>NW_027069483.1:1185666-1190223 GCF_002906115.3 Quercus suber
ACAACCTTGTCCAGCTGAGAAACACTGACCCTGTAAGATTGTATTGGTTGGGTTGTGACTCAAAACTTTGCCATATAATCTCCTTATTAGTTTTATAAAACAAACTTTCCTGAATTAAGCATTGATGCTGATGTTGCACGTTCAGATGGAGTGGCAATATACATCTTTTTGCCTCGTGCTGATTGCGTCATGAGTTTACCATCACTAGTGAAATTCAATGTAACATCAGTGAGAGCCGGAGGATTGTTTTGGTTGTGAAGAATAGTCATCATACCTGAGCCTCAGCAGCAAGCCCAGTACCAGTGACAAGCCCAGAAACAGAGACAAGCCTAGAAATGATCAAACGCACCGCCGTATCACTTAAAATCACTGTGTCTACAGTCACACCAAAACGCATCGTTTCATTTATGTTTTCAGTTATTAGCTTTAATTCTCACACGTGTATCAGGTGGTTAGTTTGTTAAGTCTGTTATAACAAACTCCACTTTTCTCGCTAAGCTCTCTCCCTCTCTCTGTGGTTATATAAAGAGAGTTAGTCTTAATGATGTAATTAAGCTAGCCATTTATGCAATACAAGACTCTTTCCATTTTATGGTTTTCTTTCATTTAGCTTTTCTTTCAAGTTGGCTGTCCAGACTACTTTCTTTTCAGGAATCCCAGGAAGAAAAACTCCAATGACCAGAGCGTGACAACCATGAAGAATTGGAGGTAGGTGTTAAAAAAGAGCCTATCTTTTCAGTTCTCCCTGTTGGGCTTCAGCAGTGAAAATTGCTGAGATAAGAAGAAAAAGCAAGATAGTTGCCATCATTGGACAATAGCTATCTCTATCTCTTTGGCTTCCTTTCAGTCTGGTTTCAAATGGAAAATCAATAATAGTAACATTTATAGGAATTAATCATTCAATCCACCTCCAAATATAGTAAATAAATGGCTATCTCAATCTACATACCTTGTCCTGCACAAAGTGGCGAGTTACGGTGTTGTAAAGAGAAAAAAAATTGGAACTCTTTGGAATGAAAGAGAATCATTCACTTGAGTGAATATTTTTCTGTAAATTGAAAAGTCGCCGCTTTTGTATATTCAAATAATCTGCATAGTAACTGTAATAGAACAGACTGTAATGGTCTTCCTAGAAGGTCAAGAGTGCCCTAATCCACAACGTAAAGCAAAGAGATACTTGTAGACATCATCGGGCTCAGAGTTGGAATTGCATGAAATTTGGCAGGTTGAACGGAAACAGTCTTTTAATCAAGAGTCTTTGTTTTATAATGAGGTGTGCCTTAATTTTAGCAAATTCCTTTGTTTAGGTTTCGAAAATACTGATTTTGCTGTTTTTAGTAATTTTTATTTCTTTAATAAATTTTAGTTTAAAAGTTAGAACAAGGTCCTGCTTGTTTTGGAATGACATTTAAGGTCAATAGTTTATGATTTTACATTTAACTCAATTTTTTCATTTTTGATAAAATTCGGTATTTTGCCACATGATCTTGTAATTAGTGCAAATCAAGGTTTTGAAAGTTTTCCTTGTCATTCTAGGGTTTTTTCTTTTCAATATTTATATGTTTTGTAGCATCTAGAGGCAAGGAAGATTATTTATATATATATAAATATATATATATATATATATTTTAAATATATTGACTTTACAAATTCATTTTAAAGTGGTTTTAACTTTACATATTCATCTACTTTAATTTTGATGTTATAACTAAATAATAAATCAATGGAAAATCAATACAAAAGTGTTGTCTATGTATATTCCTCTTGGGTGGTTTTTACTTTAAATATTATTTTGCCCCTTTATCTTCCTTTATTTTGTCTTTTCTTATTCTCATTCTCTTACTATAAATTTGTCACACTCTCATTCTATTCATATTTTTAACATACAAAAAATGTTATTTCTCTCTCTCTCTCTCTCTCTCTCTCAATTTTTTTTTTTCATTTTTTTGGTTATTTTATTTTATTTTTCTTGCATCTTTACCTTAGATTGATGAATATTTGTGTTTTTTAGAACTCTACTTTTGGTTGTTTAAAACTGAAAGATGAAATCAATGAGTAATATATATATATATATATTTTTAAATGAACTCTACTTTTCATTTTTTTGGATTATTTTATTTTATTTTTCTTGCATCTCTACCTTAGATTGATGAATATTTGTGTTTTTTAGAACTCCACTTTTGGTTGTTTATAACTAAAAAATGAAATCAATGAGTTATATTTAAAAAAAAAAAAAAAAATTGTCTATACAATTGTATTCATAGGTCTTGCTTAATCATTGATGGTAGAAACTAATAATTGTCCATAGGAGGGTCTCCTACTAGAGGTTTGTAACCCTCATTTTCATATTATAGACTAATTCATTTGTGTTCCTTAATGTAAGTATTATTTTATCATTTTATTTACTAAAATAAATACTTTTAATGAATAGTGTTTGTTGTTGATCTGATTTGGGGAAAAATCATATTATTATTTGTCATATTTTGTGTTGCTGTCAGGTTTTAGTTTATTTGAAAAACAACAGGATGGTTTGGATAAACTGATGAAGAATAGTTAGTGTAGGAAGTCCGAGGACCAAAGAGGATTAAAACACAAAAACATCTCGTGGAGGGATATCCGCCCAAAGGACTTCACCTACCCAAGGATGTGAGGGGAGATAGGATAATGCTTCTTTGGAGCTTGAGGAGAAGAGGAAGGACCACATGGGGGGAAGAGACGGTGGGAGGAAGTTTCCTGGAAAGACATACTTTCCCCCTTCGAATTGAATACTTTGCAACAACCTTATCAATTGCATTAATGAGAAAATGACATCTGAACGGTAACTTCATAGCTAGCAACCACCTTTAGTAGAACTTTGATGGGACAAGTGTTCTAAGAAAAGCCCTGAGACATACAAATGGAAGGCTAGGATGTAAGGAGGAAGGATATAGAAGGGAAGGAAAAATCCCAGTTAAAGGGATGAACATTTTTCTCTAAGAAATAGATTAACCAGGAAGTGAACAGTGCATTGCCTAGTGTGAAACTTGTATCAATAATATATAAGAAACTAAACCTCGGACCTGCCTGAGGAGAGAATTGTTCTCAATCATTACTTAAATTACACCTCTCTGTTTCTCTGGGCTCTTTGGCCTTAGACTTGAACTTAGCTAAGAATTACATTTAAACTGTTTTCCCACTCTCTTTAGAAAATTCTATTGTTTGGGCTTGGTTTGAAGGACAAGGCACCACTGCTCTTAGTGGGCTTGAGCTATCAATTTTTGAGTACTCACAGTTAGTGTAGTTGAAGACAATGGTCTTTATGCAATTTTCTTTCATTGTTTGTAAATATTTTGTTTAACAAATTAATTAGTAGCAAATTGTTATGTTTTTGTTATATGAGTAATTGTTTTAAGTATTTACAAATATTTTATATTGTTCTTTATCTTCCTTATTCTATTAGTGTATTCTTTGAGATTTTTAAGAAAAATAATTCAAATTTGTGGTTAAAATTATTTATTTATCTATTTATTTTTCACATGTTAGATTAGATGATAGATTAGATTATGACAACATTAACACAGTACTTCTCATTTTTCCAAAAAAAAAAAAAAAAATCTACTTTTTTCCCCTTTGAAATTGTACTCTTGATTTTTTTTTTTAAAGGAAAAAGAGTTGCAATCTTTTAATTTTCCCTTTCTTTATTTTTTACTATTTTGAATTGTACTTTTTTTTTTGAGTTTTATTAATTTTTTTAGATACATTTCTCAGTGTTTTTGATTTTATGGCCAAAAAAAAAAAATGGGTTTGAGAAAGTTTGTTAATTAAAACGTCCAAAATTTATATACTTTGATGATACACCAAATATTATAAATAACTTTTATAAAAAAAAAAAATAATACTTTCACTAACTTACCTTTTGAATTTTAGAGAACATTTGTATTATTTGATTTTGGTACGACATAAATATTATATATATTACATTTGTGATTGCTCTATAATAAATGAAATATGATTATAAATATATTTACTATTTTTTAATTATTCTAAATGAAAAAAAATAATGAGACCGCCTAAAAATATTATCATCGCAACGCGCGGGATCCGCGACTATTATATATATTTCTAAAAGCTAAAGCGTAGCATTTATTGTTGCACAATTCCAGTTGAGCCATATCAACGTCCATGGTTATATTTATTCTTCTTCTTTTTCCAATTTTCTATAATTGTTTAACATTTATTTTTTTAATATTTACACTTTTCCAACCTTCTCCCTCCCTTACCTTTTATCTCCCCACTACTCTCCAACCTTTCCCCTTCCTTACTTTTCATATCCCACTACCCTCTAAATTAATATTATTCTTTCATACCCTCTTACTATAAATTTTCGCCATCTCTTCCATTCTATACACAGTTTTCCCTCACAAAAAAAGGTTGTCTCTCTCTCTCCTCTCTCTCTCTCAAATTTTTTTGGTGGAATTTTTTTCTTGCATATCTGCTTTAGTGTGATAATTTTTTTATATTCTTGAAAAATCTACTTTGGGTAATGCGATTTAGTTTTGTTTTTAAATTGATTTTTTT
>NW_027069483.1:1190248-1215895 GCF_002906115.3 Quercus suber
CCTCTAAATTAATTTATTCTTTCATACCCTCTTACTATAAATTTGTCGCTCATCCTTCCATTTATATCACAGTTTCCCTCACAACAAAAAGGTTTTCTCTCTCTCTCTCTCTCTCTCAAATTTTTTGTGGAATTTTTTTCTTGCATATTGCTTTAGGTGATAATTTTTTTTTTTTTATATTCTTTAAAACTCTACTTTGGGTAATGCGATTTAGTTTTGTTTTTAAATTGATTTTTTTTTATTGTTAAATGTTATCCTATTACATTATAAGGAAATAAATATAGCATTTAAAAATATAATATTATTCTATTACATAGCATGATTTGGATAATTTGTTATTTATTGTAAATTGATGTTTCTTCTATTACAAAGCATGATTTTTTATAGTGCTCAATTTAGATGTTAAACTATAAGACTTTACTATTTATTTTTATTTTTATTCTTTAATCCTTTGTAGTGGGCAAAATACTCTTAATAGTTGTATTAGAAGTATACTATAAGTGGGTTCCAGTTAGTTCAATTGGTAAAGTCAGTCTGATGATGATAAAGAGTTATCATCAGGAGCAGACGCCATAGGTTGAAACTCTCTCAAAAAAAGAAAAAGAAAAAAAGAAGTACACTATAATAATGCCATTTATTTAGAGAAAAGCAAAGGTTTACCAAACGAAAATAATCGGATGGGTGACAAATTTTAGCTTTTGCAGTTTTATTTTAATTATTATTATTATTATTTTATAACAATGCATATATAGAAATTTAATTCTTAGATTTTGCTAATAATTTTTTATTTGATAATAAGTTTTGGGTGGATGAAATTACAACAAATTTTTTTCCTAATTGGTCTAATTAATCATTGTTAAGTTTTATTAATTTTCTTAGTTACATTTTTCAGTGTTTTGGATTGTAGGCAGAAAAAATAAGGTTTGAGAAAGTTTGTTTAAAACTAAAAGAATATTTTCCAAATTTTATATTCTTTTTAATGATTTACAAAATGTTATAAATAACTGTAGGGCTAGCTATACAAGGAGGTATTGGTAAATTTGTAGGAATTGGGCCTGCGGTCCAGTGGCCCAATCCGAGGATAGCAATCCTTCCAAGGATGATTTAGGAAGGGCATGGTACGAATAATATAAGAAGAGCTGAGGATTGCAAATGAAAATTCAAAATGTGTTCAAGGAGAAGGTTCACCTCAAAACAATAGTCTGAGCTAGATGCGACTATCCTGTTACCCTAGATAGTCCACAAGGTTGTATTGTAATTGAGAAACGGATATGAGATAGTGGAGGCAACAAATATCTTCTGACGCTGTTACCTCCATATTAAATGCTTCCCAGCTAACTCTCTGGCCGCATTAATGTGGAGGTGATGCCTGAACAGTGATCAAGCAGCCTTACGGTTGCTACTTGGAGATTCCAGGTGTGGGTAGATGGGACAGAAAGGAGTTCCTATGATAGAACCTACACGTGTACGGTGAAAGTAAGGGGAGGAACGTGGTATATAACGTGAAAGGGGATGACATTATAGAGGACTTCTGACTATACAAGAAAAAAAAGGAATTTTCCTATCGAATAGAGCTAGTTCTTTCGCTTACTCTCTAAAAATTTATTGTTTTGGGCTTGTTGGACCACTTTTCCTTCTTATTTTTAAAGGCTTTTCCAAATTGAGTCCCTACAATAACTTTTATTAAAAAATGAATATTTTTGTTAACTTGCCTTTTAAATTTTTGAGAAAAATTGTTTTGTTTTTATTTTGGTACGACAAAATATATATATATATATATAAAAAAAAAAAAAAAAAATTGTCTATACAAAGGTATTCATAGGTCTTGCTTAATCATTGATGGTAGAAACTAATAATTGTCCATAGGAGGGTCTCCTACTAGAGGTTTGTAACCCTCATTTTCATATTATAGACTAATTCATTTGTGTTCCTTAATGTAAGTATTATGTTATCATTTTATTTATTAAAATAAATACTTTTAATGAATAGTGTTTGTTGTTGATCTGATTTGGGGAAAAATCATATTATTATTTGTCATATTTTGTGTTGCTATCAGGTTTTAGTTTATTTGAAAAACAACAGGATGGTCTAGATAAACTGATGAAGAACAGTTAGTGTAGGAAATCCGAGGACCGAAGAGGATTAAAACACGAAAACATCTCGTACAATCCCTCCCGTGGAGGGATATCCGCCTTGAGGACTTCACCTACCCAAGGATGTGAGGGGAGACAGGATAATGTTTCTTTGGAGCTTGAGGAGAAGAGGAAGGTCCACACGGGGGGAAGAGACGGTGGGAGGAAGTTTCCTGGAAAGACATACTTTCCCCCTTCGCATTGAATGCTTTGCAACAACCTTATTAGTTGCATTAATGAGAAAATGACACCTGAACAGTAACTTTATAGCTAGCAACCCCTTCTACCACCTTCAGTAGAACTTTGATGGGACAAGTTTTCTAAGAAAAGCCCTGAGACATACAAATGGAGGGCTAGGATGTAAGGAGGAAGGATATAAAAGGGAAGGAAAAATCCCAGTTAAAGGGATGAACATTTTTCTCTAAGAAATAGATTAACCGGGAAGTGAACAGTGCATTGCCTAGTGTGAAACTTGTATCAATCATATATAAGAAATTAAACCTCGGACCTTCCTGAGGAAAGAATTGTTCTCAATCATTACTTAAATTACACCTCTCTGTTTCTCTGGGCTCTTCAGCCTTAGACTTGAACTTAGCTAAGAATTACATTTAAACTATTTTCCCACTCTCTTTATAAAATTCTATTGTTTGGGCTTGGTTTGAAGGACAAGGCACCATTGCTCTTAGTGGGTTTGAGCCATCAATTTTTGAGTACTCACAGTTAGTGTAGTTGAAGACAATGGTCTTTATGCAATTTCCTTTCATTGTTTGTAAATATTTTGTTTAACAAATTAATTAGTAGCAAATTGTTATGTTTTTGTTATATGAGTATTTGTTTTAAGTATTTACAAATATTTTATATTGTTCTTTATCTTCCTTATTCTATTAGTGTATTCTTTGACATTTTTAAGAAAAAAAATTCAAATTTGTGGTTAAAATTATTTATTTATCTATTTATTTTTCACATGTTAGATTAGATGATAGATTAGATTATGACAACATTAACACAATACTTCTCCTTTTTCCCCAAAAAAAAAAAAAAATCTACTTTTTTCCCCTTTGAAATTGTACTCTTGATTTTTTTTTTTTAAAGGAAAAGAGTTCAATCTTTAATTTTCCCTTTCTTTTTTTTACTATTTTGAATGTACTTTTTTTTGAGTTTTATTAATTTTTTTAGATACATTTCTCAGTGTTTTTGATTTTATGGCCAAAAAAAAAATGGGTTTGAGAAAGTTTGTTAATTTAAAACGTCCAAATTTATATACTTTTGATACTTTATCACAATATTATAAATAACTTTATATAAAAAAAAAAAAAAATTAATACTTTCATCTAACTTACTCTTTGAATTTTAGAGAACATTTGTATTATTTGATTTTTGGTACACATAAATTATATATATTAACATTGTGATTGTCTCTATAATAAATGAAAATATGAATTATAAATTATATTACTATTTTTTAAATTATTCTAAATTGAAAAAAAAAATTTAATGAGATGCTTAAAAATATTATCATCGGCAACGCGCGGGATCTGGACTAATTATATATTATTTCTAAAAGTAAAGACGTAGATATTATTTGTTGCCACATCCAGTTGAGCCATATCACGCGTCCATGTTATTATCTTCTCTTTCTCTTTTTCCAATTTTTCTATATTGTTTTTAACATTTATTTTTTAATATTTACACTTTCACCTCTTCTCCCTCCTTACCTTTTTATCTCTCCCACTTCTCCAACTTTCTCCTTCCTTACTTTTTCATATCCACTACCCTCTAAATTAATATTATTCTTTCATACCCTCTTACTATAAATTTGTCGCTATCTCTTCCATTTTATGCACAGTTTTCCCTCACAACAAAAAGGTTGTTTCTCTCTCTCTCTCTCTCTCTCTTCAATTTTTGGTGGAATTTTTTTTTCTTGCATATTTGCTTTAGGTTGATAATTTTTTTTTTTTTTTTTATATTCTTTAAAACTCTACTTTGGGTTAATGCGATTTAGTTTTTTTTTTTTAAATTGATTTTTTTTTTTTTTGTTAAATGTTATCCTATTACATTATAAGGAAATTAAATATAGCATTTAAAATATAATATTATTCTATTACATAGCATGATTTGGATAATTTGTTATTTATTGTAAATTGATGTTTCTTCTATTACAAAGCATGATTTTTTTATAGTGCTCAATTTAGATGTTAAACTATAAGACTTTACTATTATATTTTATTTTTATTCTTTAATCCTTTGTAGTGGACAAAGTACTCTTAATAGTTGTATTAGAAGTATACTATAAGTGGGTTCCAGTTAGCTCAATTGGTAAAGTCAGGTTGTATAGAGTGGGCATACACAAAGATTGGTTATCTATCACAGGAGCAGACGCCATAGGTTGAAACTCTCTCAAAAAAAGAAAAAGAAAAAAGGAAGTACACTATAATAATGCCATTTATTTAGAGAAAAGCAAAGGTTGACCAAATGAAAATAATCGGATGGGTGAAAAATTTTAACTTTTGCAGTTTTATTTTAATTATTATTATTATTTTATAACAATGCATATATAGAAATTTAATTATTAGATTTTGCTAATAATTTTTTATTTGATAATATGTTTTTGGTGGATGAAATTACAACAAATCTTTTTCCTAATTGGTCTAATTAATCATTGTTAAGTTTTATTAATTTTCTTAGTTACATTTTTTGGTGTTTTGGATTGTAGGCAGAAAAAATAAGGTTTGAGAAAGTTTGTTTAAAACTAAAAAAATAATTTCCAAATTTTATATTCTTTTTAATGATTCACAAAATGTTATAAATAATTGTGGGGCCAGCTATACGAGGAGATATTGGTAAATTTGTAGGAATTGGGCCTATGGCCTAGTGGCCCAATCCGAGGATAGCAATCTGTCCAAGGATGATTTAGGAAGGGCATGGTACGAATAATATAAGAAGAGCTGAGGATTGCAAATGAAAATTCAAAATGTGTCTGAGGAGAAGGTTCACCTCGAAACGATAGTCCGAGGTAGATGCAACTATCCTGTTACCCTAGATAGTTCACAAGGTTATATTATAATTGAGAAACAGATATGGGATAGTGGAGGCAACAAATATCTTCTGACGCTGCTACCTCCACATTAAATGCTTCCTAGCTAACTCTCTGGCCGTATTAATGTGGAGGTGATGCCTGAACAGTGATCAAGCAGCCTTACGGTTGCTAGTTGGAGATTCTAGGGGTGGGTAGATGGGATAGAAAGGAGTTCCCAGGATAGAACCTACACGTGTATGGTGAAAGCAAGGGGAGGAACGTGGTATATAAAGTGAAAGGGGATGACATTATAGAGAACTTCTGGCTGTACAAGAAAAAAAGGGCTTTTCCTATCAAATAGAGTTAGTTCTTTCACCCACTCTCTAAAAATTTATTGTTTTGGGCTTGTTGGACTACTTTTCCTTCTTATTTTTGAAGGCTTTTCCAAATTGAGTCCCTACAATAACTTTTATTAAAAAATGAATATTTTTGTTAACTTGCCTTTGAATTTCTAAGAATTTTGTTTTTCTTTTGGTACGACAAAATTTATATATATATATATATATATTTATGAGTGTTCCTATAATAAATAAAAATATGATTATGAAATACATTACATTTTATTAAATTAGTTTAAGTTGTAAAAAAAAAAAAAATTAATAAAACCACCATACAATAATTATCACACTTAACATGCGGGTTCACGGCTAGTTATTAATAAAATACAAATTTTGTCTATTATTTTCTCTAGTGGTTACTAGACTTATTATCTTGTGGATTTAAGGGACCCATTGTAGAATCAAAGTTTCGACCAAAAACTAAGGAAAATTATTGTGTACTCCCGGAGTACCATAAATGTGTACTCCTTCCTTTCACATGAATGGTGGGTTCTACTAATTAAATTTATGGTATGGCCCACTATTTAAGTGAGAGAAAAAAAAATACGTATTTATGATACTCTAAGACTAATTTTCCAAAAACTAATAGTAATTTCTATTACATAAAAGAGAATATGATGTGCGCTTTCTTCGGCTTCCGCAACATCAGTTGCGGAAGAATGACAAAAGTTATTCACTTAAGACTCTTTCTTTCTTAGTAGACTAAAAAGTCTTTGCATGCGTATATTCAAAGTCTCTCTACCAGTCTGCCAATGAATAATCAATGTTTGATAGGACCACACGGGTCAACTCCAGCAACACGGTAGATTTATAATTTCAGAGTCAGTCCCAATCACCTTGCTGGCCAACTCTAGCAACACAGCTGTCATGATTTTTAAGACTACCCACCAATAATTCAGATTCAACATTGTCGCCTTGGTCGTGTAGGAAACTGTAGAATTTTCTTATATTGTTGAAGACCAAATCAAGGCATATCTTGTCGGAGAAAATCATTGGATTGGAATAAACCAAGAAATTGTTTGACAGAGGAATTTGTAGAATTTAAGAAATCAATTAAAAATTCAAAATTTTAATTGATTTGTGTATGTAACTCCCATTATAAAGTAGGTTATATAATAATAAGAAAATGCTAACGAGTCCTTTAAGCATGTTAATAATTTATTTAAAAAATTTTTATAGAAATGAAAAAAAAGTAATTAATATTTTGACATTTTTTTCATTTTCGTAGTATTAAAATTTTCTAAAATAGATTACTAAAAGTGCCCTAAAGCACTCGTTAATATGACCCATAATAATATATCATCATTAAAGTGAATAAAAAACATATAGCTAGCCTTTTAAGCTCTTACTCGATGAATATAAGCCAAGTGAATGAACCAGGTAAACTCTCATTACCTATCTTATTTAGAAATGGAGATAGATTATTGTCTATAGGATAATAATAAAATGTCGTCAAATTAATATTATTATATTCACTTTTATAATAAATCTTTTATAGCTGTAAATAATTTTTTTTTGATAATAAGTAGTTCTATTTGATATAGACAAAACACTATTGCTTCCTATATTCAGAGTAGCCCATAACAAAGCTAGAGACTGCAAATACTTTTAACTAACAAATTATAGTTTTGTGATTCCCATAAACAAAATTTGGGTTCAAATGCCCCTTTGGCCCTCCCCTACTTGTATCTTAAGGAAAAAAATAATAATAAAGCATTTGATTTTTATCTTTTTAGGAACATTTTTTTTCTCCTCTCTCAATGGAAGTATGCGGAGTCATTTCCTCGCTCAAGCCAAGGGCCATTGACATGTACATATATTTAATAGCATTTGAAGTAGAGATAGTCCGATGTCCAATAATACTGTGGGCGTGTAGCACAAAGAATCTTAACAATATTGTTATGCCAATTATTCTTGCAAACCATCCCATATTTGGGTTTTGAAGTACAACCACATTTTGCCATTGGCCTTAAAAGACTAGCCGAGTACTAACACTTGTTTAATGAAGGAACATATCCAGCTCAAATCCCCTCTATAACATTTCCTAAGAAAAAAAAAATTACAAATACATTTTATACAGTACTAAGAAAAGAAGTTGGACTTGGAGGGATTGGGATATCTACAGTCCCTTCCAGCATTAGAAGAACCTTTTTCATCGAAGGACGAAGAGATGGCTCATCAAGAATGCACCAAAGTGCCACTTTAAATATTCTCTCCAATTGCCTTTTGTCAACATCCTTATCACTTACTAGTTTATCTAGCTCATGAGCCTCAAAGCAAGAGTATGCCCATTCTTCAAGAATAGCTTCTTCTTCAGGAAAACTCCAATCCACACTCTTTCTACAACATATAAGCTCCAACAGAACAATTCCAAAACTGTATACATCTGCTTTGACTGTCACTGGCTGGTTTCGATGCCATTCTGGTGCAACATACCCCTTTGTTCCTCGGATACCTGTAAAGGTATTGGTTTGGTCTGGCTTTAGTAGTTTTGCCAATCCAAAATCAGAGATTTTTGGGCACCTATATTCATCCATGAGTATGTTTTGAGGCTTTATGTCACAATGAATGATTTGTGATTCGCATTCTTCATGGAGATAAAGAATTCCCTTTGCTATGTTGCGAGCAATTTCTATTCTTTCATCCCAACAAAGTTTTTTTTCAGGTTTGAAGAGTATATCTGCAAGTGAGCCATTGCTCATGTACTCATATACCAAAAGCCTATTCTCTCCATCATGACAATACCCGAGCAGACGGACAAGGTTCTTGTGGTGTGTTCTTCCAATAACTTTCATCTCAGTTTGAAACTCTCTCTCCCCCTCAGTCAACACTTTCTCTAGTCTTTTGACGGCTACAATCTTCTGACCATTCCATATTGTTCCCTTGTAAACAGTCCCAAATGATCCTCTACCCAGCTCTTCCTTGAAACCGTTAGTCATTTTCTCAAGATCAGAATAAGTAAATGATCTTAGAGAAACATCCATGCTTAAATCAACATTTCCACTATTAGAGAGCCTTCTATATGCTCGGACTTGATTTTTATAAATTGCAATTGCAGAAATCACTGACATAATGAGTCCAAAAGCACCAAGTGGGATGCCCAGAATCATTATGTCCTTTCGAGAATATTTTTCACGTCCCACGGGCTCGATTTTATTTATGGTGGAAGTAGATATAGCTTCCTTGATGAATGCAATGTTTTCATCACTTAGAACCCTTATTCCAAATCTCAATGGAAGCTTTTGCTTTCGACAAACTCCATCTTTGTATGTAGCGGCTTCACAATTACAATCCTTCAGACATGCTGCTTCACAATCGTCTTTGGTCAATATTGTTAGGGAAGAAAAAGAATTATCTTCCCATACAGTATTAGGTACTGCTTGCATGATATATTTCATACTTTCATCTTTGCTCTTGCAACTTTCTGCAGTGAAATTCCTTTCACAACCTGAGCTCCAATTTCCCTCGATAACACTTGCAAAACCTGGAAGACATAAGCAAGTAGCATCCTGATCGTTCATAGTGCAAAACCCATTGAGACCACACAGGCCCTTAGGGTCACACTTATTAACGGAAGATGACCATATGACTGAGAAATTCCCATTCTTATCCAAATTGTGTGAGTGTAGCCTGAAGATCCCATCGGCATCAATTCGCATAAAATACACTACATCTTTTGTTGGATATCCGCCTTGAGTCAGATTTTTTAAGATTGTGCCGGTGGAATTGAGCAAGTAAAGATGACCATCATCATCCAGACATAGTGAAACATTACTGCCTTTTCCATCTGTTCCAGAAGCCCAATAAGCATATTCAGCCGTATCTGAGGTTTGCACTGGGTACTGCACAAGGTTTCCATCCGTCTGCATTTTCAGACGAAATATTCCTTTCGATTGATCAGATTCTGAAACACTTGAATACAACTCATTTCCAGCTGTGAGACGCTGACCTTGTAAGAGGGTATTCGTTGGGGATTCAAAACTTTGCCATATAATCTTCTTATCCGAATTATAGATAACAAAGTTTCCCGAATCAAGCATTGATGCTGATGCTGCACGTTCAGGGAGATCAGCAATGGCCGTCTCTGCGCCTTGAGCCGATTGCATGATAAGTCTACCATCACTAGTGAAATTCAATGTAACACTAGCGAGAGCTGGAGGTTTGTCTCGGATGGCTGTCCAGACTACTGTCTTTTCAGGAATCCCAGCAAAAAAAACTCCAACAGCATAGCCATTGGCTTGTTGGTAGAAGCCAAAGGCATAGAAACCAGATTGTGACTGCCATGAAGACTTGGAGGTAGGTGTTAAAGAAGAGCCAAGGTTTACAATGGACTCCCCTTTTTGAGCTTCAATAGTGATAATTGCTGAGAGAAAAATAAAAAACAAGAGACTTGCCATTACAAGAAAATAGCTAGTTCTCCCTGTTATTCTATCACTCTGTTTTCAAATGAAATGTGACTCACACAGCTCCGTATATAGTCAATAAAAAAGAAGAGACTTGCTATTACCGAGTAATGATGTTGTCTTGAGTATTATTATTATTATTATTATTATTATTATTATATATTTTTTTTTGGAAGGTGTTTGGAAGGAAAGGGTTAAAAAAAAAAAAATGAAGCATTCTTGAGTATATATCTTTCCCAAGGATGAAAAGTCACAACTTGTGTTTGTTTATTTAAAGAACTTTGCATATAGTGGGTTCCAGTTAACTCAATTGGTAAAGTCTCTGATAGTTGTATAAGAGATCTGGGATTCAATCTCCGCCTACACCAAAAACTGATTGGTGTTATTAATCTATATATAATAATAATAGGTAAAACTGAGAGAAAAATCCAATTAAATTTTAAATTAGAATTAAATTAGAATCTAATTTTACGTCATGTGTCCCATCTAATATAAGTTTTTAAATTTTTGTTCCATATGAGTTAATTCAATGTAAAAATTGGATTTCAATTAGAGTTTAATTTTGTGTCATGTGTAAAATATAATTTTTGAATGATTTTATATTTATGAGTCTTTTATTTGTATAACTAAAAATAATTCAAGTTTATAAGTTATATATATATATATATCTGTGGGTGCATTTTTTGCTTCAAGGCCAAGGGCTAGACCTGTTGAAGCCTAAAGCATTTTTGCTTGTCCCACGTGTCTAATTTTGCTTCAAGGCCAAGGGCTAGACCGGAGTCTAATTTTGCACCACGTGTCTCATCTAATTTTTAAATGTGTGTTTAAGTGAATTATTAACTGCAAAAATTAAAGAATCTAAATTCAGTTAGATTCTAAGTATGTGTTCCATCTAATTTTTTAATTTTTGTGGCAAGTAAATTATTGAATGCAAAAACAGAAGAGTCTATATCTAATTAGATTCTAAATTATATATATGTAATTGTGATTGTTTTTAAATGTATTCGTGCATATGCACAGGGTGACATAAGCAAAGCTGAAAGAAAATCTAATTAGATTTCAAATTGGAATTCAAATTAGAGTCTAATTTTGTGCTAAGTGTCCCATCTAATCTAAGTTTTTAAATTTTTTGCCAAGTGAGTTAATTCTGTGTAAAAATTAGATTTCAATTAAAGTTTAATTTTGCACCATGTATCCTATCTAATCTAAGTTTTTTAATTTTGATACCAAATGAGTTAATTTAATGTAGAAGACAAAGAGTCTACTATAATTAAACCATAAAAACCCTAATTATATATCTAAATCTGTATATAAACATATAATTTAAAGGACAAAGTTTAGTTACAAAATTGGTTGTAGTCTTAGGCTACAAAATCACTTAATAAAATAAATATTACTGCATATTTTGAAAATCTGACCGTTGAATTACATGTTCTTTACGCTCTTAATGCACATATCAATTTTTGTGTCAATCGGATATCATTTACTATATAATCTATAATCTTATATTTCATGCATAATTTTAAATTAGAAAAACTTGCAATTTAAAAATTTATTAATGATATAACTATTGATCTTTAAATTTCTTGAAATTTTGCAAACATGGAGAATATAAGAAGAAGATGCAATCCAGTGGTGGATTTGTCAAAATTCACCTCCAATAAAAAGATATTGAATGAGTTTGTAGCCTAAAGCTACAATCAATTTTGTAGCTAAACTTTATCCTAATTTAAAATCTACATATTTTATAAGCCTAAGTACAATTATTGAATTAATACCTGCAAGCTTAGTTTTACGTAAATTCATATCCAGTGCACTTGCATCTCTGGACATAGCAACATCACCACTAAGCCCTACAACTGTGTGATTGAAAACATTTATAAGTGGAGGGGTTGCTGAGTTGCTCACCATAAACTTTGAAGTCATTAGGTTTTTTAGTTTTTACTAATATGACTTACACCTTCAAAAAATTTCATAAGCAAATTTAGCTCTTGCATCAGCTTTGAGATTCTTTTTAGTGTTTATTGAATATGAAACCACAAAAAACAAAAATATGAAACCACAACTTTGAGAAAAATTTTATTTTTCTCTAGCATGATTGGCTAGGGTAGACTCCCTACTTGTCATTTGTCATTTGTCATTTGTCAATAATAGGTTATTTTATGATGTGTGGTGTCCTCTCAATTGTTTTCTTGACAAATTGGCCTTTAGGGGCATATGATTAATTGGCCGTGTATTTTGGGGGAGGACTTTCTTGGTCTTGTAATGTATATTAGTGGAGAACAGGAGGAGGACTAACTGACCGTGCATTTGGGGGTGAAGGAGAAGGAGACTTGACTAAACTTCCAGTGCATTAATAGAGGCATCAGTTCACGTATAAAAAATAAAGCACCGACTTGGGTCGTGCATTAGGGGACGCACTAATTGCGCAATGACAGACAACTTGTAGTGCATTAGGAGGTCAAAATTTGTGTATGTAAAAGAAGTTATAGTAAATATTGTACTTGCAATTGGTTTATATGCAGCGCCTTAGGCGGTAGAATTTGTTGACTTCGATTAGCCCAACAAAACCATTTCCTGCAGAGCTATAAATATTTTCCTATAACAAAATTCAATCTTATAATAAATGTTCAATAAGTTTGCTGAGCTCAATTAATCCTTGTCTCCGTACCTGGTGCCTATTTGCAATGGTGAATTCTTGGAGTATTTTCTTTGACATTCTGAAATCCCAATTTCAGACCCTCACTTGGTCTCTTTTACTAGTTAGTTATAACAAAAGCAACACGGGATGTTTAATTTCAAAGTCCCAATGCAGTGCTAAGTTTAAACCAATAACCTTGCAATTCAATGGCAACTTTTTTAATTGAAAATTCAAATTCAAATTCCCCCACCTCGGTTATTGTAGCTATCGAATTGAAAAAAAAAAAAAAAAAAAAAATTGACAAATATTTTAGGGACTAACACAGATGTTTGGCAACACAAAAACTTAGCTCTGTTTATGATTTGCCTTGAAAAGGTACCCTTTGATAGTAGCTCAAGGGAGCGAGCTTGAAATCTAAAAAGCTGAATGGAATCAATCCAGGTAAAGCAGATGAACCACTTTTGGCACAGTTAGCTCCAATTGTGAAATTTGGCCTCACAAATTCAAAATACGGAGTCAATTGGGTTACAATCAAATAAGAAAATAACTAATTTATGAATGCTTTCAGGGATGTACGTATTACACCTCTACAATTTTTTTTTTTTAATTTTTTTTTTTTTTTAGAATCAGTTGGATTACAATCAATGACTCAAAAAAGATAAATTCTAAGTGTAAGTTGCTCTCTCTCTCTCTCTCTCTCTCTCTCTCTCTCTCTCTCTCAAACAAATGGTACTAATATAGACATTTGCTTGGTGTGGCAGGAAATATTTACTGGGATTGAAATATAGCATGAAAGGATGAATCAATCATTATTAAAACACTATATCATCTATGGATTAAAATTTTCCCTAAATAAGTGGAGCTTAATACATGACATTTTTACGATAGACAGTGCAGAGACATGTTTAAAATCATGATCATATATTCTAGGGGAAATTGCAGTTAACTCACCTGTGATTTGACCTGTTTTAACATTGTCCACCTGTGGTTTGAAATTTGTCATTTAACCACCTGAGGCAACCTCCGTTAGACCCCCGTTACCCACCTCAACCTTTTCCGTTAGAAATTCCTCTTTACTATATAAGCCAAAATTAGAACCCTAGAAAAAAGAAACGAGCTCTCTCCCTTTCTCTACCTTTGAACCCCCAAAATCCCCAAACCCATAATCTCTTTCTCTCTTTACTTTGATTGCCAAAGTGAAATCCCCGAAGACTTGCAAGTAAGGAGGAGGTGTGCTGAAGCTTGGGTTTTCTCTATATCAGGTATGAAATGACTTTCTAAGGGTTTGGGCAGTGGCTAACAGCAGTGGTGGTGTTGGAGGTGGTAGTTTGGTGAGGCTATGATTTGATGGTTCAATGAGTTGGCTGTGGTGTTGGATATGTTAGATTGCTGGGGTTTTTTTTTTTTTTTTTTGTTCTGATTTTTTTGCTGGGTTTTCCTTGTTTCTTTTTTTTTTTTTTGCATCCCGATCTGGGGTTTTGGGCAGTGGCTAACAATGGTGGTGGTGTTAGAGGTAGTAGTTTGGTGAGGCTATGATTTGATGATTCAGTGAGTTGGTTGTGGTGTTGGATATGTTAGATTGCTGGGTTGTTGTTGTTGTTGTTTTTTTTTTTTTTTTTTTTTTTGCTGGGTTTTCTTGTTTCTTTGTTTTGCATCCCGATCTGGTGTTTTGGGTGATGGTTAATAACGGTGGTGGTGTTGGAGGTAGTAGTTTGGTGAGGCTATAATTTGATGGTTTAGTGAGTTGGTTATGGTGTTGGATTTGCTAGATTGCTGAGTTTTTTTTTTTTTTTTTTTTTTTTTTTTTTTTAAGATTTTTCTTTTACTTGCAAATCAGGGTTTTTTAGAGAGCTTAGCAAAAGAGAGAGGGTTTTTTTTGCTTTGTTTACCCTCTTTTGTAAAACTTTGTGCTAATTATATATATGAAAAATGATGAAACAAATTTTATCTTGACTTGTTTTTTGATATTTTTCTTTTACGTTTTATGTGAAGAAAAGAAGAAGAAGAATGAGAGAAAAGAGGAGAGAGACATAAAATATAATGAAAAGACACATTTACCCCTATTTTTAACGGTGAAAAGGAAGAGGTGGGTAATAGGAGTCTAACAGAGGCCACCTCAGGTGGGTTAAATGACAGATTTCAAACCACAGGTGGTGTAAGGTTGAATGTAATCAACCATCTTGTTAGTTTTATTCCATACCAAATTTGCTTGTATTTTAGCATTTAGTAACCCTGTATTTAGGTGGGAACCTTGTAAGGGTAGTGTGTGAGAGAATGTGAATAAATGCTCAAGATTGTGCAAAGAAACAGGGACTCGTGACTGAATCTCACGGGTGGCTCATGGCTTGCAAGTCGCCAAAAGTTGCACATGTGCCAAGCATGCCAGAAGCTGAAGAGTCGCACCAATTGTCGCATTACAGGACAAAAGTCCTAAACTGGCCAGGCTGTTAGCTTGCGACTTGAACTCACAACTCAACCAAGTCGCGAGGCCAAGTTGCCAACTTGCCTTGTTTGGCAAAAACTGACGTTTCACATTCCATTCTCACCCTAGTATAAATACCCCTCATTCCCACGAAATGTAGAGAGCTTCCAGAGAGAATTTTGAGAGATAAANCAGATCCGGTTTTGGATTTTAAAAAGGGTACAAGTAGCATAACACATTTTACATAGTAACAGGGACTTAGGAAAAAAAAAATACAAACACATTTTACACTATACTAAGAGAAGAAGTTGAACTTGGAGGGATTGGGATATCTAAATTCCCTTCCAGCATTAGCAAAACCTTCTTGATTGTAGGACGAAGTGATGGATCATCAAGAATGCACCAAAGTCCCACTTTAACCATTCTCTCCAATTGTCTTTTGTCAACCTCCTTACCACTCACTAGTTTGCCTAGCTCATGAGCCTCAAAGCAATGATATGCCCATTCTCAAGAATAGCTTCTTCTTCGGAAGATTCCAATCCACATTCTTTCTACAACATATAAGCTCCAACAACACAATTCCGAAACTATATACATCTACTTTGATTGTAATTGGTTGTTTTCGATGCCACTCTGGTGCAACATACCCCTTTGTCCCTCGGATGCCCGTAAAAGTGTTGGTTTGGTCTGGTTTTAGTAGCTTTGCCAATCCAAAGTCAGAGATTTTCGCACACCCATATTCATCTATGAGTATATTCTGGGCTTTATGTCACAATGAATGATTTGTGACTCACACTCTTCATGAAGATAAAGAATTCCTTTTGCTATGTTGGCGCAATTTCAATTCTTTCATCCCACAAGTTGTTTTTTCAGGTTTGAAGAGATATCGCAAGTGACCCTTGCTCATGTACTCATATACCAATAGCTATTCTCTCCATCATGACAATACCCAAGTAGATGGACAAGGTTCTTGTGGTGTGTTCTACCAATAACTTTAATCTCGGTTAGAAACTCTTTTCCCCTTCTGCCAATGCTTTGCCTAGTCTTTTGACGGCTAAAGCTTTTGACCATTCAATATTGTTCCCTTGTACACGCTCCCAAATGCTCCCCTACCTAGCTCTTCCTTGAAATGATTAGTCATTTTCTCAATATCTAAATAAGAAAATGACCTTAGAGAAAAATCATGCTCAAACCAACATTTCCACAATTACAGACCCTTTTATATCCCAAACACAATTTCTATAAACAAAAATCCCAAATTGAATATATATGGTATGCCTTGAACAAGATGAATGATAGAGATGCTTATAATTAGTATGGCCTTTGGATGCTTTTTTTGGCTGCCATGGGCGCAATGTTATATATGGTGGATGTAGACATACCTACCTTGATGAATGCTATGTTTGAATCACTTAGTACTATTCTTCCATATTTGAAAGGAAGCTTTAGCTTTTGGCACGTACTTCTTTGTACATAGCGGCTTCACAGTTACAGTCCTCCAGACACGCTGCTCTGCATTCCTCTTTAGTTAATAATGGCAGAATGGAAAAAGAATTATTAAATTCCCATTCAATATTGGATATTGGTTCCATGGTATAATTGATACTTCCATCTTTGCTTTTGCAACTTTCTGCAGTGAAATTCCTTTCACAGCCTGAACTCCATTTCCCCTGGTTAACACGTGCAAATCCTGGAATGCATGAGCAAATGGCTTCTCCACCAATCTAGTACAAAACCCGTTGAGGCCACACAAGCCCTTAGGGTCACACTTATTATCAGAAGATGACCATATGACTGACCAATTCCCATTCTTTCTAAATTGTGTGAGAACAGCCTGAAGATGCCATCGACATCAATTCTCATAAGATAGACTGTATCTTTTGTCGGATATCCGCCTTGCGTTAGATTTTTTAGATATGTATTGGTATTGAGCAAGTAGAGATGGCCATCATCATCAAGACATAGTGAAATATTATCACCTTTTCCACCTGTCCAAGAAGTCCAATAAGAATATGGAGCCGTGTCTGAGGTTTGCACTGGGTACTGCACAAGGTTTCCATCTATCTGCATTTTCAATCGAAATATTCCTGTCGATTGATCAGATTCTGAAACACTCGAAACCAGCTCTTCTCCCGCTGTGAGGCGTTGACCCTGTAAAAGAGTATTGGTTGGAATATCAAAACTTTGCCATGTTATCTTATTATTAGAATTATAGAGAACAAAGTTTCCCGAATCAAGCATTGATGCGAATATTGCTCCGTCTGAAGGATTGGCGATGTTGGTCTCTTTGCCTTGTGCCGATTGCAGGATGATTCTACCATCGATAGTGAAATTTAATGTAGCATCAGCAAGAACTGGAGGATCGTCTCGGTTAGCTGTCCAGACTACTGTCTTTTCAGGAATCCCAGCAAGAAAAACTCCTATAGCATAGCCATTGGCTTGTTGGTAGAAGCCAAACGCATATAGACCAGAGCGTGACAGCCATGAAGAATTGGTGGTAGGTGTTAAAAAAGAGCCAAGGTTTACCATGGATTCCCCTTGTTGAGCTTCTGTAGTGATAATTGCTGAGAGAAAAATAAAAAACAAGAGCCTTGCCATTACTAGAAAATAGCTAGTTCTCTCTGTTATTCTTCCACTCTGTTTGCAAATGAAATGCGCCTAACACAGCTCCATATTTAGTCAATAAAAAAACAAGAGACTTGCCATTACCGAGTTATGATGTTGTCTTGAGTATTAGTATTAAATATGTTTTTCTGGAAGGTGTTTGGAAGGAAATAGTTAAAAAAAAAAAAAAAAAAAATGAAGCATTCCTGAGTATTTATCTTTCCCAAGGATGAAAAGTCACAACTTATGTATATTCAAAGAACTTCGCATATATAGAATAAGAATCATTCAAATGGAGTTAAGAATTCAATCCACCTCCATATAACTTTGACCCCCACTAAGTTTGAATCCTAGTTCCATATAACTTTGACCCCCCCTAAGTTTGAATCCTAGTTCCGTCTCTAATAAACTGCTTTTAATATTTGGTAGAAAAATGGTGCTTTTATCACACATGAGCCTCCCGCTCAATCATAACTATTAACTCTGTGTCATTTGATTGTGAATAGCAAATTGCGACCAAATATTTTGTGGCTAGCTAGCCTCCCAAGTTTCCTAGCAAAAAACTTTTTCTTTGTTATTGACTTATTGCTACTAATAATGCATTGTTGTCAACCTCTAGTATTGATATTTTAATTTTTTAAAATTTTTGAACAAATAACTTTGGCTCCCCTAAGTTTGAATCCTGGTTCCGTCCCTGATAAACTGCTTTTAATATTTGGTAGAAAAATGGTGCTTTTATCACACATGAGCCTCCTACTTAGTCATAACTATTAACTCCGTGTCATTTGATTGTGAATAGCAAATTGCGACCAAATATTTTGTGGCTAGCTAGCTTCCCAAGTTTCCTAGCAAAAGACTTTTTCTTTGTTATTGACTTATTGCTATGTTGGGTTAAGACTTACAAGCCTTATTGCTCATGGTACGGTACAATTCCGTTGACTTGCTTTTCTATGCTCACTATTTACTTCTTGATCAGCTTTCCTCTAATTACTATTTTCTTCTTTCTTGATCAAAGTAACATCCCCATCATTTTCATTAATAAATAAATGAAATTACAATATTTGAATATTGAATTACGTGATTTTGATATTTGAACTACTTGATTTTGATTTTCATAAATGGTACGCTACAATGTTTGAATATTTCACTCGCGACTTGGCCTGAGTCGCAAATGACTCGTGAAATCCAGTTTGTCAAAGACTCTTCAAATTTCAGAATGTGCTTCTCGCATGGCCTGTTTCGTGAGTTGGCACTCGCGAGCTAGTCGTGAAATTCTCATTTTCATAGAATTTTCACCAAACTCTCACACACAACCCTTACATTAAATCCCACAAAAATGCAGGGAAATGATTGAACATAATTATAATCAAATTTGACACAGAATTGAAGTCAATAAAAAACATAGTTGTAAATCACAATTTACAAAACTCTTGATTATAAATTGTCATTTGTGATTTTTTTTTTTCAAAATAAAAAATACAAATAATTAAAAAAATTAATGCTAATAATGCATTGTTGACAACCTCTCATATTGATATTTTAATTTTTTAAAATCTTTGAATAAAGAAATTCAACCCCCCTAAATTTGAATCCTGGTTCCGTCCTTGCTTCCACATATTATATATAGTCAATAAAACGAACAATGTCTCAAGTATTTGTGTCTAATAGCTGACTAAGATCTACATGAAGACCTAATATATGCATACATACGTCGTACCAATATTCTTGAATGTTGCAAAATTAAGGTACCCAGTATATACTCATTCTATGCTGATGTGGCTACGACAACCGACCTGGAGTTTTTTAAAAAGAAAAGGAAACAGCAAGATAGTTGCCACTAGGACAGTATCTTCCCCATCTATTTTCCTTTTACACTGTTTTGAAATGGAAAATGAATACTACAGTCATTTAGGAATTAAGAATTTAATTCACATCTATATGTTAGGGTCATATTTTCTATGTATTGGTTTATCCTTAAACAAAATACGCTTTACTTGTAATTAGGTAAATCTAAGTTGAGTTTAATGTATCAAGAAGTACATGAAGTTTACTTTACAAGTGGTATCGTTAAAGTTATGAAAATTGAATCAAGAAACAAGTGAAAAAAAGCTTATTCAGTGAAGCTTGACACTAGCATCTATTGAGACTTACTGAAGGATTCTCGACACAAGCTCGATATCTCTCGATCTATGAAGCTCTGCGATTTCAGAATTCTCAGATTTGAATTTCGACTCATGATGACTTGGATTGCTAGGGTTTCGTTCACTAAACCTCTAGACCATACAAAAGTTTTATTTTAAAGTTATCAAATACACAGAAACTCAATTAGAGAACTCATGCACTCTATGAGAAGCTACTGCGTTTTTGTACGCCTTAAGGTTTTGTAACCATGTGCTTCCAAATCTTCAACATGCTTTGGAGTGAAGAACTTTGCATCCAACAAAAATCAATCAATTTATGGGAGTTAATCACGTATTGGGACTCCGTGCAAAGGAAGAAGTATCTACAAGATCAAGTCCAATTAGGGATTGGAGTAAAGGTTTAACTGTAGGTTAGTATTTTGGGATAGTCCAGGGAAGTGGTAAAATTCTTTATACTTTTAACCGCTTGATTCTTGATTAGTGGATTCTTGGACGTGGTGAGCTAAAAATCACCCAATGAGATTTTTGCATTGCGAGAGGTTTTCCTCATTCGTCAACAAATCACCATGTTAATTTAATTTTCGTTGCACTTAGTTTATTTGGTGATTTGTTAGCGCTTCTATGATTTGCATGTAATTTGACCCAATTAATCAACTTGGGTAATTGAATTCATTAACTGGGGTCAATTTATAACCCAACACTATATATTTTATATAGTGATTTTTTTTTTTTTTTTTTTTGGTGCTAATCATATTTTACAAGTACTCAATCCACCTCAATATGGTGCATATAGTCCATAAATCGGACAAGGGCTGAAGTGGTTGTCTCTTATAGTTGATTCAGTCTACATTAAGACCAAGTATCTGCATACCTAGAGCATATTGACAAATAGTCAATCCAACTCCCATATATATTTAATTTTTACATATAGTCCATAAATCAAACAATGGCTTAAGTGGTTGTCTCTTGTAGTTTACTTATGGCATGTTTGGATGTTTAAAAAAGGAGGGGGAGTAGAGTAGAGGGAGGGAGAGTAATGCAATTACTTTATTTGGAAGTTTTTTAAAGAATGAGGGGGAGGGGTTTGGAGGAGTTTGGAGGGATTTGGACTCCCTCTAGCCCCCCAATTTTAATTCCCCCAAATTGGAGAGATTTGGAGGGGGAGTAGAGTATATAAACTATTGACCAAGTAAATTACCTAATTTACCCTTATTATGTTAACAAAATTACACAAGGGGAAGGGCTAATTACTCCCTTCCCCCTTACTAATTTTAAAAACATCCAAATAAGGTGGAGGTGAATCATTCTCCTCTACTCTCCTCCCCACTACTCCCCTTCCCTCTACTCCCCTCTACTCTCCTCCCTCTCTAAACTTCCAAACATGCCATTAGTCTACCTTAAGACCAAATATTTGTATACCTGGTACGAATATTCTTTAATGCTGCAAACAATACCAACTTTTGGTGTTGGATAGGGTAAACAATTGTGTATACGCAAAGAATATGCGTATGAAGAATAATTAGTCGCAATCCCACGCGTATATACATGGAAATATATAATTATTTTGTAATGAGATGTAATATATAAAAACAAATTTTGCATCAAGTATTTTCTTTTATTCTTTTTTAAAGACTTCTACAAGTTTTTTTTTTTTTTTAAATCTTTTTATCTCTACAAATATATCACTCTATTTTTTTTTTTTTTGGTGTATTTGATTACTATTTTTTGAGGTGATTCATATTCTTCAAATTTATGTTATAGTATGTTATATTTGCCTAATATACAACTAAACTTTATAAATTCAAAATTTTTATTCAAATTTCCCATCTCTTAAAGAATAAAGAGATTATCATGATAACTAAGACTCATCAGAAAATTACAATGTTATTTTAACCAAAAAAATTAAAATGAAACCAAAGGAAGGAATAAAAGATAGACATTATAATATTTTATTACTCAAACAATTGGTAGGAACATTCAAATTCATAGCCATGTAGATTGCGTGTTAATATAAACTCAAATTACTATTTCCAAAAATCACTAACATAATGAGTTTGAAAGCAGCAAGTGAGATGCTTATAATCAAGTATGTTCTTTGGATGCTTTTTTTGGATACCCATGGGCACAATATTATATATGGTGGATGTAGAAATACCTACCTTGATGAATACAGTGGTTTAAAAAGTGTTGTTCAAAATGATGCGAAAACTATGGTTTAAAAAGTGTTATGAAAGCACGTGTTTAAAGTATTCAAATAACATATTTTAAATTGTGAAAAAACATAATTGTGTGTTTGGTATATATGTATGTGTTTTTTTAAATAAATAAAAAAATTCTAACAAGTACAATAAAAGTAATATTATTTTATTTGAAGAGAGAGAAAGTTCCCTCACGTGGTCTAATCAGGTGGGACCTACAATTTTTAACATATTGATAAAAGTGTCATTGAGCAATGTTATTTGAAAACTAAAAACTGGTAAGAAGAGTTCTCTAATTTCAGTGTTCAAACACCCTAAAATGAGAAACATAACTCAAATACTTCTAAAAGAAATCTCCTACTAAACGTGTTTTTTTTTTTTTTTTGACCCACAGTTTTCAGTATTTAAATAATGAAAATATTGTTTAGACTCTCTTACCAAATAGACCCATAGCTTTTGGCAGGTACTATCTTTGTTCATAGTGGCTTCACAATTACAGTCCTCCAAACACGTTGCTCGACATTCCTCTTTAGTTAAAAACTAGTCACTAACCTATGTAATGTACGGGAAAGTTCCAAAAATGAAATATATATGATACATCTGAAACAATTTTTTTTAATTAAAATTTCAATAGAGAGGAGAAAAGATATGAAATTTATTGATAATAATCCAAGTGTACAATAGAGAGGAGAAAAGATGGCTTTCCTCAACCCAAGCTGAGGGTGCCCTTAACTCCTTAGCATTATTAGCCAACATGTATGTTGACTTATTACGCAGTCTAGAAACTGACCTATAGGATATATGTCTTGCTTACTACAACATAAATATGTTCTAACACATCAGAAATTTCCTTCAAACATGGTTCTTGCAACTCAATTGATGTCAGCAACTATGAGTTGGCAAACTTCACAATCAAATCCCTGATCTACAGTTCGTAACATGAGTATAATGCTCCCAACAGAGTGTGGTAGCCATCCACAATGGGTTTCCTTGGCATGGAATTAATTTAGTATGGACTGTAATACTGTAATAAGAGAACCATGACTATCTCTAAAAATAATGCCCAACCATGTATAATTGGTGGCTTTGAAGAAAAGGCCTATACCATGTCCAGTTTGAGATGAGGAGAAACAGGAGCAGTAGTTGTTGGCTCACTTTTTTGAACCTAAATACTTAATGGTCCTAAATTGAAATTTTCATATTTAATAATAAAAAATAAATAAATAACCCAAATTGTATAGAAAATATTCCTAATAATTGACAATTGAGGGGGAAAAGGCACATGATTAACTACAACTGAGAAACTTTAACTTATGAGTTATGATTTACTTGGCTGATGTGTTAAAAAAAATTGTCCAGGTCCTTTGCGTTGAGATAGCATCCATGAGTTTTAGAGCAAACACCATCTAAAACCTCACTTGCAATGTTATATTAAGTGATATGGAAGAATTACACGCAGGTACCATGAGCCCAGCCCGTCAGCTTCTGCTCTGGCTGACGCGTCCTCTATGACATGCTAGGCGCGAAGGAATGCATGCTGACTAGGTTAAAACAAAACCGACGGGCTGAAGTCCCCTAGGCTACTGAACGAAGCATAAAGGCTGACGGTAACTTAGCTGAAGGGAAGTACAGGCTGACGGCTGAAAGGCTGAGGGTTCCATGAAGACCATAACTTGGTCATCACGCATGGGTCTTAGGGAAATTGCTTGTATTCCACGCCCAGTATCAAAGTCCTATAAGGAAAGGATTCCGCAATCTACGCGCATAAGGATTCCTATAAGGAAAAGACTTCTGCTCCAAGGAGGAAAGGTCCACCCTCTACTACTATAAAAGCCCCAATACCCTCATAAGCCGAGGTACGCATAATTAACCCTCTCTAGCACTCTAGAGTTGAAAAGAAGTTCTAACTTGACCTTCGGAGGGTATTTGGCCAGCACCACACCGGTGCTCTCTGTGAGGTCCTTTCCTTTTTGTTGTACAGGTGTTGTTTTGAGCGTACAAGCGTCGTGCAACTCACTGGTGAGATTTACGGCATCATCAGTTGGCACCGTCTGTGGGAAACGGTTTTAAGTGACTAAGCTGCATTATCGTTTCCCGGACTAAAGGGTTGCATGGTACTCACTCGCTCAATGGCAACTACTAATGACGTACAAAGAGAGGAACTCCCACGACTGCCCTTGAGAGACAAGTTCAGACTCTCGGTGCCGCCGTGGAGCGTCACCAAACGGAACCTCGACTTAGAAGAACAGCTGCGCCAGAAGGATACAGCACCAAATGGCCAACCAGAAGATCAGGAAGGGACTAGCGCTCCAAACAGGAATCAGGAGAGACCTGAGGGCAGCCACGCCCAAGCAGGCCGGAAAGGCAGCATGTGAGCATGCCATCCCTCATGGATGCGACTCCACCACATATTGCCGCCGAGATGCAAGCAATGAGGGAACAGATGGAGGTCATGATGAACGCCCTCAAAGGGAGAGTCTCTAGCGATCTTGACGATCTAGTCAACCGTACCGATTCACCCTTCACTATGGCCGTGAACTCTTTCCCCCTGCCCCACAAGTTTCGCATGCTGAATATAGAAAGCTATGACGGGGTGAAGGATCCTTTGGATCACCTGGAGACTTTCAAAACCCTGATGCATCTTCAAGGGGTGGCAGATGAGATTATGTGCAGGGCCTTCCCACAACACTCAAAGGCCCCGCAAGGATATGGTTCAGCCGACTGACGCCCAACTCTATCAGCACCTTTAAGGAGCTAAGCGCCCAATTCACTACACACTTCATTGGCGGACATAGGTATAAGAAGTCCACGGCATGCTTAATGAGTATCAAGCAAAGAGAGGACGAGACATTACGATCCTACATAACGCGTTTTAATAAGGAAGCGCTATCGGTTGACGAAGCCGACGACAAAATACTTGTAGCAGCCTTCACCAATGGGTTGCGGAAGGGCAAGTTTTTGTTCTCTCTATACAAGAACGACCCAAAGACCATGTCGGAAGTACTCTACAGGGCTACTAAGTATATGAATGCTGAGGACGCGTTGCAGGCCCGAGAAGAGAAGCCAAGGAAAAGAGAGAGGCAGGAGGAGGCGCGACCAGACCAAGGGAGAAAGAGGCCCAGAGCAGGAGACCGAAAAGACGAAAAGCGTTCCAAGCCTCCGGGAGGAAGATTCACAAGCTTCACCTCGCTGACCACCCCAATAGATCAAGTCCTAATGCAAATTAAGGACGAGGGGGCCTGACCTTCCCTGGAAAACTGAAGGGGGATCCTAACATGCGCCCAGAGACAAGTACTGCCGCTTTCACCGAGACCACGGCCATGATACAGCCGACTGTTACGATTTGAAGCAGCAAATTGAGGCACTTATAAGGCAAGGGAAATTGCAGAAGTTCGTAGGCAAAGAAAGAGCGGATCCAGCACCTCCAGAACATCCTCCCCGACGAGACAACGACCGACCAAAACCCCCCGTTGGTGACATACGAATGATCGTAGGAGGGATCGCTGCCAGGCCGTCCAAAAAGGCTCGGAAGACGTACCTTCGGATGGTCCAAAACGTTCAGCTGACGGGTCCAGTGCAAAATGTGCCACGGGGAAGCCCCGTTATCGAGTTCTCAGAAGAAAGACGCGCGACGCCTACGTCACCCGCACGACGACGCGGTTGTTGTCAGCTTTACGGGTAGGGACTAACAA
>NW_027069483.1:1217402-1258042 GCF_002906115.3 Quercus suber
ATTTTTTCGGACAAAGCAACCATGACTTGACCCTCAGAATTTCGGATGACAACACCAAGGCCGGCTTCATCTGATTCATCGAACATTGCCCCGTCATAATTTGTCTTGAAACAATCCTGAGGTGGAGGATGCCAATGCTTTTGAGAGGGATGCCTATTGCCCGTGGAGTGACTTTCTTGAAATCCCTGAGTTTTGAAGCTTCGGAGATAATCTCGTGCGAAACCCGCAATTTTGACCAACGGCAAGGAAGGTTCTTGGAGGCGAGATTTGTTTCTGTGGTGCCAAATAGACCATGCTGTGATGCTAAATAGCGGAACTGTGTGAGGTTTCTCCTGAATCAGCTGCACTAAATCAGAGAAAGAACCGAAACAGCTTTGTTTTTGTCAACCCAGCCAAAGTCTTGTGCCCAAACCGATTGCACCTTCTCACAGCCCCATAAAGCGTGAAGAACAGATTCATTCTCCCTTGAGCAGAGATGGCAGATGGGATCGATAGGCATAGCTCTTTTCTTCAGATTTTCTTTTGAGGGTAGAGAGTTTGTGCAAGACCTCCATAAGAAATGCTTGATTTTCCCCGGCACATTCAATTTCCAAATGTTTTTCCAAAAAGTCTTCTGTGCGGCAGAAATTGTTGGTCTGACAGTATCAAGGGTAGCAATTTCCATAAGACTTTTGTACCCCGATTTCACAGAATAAGTACCAGAGTTTTCTTTAGGCCAAATGAGGATATCGGGTTGTGGAACGGTACACAGAGGCAGGGACTTTATAAGTGTCGCTTCAGGCGGATAGAAACAAAGATCAATGAGATGAGTATTCCACCAACCCATATGGGCATCAATGAGTGTATCCACCGTGGAGTCAGGTGCTAAAGAAATTTGAGGGGAAACCACTCTACCATCTGGTGAATTCGGTAACCATGAATCATGAAAAATCCTTATAGATTTTCCATCTCCAACCCTCCACCGAGAATCCCTCTCCACAAGTTTTCTAGCAAATAAAATATTTTTCCAAGCAAAGGAACCCGATGCTAACTTTGCTTCAAAGATCGAACTGTGGGGGAAGTATTTAGCTTTGAAAACTTTATAAAAAAGGGAATCTGTATCATGTATTAATCTCCACACTTGTTTTGCCAACATTGCTTCGTTGAACTTACATAGATCTTTAAAACCTAGACCCCCTTCCGGCTTTGGTTGACACAACACTTCCCACCTCTTCCAATGAATCTTACGTCTATCACCCTTTTGTCCCCACCAAAATTTCCGAATGAGCATCTCAATATCTTGACAAAGGCCAATCGGCAACCTAAAACAACTCATAGCAAAAGTAGGGATGGCTTGTACCACCGCCTTTAAAAGAACTTCCTTTTCAGCCTGAGACAATAGTTTTTCCTTCCAACCTTGCAATTTGCTCCACACCCTATCTTTTATATAATTTAGACTTGCCTTCTTCCTTCTACCAACCACTGCAGGTAACCCGAGGTATTTCTCATATTCTTTAATCTCTGGAACTCCAAGCAAATTTTTTAATAGGTCTTTTGAGGATTCAGGTACACCCTTACTGAAAAAAAGGTTTGTCTTCTCCGAATTTATCTTTTGTCCCGAAGCCCTTTCGTACTTTCCCAAAATTCCTTGGATAGTATTGATATCCTCAAGCTGAGCTCGACAAAAAAGTAGACTGTCATCTGCAAAAAACAAATGAGATATTTTTGGACCATAACGACAGAGAGAGACACCTTCAATCTCCCCTTCATCCACTGCATGTTGGATTAGTCCATTTAGGCCTTCTGAGCAAATGAGAAAAAGGTAAGGGGAGAGGGGATCTCCTTGGCGAATACCTCTTGTTGGAATAATATGACCTTTTGCTTCCCCATTCACCAAGACAGAATATGTAACAGATTTTATACACTCCAAAATCCATTCAATCCATATACTGTGAAAACCCATTTTTTCCATGATCTTTTGCAAAAATATCCACTCCAATCTGTCATAGGCCTTACTCATATCTAGTTTCAAAGCCATGTGGCCCACTTTTCCATGCTTCTTTGTCTTCATGTCGTGGAGAGTCTCAAAAGCAACCAAGATATTATCCGAAATTGCTTTGTCAGATTGAAAAGCACTTTGAGATTCAGAAATAATCTGAGGCAAAATTCTCTTTAATCTATTAGCCAAAACTTTAGAGACTAGCTTATATAAAGTATTACATAAAGCAATAGGCCGAAATTCGGTAATAGTTTCAGGACTCTTTACCTTAGGAATAAGAGCGAGGAATGTATGATTCAGACCCGAAGAGATATGGTTAGAGTTGAGGCAAGAGAGAACTGCCTTGACCACGTCATCACCGATACTGGACCAATAGTGTTGGAAAAAGATTGGAGGCATCCCGTCTGGGCCGGGAGCCTTTAGAGGAGCCATCTGTTGCAAAGCTATCTCCACCTCGGTCTTGGAAAATTTTGCAATCAAATCTGAGTTCATCTCCTCACTGACCACCCGCTGAGTGTGCTGCACTACATCTTCAATATTGCCAGGTGTTGAAGAAGAAAACAAGTTTTTGTAATACCCCACAGCCAAAGCTGCAATCTCGTCTTCACCCGAGATCATCACACCGTCTGAATCTCTAAGCTCTGTGATAGTATTTCGCCTAAATTTTTGGGAAGCCCGGTTGTGGAAATAACCTGTATTTTTGTCCCCCGAAACCATCCAATGGTCATGAGCTCTTTGTTGCCATAATTTCTCTTCCATTCTGAGGAGATCATTAACTTCAGATTTTAATTGTAGGAAAACATCCATACTTCCCCCCCCTCATTGCTGCTGCTTCAACCAATTCTAAGGACTTTTTCTTCTCCGACAAAGTTTGTGAAATATTGCAAATAGAATTTTTACTCCATCTGCGAAGTTGATTCTGGCAATTTTCAATCTTTTTCATCACTTCTACCATAGGTGGACCCCAAGAGACCTCTTTCCAAGCTTCTGTAACAGTATCATGACAACCCTCATTTTCAAGCCATAATTGCTCAAATCTCCATGGCTTATGTTTCTTAAGTGTAATTCCATCAGGGAGAATAATAATAGGGCTATGATCCGAAGAAACACAAGAGAGAGTTCGAACCTTAGTAGCTGGAGAAAGAGAAAACCACTCCCCAGAGCACACCGCCCTGTCCAATCTTTCCCAAACTGACCCCCCATTCGGATAATGCTTGAACCATGTGAATTTTTTGCCAATGAAACTGAGATCATACAGCCTACATTCATCCAAGGCTTCACGGAAAAGCTGCATTTGCCCATAGGGACGTAAACGGCCACCCAATTTCTCATGAGACTTAAGGAGTTCGTTAAAATCGCCTGCACATAACCAAGGTAGTGAAGACTGCCCATTTAAATTCCTCAATAAATTCCAAGAATCAATTCGAAGCTGAGTTTCAGGTGCTCCATAAAATCCTGTGAACCTCCACGCATTTTCTTTGCCTCCATTTATTATGACATCGATATGATTTAAGGAAGATGATTCGACTGTTAAGTTGAAATCTCTCTTCCAAAATAAAGCCAGACCACCATCATGAGTAATTTTTGACACTCCATGATGATGACCAAACTTCAAAGTATCTCGTATAACTAGTAGCCTTGCTTCATCCAGCCATGTTTCGGCTATAAACACCACTGTAGGATCTTGTGCCCGGACTAAACACCCAAGCTCATGAACTGTCTGCCGGTTCCCAAGCCCGCGACAGTTCCAACACATGATACTCATAATTCTTGGCAGGGCTGGGAACCAACCTCCGCCATTAAAATTGAAATTTCCTTGTCATCCTGAGAAACCCGAAATTTCTTGTTTGATAATTCAGGCTGATCAGTGTCTACTACAGAGCCTCTTTTTTGTCCCACATGTGGAAGCAGAGCTTCCTTGCTGCCTGGTGAAGAACGGAGAACACGAGACCATTTTTGACCCAAAGCATGAGAGGCGTGTTTTATATTCTGATGATTAGAGATATCAGTAAGCTGAGGGTCGTGGGTCACGTGAGATTTAAAACTCATGAGGTGAACTTGCTGTTGGCCCAGCTCGGAGGAGCCCGCGAAGAGGTTGGCCCGTTTTGCATCAAGAGAGGGCCCATTGGGCTTCTTTGAAGGGGAGGAAATTTTCTCCGGATTTATTTTATCCACACATTCACAAATCCCCTTATACCCCTCAAACTTATCAAAAACCTCAGTCACAATAGTATCCTTTAAATGTTGACCCTCAAAACCCGGTGGAATATCTTCCTCACATCCTACAAGATCAGATATGGATGGAGAAAAAGTATGCATGGATATGGGGTTTACCTCAAAAGGAGTCTTCCTCACAGCCTATTGAAGCACCTTCTCCCACTGCATCTCCTCTGAAACTTCGGATTGAGTGCTGAACGTGACAGAGGACTTATCAAGCTTAGAGGAAGTTTTTTTTTTTCTGACTTCATTCCTGCACCTTCACCCTTTCCTTCTTCTTGTGGTGTCGCTGTCAGCTGTCTTGGCGCCTCCAGAATTACGTCATCTCGTGTCAAGCTGCTGCTACCTAGGGGAAGAGACACAGGCACGTGATTCCCACCCACCACTGGCTTTTCCCCAGGCAAATCGGACTGAACAAGTGTCCGTTCCAGCCTCACTCCGGTGACCCCGTCCCTGCTTCCATGGTTTTCGCCTCCACTGTATTTCACTGGTTCTTTTTGAGTCCTCCCATATGGGTCACCACGCAACCATGCCCCATATTGAAAGCCTTCCTCCACCGTTCGGCCCCCAACAGAAGATGCAGGGCAGTCTTTAAGTGCATGGCTTAACAGACCACAGCGGTAGCAAAAATTAGGGAGTCGTTCATACTTGAACTGAACCCACCTGGACTCACCCCCTTCAATGGTGATTCTTTTTCCACGGATGAGTTTTTTGAAGCATCAATCCGGACACGCACCCTAAGGCGCTTACCCCAGTGCACTCCTGAATCAGGGACATCAACCTCCATAACAGCCCCCAAAGAGGTCCCAATCGCCCAACCCGTTTCCTTTGTTCTACTCATTAGAGGTAAATTAAAAATCTGAATCCAGAACGGCGACCATTTTAACTCCATCTCCTTTGGAGTTTGCTCACCTTCAAACTCTTGTAAAATCACCAGTTGTTTTTCAAAGCTCCAGGGGCTCATATTGAGTACTTTCTTTTTATCTTTCCCATCTCCAAACTCCACCAGAAACAGTTCAGCTTCTAGTTCAGAAAAGTTGACCCATTTATTTGTTTTCCACAACATTCTCAGGTTCTTTCTCAAAGTATCTAAGCTTGTGCTTTTAAGGGTCATAATCTTCATGATAACACAGTTTTTTCCAACCTCCTTTGCAGCTCTGGTGCTGTTGCTACCCAAATCAATACCTTCGCCTTCTTCCTCCGTAACAGATAACTTACTCCACATCGCTTCCAACTCTTCAGCCATTGTGTACACTTTAAAAAGTTACCCAACCCAGAGGATGCTCCTAGTTTCCTAGAACCAAAAGTCCGCCCTGACCTGACCCACGGAAGGTCACGCTAACTCTTGCAAGGGCTGCAAGACAAAAACTGCTACTACGCGCACAGAGACACGAGAGCACATTAGGGACTTGCAAGGTTAGGTGCTTACTTTTTTTTGTTTCAAATACTACATGGTTGCTCTCCAAAAAAAAAAAAACAATTTGAGGGTAAGGATTTAAGGCTGCCTATCAATCAGCTCTTCTAGACCTGTAGGAGTAGGAGCTTTGTACATTGACAATTTTTTGCATCATCTTTTTTGAACTAATATTACATTCTATGTTTTCCTATGTCTTAGTTCAAAATCATCTTAAGCATCAAACACAGCCAAATCTCAAATTTGGCATTATGCAGAGAGGGGCGGAACTACTTGGTCAAGTGGGGGGGGGCCAACTTCTCAAATATTGGACTTTTATCCCTAAATTTACCTAAACTTTACAAAAGAAATATGGTTAGCCCCCAAAACTTTTCATATTTTTTGTATGACCCAATTAAATTTTGTATTTGTTATAATTTTGACCCCCTGTTCATAAAATCTTAGTTCCACCCCTGGAGCTAGAGACAATTGATTGCCATTACTAGCACAACAATTTTTGAGAACAAAAATCATCAATAATCTTAATTAGCCTCTCATATTGGTCATACATGACAAATAATGCCAAAGGATATGTGGGAGATTTTAGAGAGCATTATTCACCAAGATAATTCCCTTGAACATCAACAAAACCTAAAAGGAGATACCAATACCAAGAAACCTGCCACACTCACACATTCTTAGAAACTCAAATGCAACTTAGAATATTGCAACCAAATGCACTTCAGCTTATGGTTTCAATTTTACCACCGCTTGGTTGAGCAGCTAATGCAATATATATACAATACAAATGCCTATTAATAATGAAGAAAAAAAAGAATTTACCAGTAGTCCCTAATGCCTATACAGCAAAATATTCTCATAAACAGAAGCCAAAAAGAAGTAAGAAAACAAAGTCTGAGTAAGTGGTGCATCAACACCTACACACAATAACAGAAAACAAAATCAAGTAAAGGGTCAACATAAATTACCAAACAAAAGAAAAAAGAAATCATGTTCATCAACATGAGAAGCAGAGCAATGCATGAAACTAAAGATGGGTTTTTGAAGGTTACCAAGGTCAGCTATCAGAGCCGAAGTGAAGCTACCGAGTGCAAGTACAAAAGAGACAACCTGACCTAGGAACAGTAGGTAGATTGTTTGCCAGGTTTCATGGCTTCTCCAGCAGCCATTCAAATTGCATCAGCTCATACTGATTACTGAAACTTGCAAAAGTATCAAAGCAAAAGACTACCTAAAATTGTCTGCTTAGAATCATTTTAGCTGAACATATCATACATAAGTTATACCGTATAGCATAACGAGTTCTTCAATGAACCATTGTGCAAGTGTGTTAAATTATGCTTTGATACCATGTTAAATTATTCATTGTTCCAAAAGTTTAAGTTATTAGAAATAGTGAATTTAATCACTTAATTATTATTTTAACAAGGTGTGTGACAATCTAGGAAGCAGGGACACTGACCCAACATTGGTGCGAACTACAATTTTTGAAAAATTATGACACTTGATACATGTATTAATTAATTAATTAATATTTTTATGTATTTATTTTTCATATAATATTAAAAATATATCAATTTAAGAACAATAATGGATAATAAAGTGAATTCATGATTAATAAATGATATTTAGAAATTAAAATACAAAGAATAAGATCTAAAAGAGTAAATAAAAGGTAAATAGACATATGTATAAGATTGAAACTAAAGATAAATAAAAAATAAGTGTTCATCTTGTCTCGTGTTCCACAATTTTTCATACAAAAAAAGAAAAACACGTCTGGGACACATACGGACTCGTGTACCACGGGTTGAGTTTGTGCCCAACCTGCAAACTGACCCGTAAGAGATTGGGTTGTAGATTCTCAACCCGCAACTGACCCATTAAAAGGGTCGGGTTTCGTGGGTCGGTTTGCCGACGGGTGGCATCGGTTTCAGGTGAGGTCGAAACTCGACGGAAAACACAAAAAAATGGCCAAAATCAACAAGATCTAGACCGATCCGGCCAAGATCCGGTGAGTATTTTGTCAAATCCGATTATTTTTCCCCCAAATCATGTCGAGAATCACTGGATCTAGTGAATCTATGCCGGATCTGATTGTTTTGGTCGCCGAAATCTACCAAATCAAGCTGAAAACTCGTCGGAATCGCTAGAAAATTCACCAGAATTTGATGTCTTCAGGCGGGTCAAGTTTCATGGGTTTTGAACGAGGGGACTCAAAACCAACCTACCGGCGTTGAGTTTTGGAGCTCGGGACCTGTAGCTAATCGCTAGAGCAGTCGGATTAGGTGAACTCCGATCAGGTACGGGTGGGTTGGGCAGGTGGCTGGGGGTTGGACAGCCCTAGTTCACAGTTGCCAATTGCATCTATTTAGAAATCTACAACTACCCTTCTCTACTTCCCTACTTCCTGAACAGTGAGCTAGGGAGATTACGTGTGTGTTTGGCTCCAAAATAAAAAATTAAAAAAAAAAAAACCAGTTTGTTTTACTATTCAACTTATTTTTGTTATTATTCATAGGCTCACTGCACTTTTTGGTACTATTCATAGGTCTTACTATACTATTTCAGCTAACTTTTATCTTTATCTACAGTATTTTTAGCAAAAAATTTTTAGTTTCAGTAAAATAAGTGGATCTCAAACAAACTTTACATTGTGTCGGTGAGAAATACTACCACCAATTTGCATGAGATTTTTTCAACTCATTGAATCTGTGGGGTCGAAAGTGCCGACCTTGACTTCGACTGACCGACCAAATGAGGAGCAAATGAATATAATCCTTTTCTCTTGCACAAAATATATTTAGCCTAAAAGGATTAAGAATAGGAAGCTAATAATGTCGTACATCAAACATAATCAATGCACTAGTATTATAACAAAGCCAAAAGTGATGTTGACCAAAATCCCCCCAATTGCAAACTTGTTTGGCAAAATTCAAATTGGAACAAAATTAGACCCGCCGACAAATGGGAACCTGATCCATTAATCTGTCCGAACAAAAAAATGGGTATGGGTAGGAGTTTTTTAGACTATTGAAAAAATGAATCGACCCAAACCCGACCCCTGCATAAGTCCATATCAGGTTAGGTTGACCAACGATCAACTTATTTTAAACATGGGATTTTTGATTTGCAATTTTTGCAATTTTCTTCTCATTCTCTCATAGTAGTCAGTTCATTTAACTTCTCTTATTTTCTTTTCTTTTCATTTTCTTTGAGTAGTTGGCTTGATTTCGGTTCTCACAAACATACTATTGGGGTTAAATAATTAATTTATTATTAAGATACGTGGTGGAAATTTAATTAATTAAAATAAAGATCGAAATCCAATATAGTGACAAGTATCGTTAGTCTAATGGATTCTATGGCAATTAGCAAGAAAGTAGGTAGTTACCTTGAAGAACTTCTAGATAGTTACCTCAATCTGACACGAGACACATAAATTGATTTTTTTAAGGGAAGATCGTACATAATCTAATGATTCTAATCAAGATTTCTTTTAATTGTTGAATTACTTAATGGTAATATAAACATCTAGCAATAAGGTGAGTCATGGCATCATATCATTTTTGAAGTAGCAAAAACTCTTTTCTTATTGTTTTCAAAAAAAAAAAAAAAAGAACTCTTTCCTTATTATATGTGGACCATGGACCTACATGCGAGCCAACTATTTGTGTTAGTAGTCAATATATGTAAATATTTATATATTTATAAATATAGAATATAAAATTCACATAATTTATAAGCTCAAATATCATCTGAATTATATTAATTTGACGTATTAACTCAAATAATATGTTTTATAACATTTATTTTTCCTTCTTTGTATGGGTCAAAACACTTGAAAAATCACTAATATAACGGGTACAAATGATTCGATACATACCAATTGATACTGGTACAATATTGACTACTAGTAATGTCCATGATCATTACAAATCAGTTTTTTTTTTTTTGTTAGCTATAAATTTTTGTGTTTGGTTGTTAATGATAGTTAAAGCCATAAGGGGGGGGAAGTCTAGGTGCGAGGTTGCGAGCTGGTTGGTCTGATAAGGGTGAGTAGATTTGATCACGTTCTGTTTTGTCAACCACCGTGGCTCGTATCCCGTGCAACTCCCCAATCCCCAGTTACAATTTATTGCAGCTTTCTGACTACTCTTCCATAGAATGAGAAGCAAAAGTCATCGGGTGCACCCATTGAATAAACAGTGTGTGGTCCACCCATTGAATAAAAAAAAAAGGTCATATAGTGATGACTATATATTGAGTTTCAAGCTATACATTATCTGGTTTCTAAAAAATAAAAAAATAAAGTTATGCAAGTACCGATAAGTGCTTATATAATAAAAACAGGCAAATGTTAGGTGCTTGTTAAGGATTATTTTGTGGGATTTATTTAATAAAAAAATTGCACAAATTGATAAAGTGATTTAAAATATAACTGAAGTGATAAGTGAAATTAAAAAAATTAGCTTTATTTGCTCTACACCTTATAAAATTTGTAAAAAAATTGACACAAAGTAGTTTCTTAACGGGCACCGTACATTATTATTACAATAATTGTGTAAATTTACATTTGTAATATTCATTTTGCATTTACTTTTTTTATTATTTCTTTATATATTGCGATGATGAATAAAGAAGGTGTGGGTGGTGGTTGTTGGGTATGAAGAAAGAAAAACAATTGAAAAAATAAAATAAAAAATTGATATTTTAATGAAATACAATATAAAATAGATAATCTGGTGTGAAGTGTTTTAAAAAATGAGTATATAAAATAGGCAAGACTTTTTGCACGAGTTGACTTGGTAACTTTTTATTAAAACGGTTGGATTACATTTATTTTCTTATATCATCTGTGCTTGAAAAAAAAATATTAAGATGATCAAAAATCAAAAGTAATCTCATCATAAAATGTATAAGTTTCAAGTTTTGAACATATTACAATTATATGCAAAATATGAGTTTGTGGATAATATAGTAACTAATATTCGATTAACATGAAATTTAGCATTCATATCGAGAGCAACATAAATATATAATTTAATAGTTAGATTTTAGAATTTAATCCTTAAAAACGTAATAGGATGGTGTAACTTTACAAAGAATTACATTATGAGTTATTTGAATGGTATTTATATATATATATATATATAAAGTTATTTGAATGTTTTATTTTGTAGCATTTTATTTAAACGCCCAAATTTTTAATAAATAAATATATAAAGTTAAAATTTATATAAATAAATAATCATATATTGGATGTAGTCTTTCGCTAACAAATTATTTATTTATTTGTTGGAAGTTGGTTAAAATATAGTTGTATTAAAAAAAAAAAAAAAGTAAAACTTTAAAAAGATGCACATAAGTAAATAAACAAAAGGGTTTTTTTTTTTTAATAAAAAAAATTGTTGACAAAGGTATGCTAGTTTCAATAATATGTGAAGTTTAGTTGGTCTGAGAAAACATCTTTAGGCGGTTTTTCAAAAGTGGGTTAAAAGTATAAGGGTCTATGTGCCATAAAAGAGCTTTATGAGCGGAAAAGCACTTTAAGAAAGGGCTTTTAAGGGATTTGCAAAAACAAATTTAAGGTTTAAAGCTGAAATTTAGAGCTTTCAGATAAAAATCCTACAATTCACTTTTCATGTTTTATAAATTAGAAAATTTTAAAGCATTATTCAATGTAATTTATCAAACACTCGAAACACTTTCAAAAAAGTTTCAATTAAAGTTCTATGTCACAAAAGCTCAACAATTAAAGCTCAATTCATACACCAGTCCTTCTAAAAAAAAAAAAAAATCATACACCAGTACTCGCTTCATAAAATTCATATATTGCTGAATCTCATTAATTTGAACAAAGCATAATAGGGCCTTAAAACCCATGCCCTACACTGACCTAAGAGAATTTTTCTTTATTTCCCTAATTTATATCACCAATGGAATCAAAATCAAATTAGAGCCATCTTATGAAATTAAATGGCAATTTATCTAGCATATGGTACTATATATCAAACAACCTATTATTGTTACTCAATTTTGTTGTATGTTTCACATTTTTTTTTTTTACTAATTATTTAATCATTTTTTACCAGATTTGTGACAAATATAGTATCTCCTTATGGTGGGAGATTTTTGTTTTTGATGAATTTGTAGTGATGCAAAATTGGAGTGCAAGTATCTAGAAGGGAGCTTCACACATATATACACTTAGATTAGATTAGAACAGAATTTTTATTTTGTAATTATATAAAAAAAGATGCATTTTTTAAAAAAAATTATTGGTTCTTTTTTGGCTGTTGAAAACAACTAAATTGGGATCTTACACTCAATTAGTCATTACTCAGTTTGCATGCAATGTAGAATGTAGATTTTCCACGAAAGAGCTGACCCAAAAGCCAGAGATTCCAATCTATATGGGACACAAAGTTGGAAGTTCAAGTGCTCTCAAATTCAATGTATACTTTTCTGATAGAAAATATATAGGATGCAAGTTGAAACTTGGAAGCTCATAAGTCTCAATCAAAGTAGTTTATATCTTTGCACAATTTGACCTAAATGACAGTATGACCCATGCCCAACCCCAGATAAAGAAAAACCTGGTTCCCGCAATGTGCAGTTTATATAATCTTGTCTATAATAATAATTAAAGTGAAAGCTCAATAAATATCTAAATAAGTATAATAACAATTAATGGCAACATTCATTATTTTCTAAAAATATTCTTGTTTCTTTTTAATATATTTTTGTAACAAATCAATTTATCACTTATTTGAAAATTTGTAAACATTAAATAAATTCACTGCATAAAAAAAGGGAATAAAAACTAAGTATGTAAGTAACAATTTCTTTAATACCGGAATGACGTAATAGGGAATGAATAATTTATATATTCAACTATATAATAATTTTATAATATTTTAAAATTTTCAATATAAATTATTAAAACTTGGTACAAATATTTAATATATATTTAATTATATTTAGTATTTTTTTCCTTTTATTATCTTCCTGCTTTGCAATTCAAAAGCTCTCTCTCTCTCTCTCTCTCTCTCTCTCTCTCTCATGTTTAGTTGTATGAGTCTCTATGAGACTAATTCAATTTATTGTACAGCACTACAGCCATGGTTGAATGGGCTTTATATAGTGACTAATTCAATTTATTGTATTGTGTACAGCCAAGGTTGAATGGGCTGTAATATAGAGCCAGCTAGAAAGTGTGACTCATTGCATGATGTCATATCGAATCATGACCCATAATATTATTATTAGTCTAATACAACTTATTATGTCAGCTGCACCATCAAACATGCCTCATTATTAGTGTTGTCATAATTCTAAATCGTTTAGGTTCTGTCTCTATAACAAAAAGGTCAATTATTTACGCGAAAAACTTAAGTTAATTCTGGAATTTTTTCTTACACAAAACAAAAAAAAAGTGGTTAAATAATGCGTTATGCCCCCCATCTTAGCTGGTTTAAGCTCATTGGTTTTGAGTAATGTTGGACATAAAACAAATTTATAATTACCAAATTAGTAGATTGTAATGAGGGCAACGTCACATACACATCGCTTTAACACTAACACTATTTCTTTTTTTCTTTTTCTTTTTTTAATGAATTACGAAGAGTTTTGTCCCTCAAAATTTTTTTTTTTTGGTATCGGTTTTTGTCTTCAAGCCCCATTGGACCATACTGGCATGATACAAATTAAGAAGGTGAGAACTAAGATCTTAAAAAAAAAACACTTATTTTTCTTTTCTTGATTTTGATTATCTATAAGACAATAAACGAGAGTAATTTTTTTTTTAGAGATAATTACAACATGTTGTTTTTTAGAGGTAATTATAACATGCTGCTAACTCTGCAGTTCAAACACTTTCCTCCCTAGACCCCCAAGTATTTTGTGCATAAGAAAGTGTCAATTTAGCTATAAGGCATTTGGCATTAACGAAAGTAATTCTAGTATTACATAAAAAATCAAAATTTTTTATATAATTATCTTACTAGATAGATTGTGACTAACCCACCACTTATAGTATGCTATATAAATAGTTATAACTTTGATAGATTATCTGTCATTTTTATATAAACTCACTACTTATTATTTGTTATACAAACAGTTATGATAAAAGTTGTGATTTTTTTTTTTTAATTACTAATGTGAACCTAATATTTTTGCAATGAACAATAGCCAATCAAAAAATATTATATAAATCGACCAATCAAAAACAGCAGCACAGCGAAGCAAGGCGTGGGCATGAATGATGAAACAGTGATAAGCAGCAGTATCATCGTCAAGTGTCAACAATAAAATAACCCACCTAAAAAACAGAACCCACTTGGAACCCGCCACAACAAAACCACACGCCAATGGCCACGTATTAATCAACACGGTGTAACCGCAGACACATCATTTACACGCCTTTTTTGTGCGTGAATTTCCTTGTGGTCTCCAATTAATTTCTTCGTCTGCAAGATAAGATAGATATAAGTGATTAGAATAATTAGAATATATTTAATTACAGGCTGAACATTCAATTCCATTATGGCTCCTCCAGCCTGTCTTTCACAAAGAGTACTATATTTTTTGAATAAAGCTAGAACAATATTTTACAACTTCACAATAAATAAGACAGAAAATTAACAAAATGTTTTAAAACTATTGGTTTAAAATTTTTTTAAATAACTAATTTTTTTTTTATATAATTTTTTATATATATTTTTCATAAAAATGATATCAATTTTTTTAAATAATTCATTACCAACCCTTTTATAATTAGTGGTACATGAAAAATTTATGACAAAGTGACAAGTCTAAACAAGAATAAATAACAAATTTGATATTACCAGCTAAACTTTGTTATAAAATAATTGTAAAAATATTATGAAATATAACACAAGTTTTACTTTTTATCAAATAAAAAAAAAATTACTTCTTCAACCTAATACTATTTAAAAAAAAAAAAAAAACCTTTTGTGAAAAACAATAATTTTCCTATAAAAAAAAAAGAAAAAAGAAAAACAATAATTTTATCTTTATGAAATGACGGTAATGATGATGTTGCTTAATTATCAAAAATGATTATTCTGAGATTTGTCCCTTTTCGCCGCTCCTTCCTCTTTTTCCGTCTTAAATATTCCTAAGACTGTTAATTCTCCGCGTTAAGATTCCTTTCTTCCTTTTATTCCTCTTCTTCGTTTCACAACTCCTCCAAAACCTTTCAAACGGTACGAAGCGATTTCTCTCTTCCTTTTTCAATTTCGTATCTGTTTGGTAGCTGAGAAAATAAGAAAAGAGTATTAAGAATTTCTTAACGTTTCTCATGTTTTGATGTTTTTTTGTTGTTGTTGTTTGCAGATTTGTTTCTTCTTCTTCTTCCTCTTCTCAAAGATCCGATCCGATCCGATTACTAAGATCCGAAACTTTTGGATATGGCGGAAGAGCATAGATGCGAAGCCTCGGAGGGCCACAGGCTCTGCGTCAACAACTGTGGCTTCTTCGGCAGCCCAGCCACCATGAACCTCTGCGCCAAATGCTACACGGATATCCATCTCCAAGAGCAACACCACGCCTCTTCCAAATCCTCCATCGAAATCGCTCTCTCCTCCTCCGCTGCTTCTTCTTCACCATCTTCTTCGAATTCGTTGACCGAGTCTCTCCCTCCTCTTCCTCCTCCGGCGTTGACCTTGCCGGAGGTCAAATTACAGCTCCCTCCACCGGCTTCTGCTGATGTCGCCGCGAAATCTGACGTGGCGGCGGCGAGCAAGCCGAACCGGTGTTTGGTGTGTAGGAAACGGGTCGGGTTGACCGGGTTCAAGTGTCGGTGCGGGACCACGTTTTGTGGGGTCCACAGGTACCCGGAGAAGCACGCGTGCACTTTCGATTTTAAGGCTGTTGGAAGAGAGGAGATCGCGAGAGCTAATCCTATCATCAAAGCCGAGAAGCTTCGGAAGATTTAAATTAGGACCGTCAAAATTTGTGAATTTCCACCGTTGATCATCATGTCCTAATATTATATAGTATATTTCTTCTTTTTTTTTTTTCTTTTTTTTTCTCTCTTTTTTTTAAATAAGTTTTTATCGTATCTGGTTTTGCTTGTAAAAAAACGAAATGAGAAATTTCAAGTTTGGGTGCCACTTCCGTGTGTAAAATAGAGATTATTCTTACTACTATTTTCACAACTAGTTTGAGCTTTGTACAATGAATCGTATCGTAGTAGTGGGTATCACTAATTCACTATCCTCAGCCAATCAAAACGAGCCGAATTAGTAATAAAGTGGATGCATTGCACCTTTTACAGATATGAAAGTTGGGGGAAAAGTTACAAGCAGCTACGTTATTGATTGACATTTTCTTGTATTTGCATGATGTGATAGGCTATAAAACGACAACTTTTGCTTCTTTGTTCTTATCAGTATTTTGTGGTACAAAAATAGGAGAGAGGCTTTCACTTTTAACATGTCCAACATTTTCAACATTTTCAACATTTTTTTTTTTTTTTGAGGGACATCAACATTTTCAATTTGATAGTGCATCTTGCATAAGAGAATTGAATAATTCTCCTCTACTCTATGAATGTAAAAAGTGGAGACCTCTTTAGACTTATCACAATAATATTGTATAATCGTGTACTGCTACAAGATTGTGGACCAAGGTTTGATTTTGACCGACCATGAGCATAAGGACAAGGGATTAGTGTTGCCGCGTGCCACAAGCCACAAGGCAATAGTGGATCGTGGTTTTATTTTAGCTCTATTATCTGAATCATATCATGTGAAGTACTTTATTTGAGCATGAGCATAAGGACAAAGGATTAGTGTTGTCGCGTGCCACAAGGCAATAATGAATCGTGGTTTTATTTTGATCCCGTTATCTGATTTATATCATGTAAAGTGTATTACTTGAGTATTGCATTCGATGCAATTAGATTGGACCATCAAATACTGTTATTCTTTTTTGATGTTTGATCTAATTGCATCGAGTGCAAAATCCTACAAGTATTGCACCTGATTTGGATCCTATGAAAATGACTATTTGTTTTTTCTTGGATGACTTTAATATGTGGGATGGATAGGCATGCAAGCAAGCAAGATTGTCTATTTAATTATATATTCTTTTCATTTTTTTTTCTCTTTCTTTCTTTCTTTAAGGGAAAGCTTAATTTAGTTAGGTATGCTTACAATAATCCAGCTTATTTGATAACATGACATTACTCAATAGATTGAAAAAAGAAAAAGAAAAAAGAGAGGACTATGAATGTAGTAGTGAGTGTACCCTTTAGGGTTCTGCCCTTCGTTGCTAGTCTATTGACATAAAACATAGTTTTCCAATACGTGAGAATTTTGCTTGTACAAGATACAAGCATGGAAAAGGCAAGATTTTTCGTTTGGATCTAGCCTGAGAGAGATATAAGTGAGGGACATAAAAACCTTACAGGTTGACCTTGCTTGAACAATGGACATGCTAAATATTGATGAACTTTTGGTTTTGAGATTTCTGAAAAGCTTGCTTGAGCGAAAGTCTTGCTCGAGTGATATGTAAACCACCAAGAAGTATTCTATCAATTATTGCTATTCTGTCTATTACAATAATAACTACGAAATAAATTAGCTAGAGAGAGAGAGAGAGAGAGAGAGAGAGAGAAATACATGAGCTAAAAGTGAGAGGAAGAGTAAATAAAATTGTAAAACTCTTTATGGGCCCCAACTTTAAAATCAAGACAAAAAAAAAAATACATGAGCTAAGGGGAAAAAAAAAAAAAAAAAAAAAAGGTAAACAAATAGAGTAGCTTACTGTGGGCCCCAACTTTCACGGTCCAATACAAATTTTCAAAGCTTTCATCTTCCCAAATTTCGACTGAACAAAACTTTTGCCAAAATTCAAGAGTTCCTTTAACACACAAATCAGCTGTGGCCCTGTGGGCGATTTTGTAAATGCAACGCCATTGGGCTGCCCAAAATCCATAAACAGGCATTTGAATGCCCATAAGAAACAGGAAAAATAATAATGTTGTATTTTTTAATTAAAAAAAAAATCATAAGTTTCCTAGATGGTTAGGCTTCTTTTCTACCTTTACTTTTCTATTCTTCTGGGGTGTATTTCTTGAATGGAAGAATCTCTCTTAATTAAATTAAAAAAAAAAACATGCATTTGGCACACAAAAGTTTTGTTTGTTATATTATTGTTTGTGTAGTTGATAAGTGGTATTATACCTAGAGTAATTTTAGGATCACAAATTATTTCACAAATTTTTCATCATAATTCTAACATTGCAGATTGTGAGTGGTTAACTATCACTTACATTTGGACTAACTATTTTTTCTTTATCAATCATACTCTGTCATGTCACAATTGTAGCAAGAAGTTATAAAAAATTATATGATCCTAGACTTTTTCTTATACCAATATTATGGGCCACGATTTTATATGACATCATGCAGTGAGTCACAAACTTTTTATGCTCTGCAGGTTGTAGACTAACAAAACAATTTGACCTCATTCTAACGTGGGTAGATCTACAAGAGCGGAATTGGGTTCTTTCTCCTATTCTTTCCCCAAATGAAAGGCACCTTATCAAAAACTAGCTGGCTCTATATTACAGCCCATTCAACCTCGGCTATATATAGTACAATAAATTGAGTTAGTCTCTATATAGAGCACATTCAAATATTAAACCTTGGCTATATAGTATATACAATACAATAAATTGAATTAGTCATACAACTAAACATTTGAGAGTGAAGCTATGAAAGAAAAAATTTAATCAAAAAGTTTATTACATATTTTTATTCATTAAAATTTAATAGTTACAACAAGAGTGGGGGGATTTGAATTCTAAATGTCTCGGCTAGAAATACCAAAAAGTATCAACTAGTTAAGTTACAAAGTTCTTGACACTGTGACTTTTCAATGTACAAGAAATGAGTATAGTACAAGAAAATTTTACACTCCAATTTTGTAGCCTTCCACTGAAATCATAGCTAGAATTTTGCTGATTAATACGAAGTAGTCAAGCTACATCTGTCTTTGTCGATGTCATCCTATAGTTCATCATTAAGATCCCCGCATGCTTTAAAGGAACCTAAATTTTTTAGCCAGATCTGGTCTGCCACAACTGAGTTGGAGTCATTGTTGCGATGCCATGACCAATGTGCATGTGTTTGGTTTAGTATTCTCAACCGTCCATGGCCAAAGCTTGCCTCCCGAAACAATGAGAGAGGGGATGGAGGGCTCTTAAACCTTGAAACCAATATCAGATAAAGCAATACTGTTATACACCTATAACAAATACATTAATCAAGAAAAACATACCCAAGTTCTTAATTACTAAAAATTTTGATACAAGAGAAAATTAAAAATAAAAAATCACTGGAGATTTTTTTTTTCCTGAATTGAATAAAAATACAAAATAGTTTAGCTCTCCATAGTCCATACATTCAAATGCATTTCGGCTAAGAAAATTATCCCACATGTTTGTTAAAGGCCCGTTCCATGAAGTGGGCCTAGAAGATACATTCTTGCAGGCAGGTATATATTGATGACTTATAAGACCTGGGCCACAATTATATGAGGCTGAGAGATTGGGTCTCAATTTTTGACCCTATCCTTTGGGCCCGTCTAGATAGCTACTCTGACGGAAAGTTTAGTCAGTAACTGGCAGTTGGGTCACCTAGCCCAAATCTAGCCAAAATTCTTAGCGGCCCCAAAGTTGAACTTTAAAACTTAAAAGGCAATGGAAAGCCTTGGATAAATTAGTTTGTGTGGAATCCAATCCAATAAATAATTCTTTAAAAGCTAGTAATGACTAAGGATTCTCTCACACATGAGCTTGCTTTTCATGTTTTAAATACAAATATTATCCCTTTTGTCTTAAAAAATATGTACATTATCGTATGCAATCATGAATACTTGCAAGTGAAAAAATAATGTTAGTGATAGGTTCAAAGGAGAACTAGTAATTAATATTAGCCACAATAACAATTTGTAAAAATATTTTAAAATAGTTTATAGTTGCAATATTACTATCGTATAAAAGAGCATGTAAAATAAATATAAAAGAATATTTAGCCTTACGTTAATGCAAGTCCTTCTCGGTTCCCTCCATCGCCAACTGTTACGTACAATGGGCCACATTCATTTTCCTTGTTGTTGTAAACTCTAGTCTGTCATAAAGAGCAAGAGAATATTAAAAGGATTAATTGCCAATAGAGAAATTATAGTCCGTTTGGATTGAGAATGAGGGAAGAGGAATAGAGTAGAATAGAGTAAATTTGGCAAAAAATTAGTATATTTTTAGCCAACTCTACTCTATTTCTTCTTCATCTAAATAGGCGCACACACATACATTACATATACATGAGACTTACGAATCGTTCATATGCATGAACATGGCCAGCAAAAACAACATCCACTCGTGCATTATACAGCAACTCTTCCATAGCTATTCTCATGCTATCCCCTTCACCTTGATGAGCCGTATTGGTATTATACCACGGTGCATGCAATAGCACAACAACCCAAGGAGTCTTGTTCCTATCAATTTTAGCCAAATCAGCTACAAGCCATTTGTACTGAGACGATTTCTTATCAAACTCCGCATATGATCCTAGCATTATAATGTGAGTCCCAGCAACTTCAAATGAGTAATACAAATTAGAGTCTGATCAAAAAAAAAAAAAAAAAAAAAAGGTAAACAAATAGAGTAGCTTACTGTGGGCCCCAACTTTCACGGTCCAATACAAATTTTCAAAGCTTTCATCTTCCCAAATTTCGACTGAACAAAACTTTTGCCAAAATTCAAGAGTTCCTTTAACACACAAATCAGCTGTGGCCCTGTGGGCGATTTTGTAAATGCAACGCCATTGGGCTGCCCAAAATCCATAAACAGGCATTTGAATGCCCATAAGAAACAGGAAAAATAATAATGTAGTATTTTTTAATTAAAAAAAAAATCATAAGTTTACTAGATGGTTAGGCTTCTTTTCTACCTTTACTTTTCTAATCTCTCTTAATTAAATTAAAAAAAAAAAAACATGCATTTGGCACACAAAAGTTTTGTTTGTTATATTATTGTTTGTGTAGTTGATAAGTGGTATTATACCTAGAGTAATTTTAGGATCACAAATTATTTCACAAATTTTTCACCATAATTCTAACATTGCAGATTGTGAGTGGTTAACTATCACTTACATTTGGACCAACTATTTTTTCTTTATCAATCATACTCTGTCATGTCACAATTGTAGCAAGAAGTTATAAAAAATTATATGATCCTAGACTTTTTCTTATACCAATATTATGGGCCACGATTTTATATGACATCATGCAGTGAGTCACAAACTTTTTATGCTCTGCAGGTTGTAGACTAACAAAACAATTTGACCTCATTCTAATGTGGGTAGATCTACAAGAGCGGAATTGGGTTCTTTCTCCAATTCTTTCCCCAAATGAAAGGCACCTTATCAAAAACTAGCAGGCTCTATATTACAGCCCGTTCAACCTCGGCTATATACAGTACAATAAATTGAGTTAGTCTCTATATAGAGCACATTCAAATATTAAACCTTGGCTACATAGTATATACAATACAATAAATTGAATTAGTCATACAACTAAACATTTGAGAGTGAAGCTATGAAAGAAAAAATTTAAGAAAAAAGTTTATTACATATTTTTATTCATTAAAATTTAATAGTTACAACAAGAGTGGGGGGATTTGAATTCTAAATGTCTCGGCTAGAAATACCAAAAAGTATCAACCAGTTAAGTTACAAAGTTCTTGACACTATAACCTTTCAATGTACAAGAAATGAGTATAGTACAAGAAAATTTTACACTCCAATTTTGTAGCCTTCCACTGAAATCATAGCTAGAATTTTGCTGATTAATACGAAGTAGTCAAGCTACATCTGTCTTTGTCGATGTCATCCTATAGTTCATCATTAAGATCCCCGCATGCTTTAAAGGAACCTAAATTTTTTAGCCAGATCTGGTCTGCCACAACTGAGTTTGAGTCATTGTTGCGATGCCATGACCAATGTGCATGTGTTTGGTTTAGTATTCTCAACCGTCCATGGCCAAAGCTTGCCTCCCGAAACAATGAGAGAGGGGATGGAGGGCTCTTAAACCTTGAAACCAATATCAGATAAAGCAATACTGTTATACACCTATAACAAATACATTAATCAAGAAAAACATACCCAAGTTCTTAATTACTAAAAATTTTGATACAAGGGAAAATTAAAAATAAAAAATCACTGGAGATTTTTTTTTCCTGAATTGAATAAAAATACAAAATAGTTTAGCTCTCCATAGTCCATACATTCAAATGCATTTCGGCTAAGAAAATTATCTCACATGTTTGTTAAAGGCCCGTTCCATGAAGTGGGCCTAGAAGATACATTCTTGCAGGCAGGTATATATTGATGACTTATTAGACCTGGGCCACAATTATAGGAGGCTGAGAGATTGGGTCTCAATTTTTGACTCTATCCTTTGGGCTGTCTAGATAACTAATCTGACGGAAAGTTTAGTCAGTAACTGGCAGGTGGGTCACCTAGCCCAAATCTAGCCAAATTCTTTGCGGCCCCAAAGTTGAACTTTAAAACTTGAAAGGCAATGGAAAGCCTTGGATAAATTAGTTTGTGTGGAATCCAATCCAATAAATAATTCTTTAAAAGCTAGTAATGACTAAGGATTCTCTCACACATGAGTTTGCTTTTCATGTTTCAAATACAAATATCATCCTTTTTGTCTTAAAAAATATGTACATTATCGTATGCAATCATGAATACTTGTAAGTGAAAAAATAATGTTAGTGGTAGGTTCAAAGGAGAACCAATAATTAATATTAGCCAAAACAACAGTTTGTAAAAATATTCTAAAATAGTTTATAGCTGCAATATTACTATCGTATAAAAGAGCATGTAAAATAAATATAAAAGAATATTTAGCCTTACGTTAATGCAAGTCCTTCTCGGTTCCCTCCATCGCCAACTGTCACGTATAACGGGCCACATTCATTCTCCTTGTTGTTGTAAACTCTAGTCTGTCATAAAGAGAAAGAGAATATTAAAAGGATTAATTGCCAATAGAGAAATTATAGTTCGTTTGGATTGAGAGGGAGGAAAGGGGAGTAGAGAAGAATAGAGTAAATTTGACAAAAAATTAGCATATTTTTAGCAAACTCTACTCTTCTCATTCTCTATCTAAATAGGCGCACACACATATATTACATATACGTGAGACTTACGAATCGTTCATATGCATGAACATGGCCAGCAAAAACAACATCCACTCGTGCATTATACAGCAACTCTTCCATAGCTATTCTCATGCTATCCCCTTCACCTTGATGAGCCGTATTGGTATTATACCACGGTGCATGCAATAGCACAACAACCCAAGGAGTCTTGTTCCTATCAATTTTAGCCAAATCAGCTACAAGCCATTTGTACTGAGACGATTTCTTATCAAACTCCGCATATGATCCTAGCATTATAATGTGAGTCCCAGCAACTTCAAATGAGTAATACAAATTAGAGTCTGATCCACTCTCTTCGTATGGCATTAGCCACCGTGCATTGTAGGAGGTGAAGCCATGGGGGTGGAGGATTGGGAAGGTTTCAATCTCGTGGTTCCCTTCGGTCACCATCCATGGGCGGCGGCTAGCGTATGGCTCAACTAAGCGTCCGAATGAGTCCCAAAGAGGCTGTTGGGTATCGGCGTATGATAAATCACCAGGTAAGAGAAACACGTCGTAGTCCTTACTTTCAACATGAGCTAGTGTTGAGGCAGTCCATTCAGTTTGTCCTAAGTCTCCTGCAAACAAAAATATATAGCAATTTTCCAAGATGAGGAATAATAAATTGGTAACTTGGTAACACTGGAATTTTTGGTCTCACTTCATAACACTATGTTTGGGTAGAGGGAGATAAGGAGAGAGTAGCAGAGAGAAAGGAATTAAGATGACTAAAACGTACAAAATTAAAAAATTTAGTAAATAGTCACCTTCCCCTTTACTTTCCTCTCCTCTCCTTTCCCTCCATTTCAGATATATACCATAAATGGCCATGAACTCTAAGGATATTTTGATGTTTAAGTTGTTTTGGGTGAATCTAGGCTTTGTGTCTGCGAGTGCTAACGGTCTTGGCTGCTAGCGAAAGGTATATCAGATATGTTTAGGTGAAATATTGTGATTGATGGTAATAAAAATGGTTCAATATATAATGAGTTGATGTGAAACTGTTATGACATCGATTATAACTTATCAAATTGATAGTTAACAGTGAGTTCCAATTAGTTTAACTGGTGAATTAAGTTTCTTGTTGTTAAATAAGATATCTGGATAAGAGTGGAAGACATAGGTTAAAACTCTAAAAAATAAAAAAAGTTTATAGATAATGGTTAGTAAATGAATTTGTGAATAATCTTGCATTCTTATCATCACTCAACCAATTAAACCAATATATATTTTTTGGAAAAATTCTAATGCTACACCAAAAACTATAACTTTGCCCACAACTTGCCCATGTGGCGAGTTGTGGTTGGTAGAGAGATGTCCCTACATTGACTCACCATCACCCCTCCACCAACTACAACTCGCCACATAGGTAAGTTGTGGGCAAAGTTATAGTTTTGGTTTTGGGTGTGGCACAAAATTACTCTTTTTTTTGGGGGTCAGTGTCAGATTATTATCAGTTTATCACCAAGCTACATGCCTATATATAAACATTGGATTTAGGCCTGGCAATCTCATTTGGGCTTAGCATGTCCAACGTTTTAGCATTATCATATATATGGGACTTTTTTTTTTTATCCTTATTTTTTATTTATGAACATCATATGGGCTAATAAGTCCAGCTACATCGAAGTACATGTCAAGAACTATTTGTGGAGAAATATGTTTCCGTTATAAAAAAACTCTTTTTTGGACATTTATGTATTATAAAAAGTTAATAACCCTGATATCTTTTAAACTGTAGAATACTAGGCAATGGATTGATCGAATGATTGAACAAGTAATCCCACATCAGGACCACATCGATAATGCAAATTGATATCTCAACCACAGTTAAATTCACCAAATTAGAAAGCAATAAAGATGTAAAGCACTGAAAATACACAAATTTAGTATCAAAGTCCAATATCAATGAAAAACCTCTTCAAAGAAAAGTCACTTTGGGGATCCAATCACCTAAAATAATTCACAAGAAGAAACAACATGACACAATTTTACTTATAAAACCTTTACACAAATAGACTCTCTATTGTAACATCAACAAATGTCTCACTTGCCTTGCCACTAGAGTGAACCCATAACCTATAAGATTCTCCTATGTGAACTTTCTCATGAACGAATCTCATTCGCAACCCAGAATTTTAGACAACAACAATAGCAACCTATCATTGAGAAACTAAATTTGTAGTTTCAAGGGATCAACATTTTAGACTCAAGAAAAACTCTTAAAGAAGAACTCTAAAAATTGCCTTAAAGGGAGATAACATTTAGAGGAAAGGAATTTGAAATTTTTTAAGCTCGAATGAGTTTGATGAGGACAATAGAATATATACAAAAATAAATTATAAATAGGATAAGTATAATATATATATATATATATATATAGACATTCAATGATGGTGCATGGCAAATAAAACCCGTTCCTGCCCCCATCAGCTCTTTTGAGTAGAGAAAACCTATGCAATGATAAAACAAGGAAGTACTAATCAAGCAGGATGAGAAATTTTTGTCATCCTTATTAGGTAGGTAAGTCGTTAGACATTTAAAATCCATTTATTGTTTGGTGCAATTTCACTATTGAAGTATTTAGCTAGGGTCTTGCGAATATTTTGTTTGAATTTTGCTTGAGTGAGAATGATTTTGCCATGAGTGAGTCTATTGAAAACTTGAATTCCTCAATATTGTTCATTGACTTGACTAAATATATACAAACTTAATTAAAATATTAATACAGTTCTTACAAAACTTTGTTTTATCACAAGAATTTAACCAACAATTGAAAACCTGAATTGATGAATCTCTTTTGGAGTTCCCGGTCATAACACCTCGATACCAAAAGTTCAGTTGCTTTGCAATAGTCTTTTCTCTCTTTTTAAAATTTTTGGGATAAAGAACTTGGCACTGTACAATAAAATGTCAAAATTTTTGTTTTAATTTTCTTTATTTTAATAAATAATTTCTACTATATTATCTAATTTTATTTTCCGAAAAAAAAATTCAATATTTTATTGCACATACAGGTGTGTAAGTTAACATATTCATATGTAGAAAAGCTAATTTCTCAAAGACTTAAAGCAACAATATTGCAACCTTTCTGCTCAGATTGCTACGTTCAAACAGTAACTAACAGAGGTGTGGGTGTGACCTAACTTCTAAGACTTGAAAATCCATTTCCATATGCAAGCTTGCTTATGGCAAATTAGAAGGAAGAACACGACAATTCAAGATACCAAAGTTAGTGCTGCAACCTTTTTCCTAGCTAACGTACACTCACCAATTTGTGACGGTTACCTAAGTCTTGTTTTTAATTGAAACCAAAAACTTTTTATTGAAAGTGTAGAAAAAAAAGTTAAAAAATAAGCTCTATAGTACCGTAAGACTCAAAAATAGTATCAAAAAGTGCAGTAAGACTCATAAATAATAATAAAAATAAACTAAAAGTGGAGACAAACTGAAAAATTCAGCTCATCCTAAACGCACACTTATTTTCCTATTCTCTAGGATTGGCTTTGCCTTTGATTTTTTATTTTTGGCTAGAAGCAAATCTTGGACCGTCAGACAATTTTTACACAAATATATATATATATATATATGCTAAACTTTTTCTCTTTNCGTACACTCACCAATTTGTGACGGTTTTTGCTTAGACTTAAAGCACTAAACGCCTAACCGACCCATCCAAATAAAGTGTGTGAGAACAAAAACATCGAAAAAATCATTTTTCATTTCAATGAATTTAAAGTTCATGTGTAAAGAGTGAGAATCCCATGTGGAACGGTGAAAGCTATACTCATATGGCATCATTATTCAAAAAAGTCATGTCTTACCGACTACTGCAAATTCAATGGGAAATTCCTGAGTTGGTGTCCTGAATGAAAACTCTGGGCCAGAACCTCCACACCTATAGAAATAGTTGGTGCTGGGCTCCAATGGTCCAATCTTAACATGGTGGATCTCGCCAGAGCTGTAAAAGAAGTACTTGTATGATGTGTGTTCACCAGTTGCCAATGAGTTATATGCTCCTGATGCTTTTCCATATTCAACGATTGATTGTGTGTGTTTGGCCTCGGTAATCCATGAAACTCTTATACGATCTCTCCCCACCAATGAAATGTGCACCTACAAAAAGTACGTGAGCCAATGAAAATAAGTAACATGGGCATGCTTCCTTAAAAAATAAAAGACAATTAACAAAGAAATGGAGGATATGCTGTTTGTGGTACTTGAAAATTATGAGACAAAAATGAGTACTGGGTATGTCTAATTATGATCAAATATGAAGCTTGTAGGCTAGAAATGAATGAGAGAGAGAGGGATAAACCTGTTGGGGATCGGAGTCTGCTCGGTTGTGAGGAGTGAATATGAGTGGACGAGGAGGTTGGCGAGAAGAGTAACCCTGTGAGTGTAGGAGGTGAGGGAAGAGAATAAGGTTAAGAGAAGAGAGAATATGCGTGGAAAGAGTTTCTCCATTGTTGAAGTTTTGCTCGAGGTGAACAAGATTGATTGCTGAAACAGCCCAAAGAGCCTAGATATAGGAAGGTTGGGCTTGCTGAGAGTTTGAAAAAATTTAAAATAAATTGGATTGCAAAGTCGTCACGTAAGTCCGCTGGGAATAATTTTTGGTTTTAACCAAAATAATACCAATAATTTTTAGGCATGCTTTCAGCAAAACTTAAGGCTTCACCCCAAAAAAAAAAAAAAAAAAAAAATTCTTTATTTAATTAAAGGACAAAATAACGACACCGCCCCAACTGTGTAGATATTGTCTGCTTTGGGTCTCAGACCCCTCACGGTTTTGTTCTTCCCCAGGTTGCGCTAGGGAAAAGGCCTTTACACATTGAAGGAAGATCATTCCTTATAAACACATTTTCATGTGCTTCCCTAGGCAATGTGGAATTCCATGGATTGCAAGACCCCTTTCGGGTCACTACAATCCACCCCCTTTACGAGCACACGCGTCCTCGCGTGTGGGACCCACACTTCCGACTAGGGCATGGCTCTGATACCATCTGTAACGACACCGCCCCAACTGTGTAGATATTGTCCGCTTTGGGTCTCAGACCCCTCACGGTTTTGTTCTTCCCCAGGTTGCGCTAGGGAAAAGGCCTCTACACATTGAAGGGAGATCATTCCTTATAAACACATTTTCATGTGCTTCCCTAGGCGATGTGGAATTCCATGGATTGCAAGACCCCCTTTCGGGTCACTACAATAGTTTTCTCTTTATAATTTTTTTTATAATTTTTTAATTTTTATTTATTTAAGAAACAAACTTTTTTCTCATTTATATGTTAGAATTAAGATTTTTAATTTTTAAAGCTCCTAAGGTGACTCTATCAAAAACTTAAAATTTTAATCATTCATAAATAAATGAATGATTAATATGTTTCAAATATAATGAATAATGTAAAAGTGATTTACCTCCATTACAGAAAGAAAGAAAAAAGAAAAAAGAACGAAGTCCGCTAAAAGCCTTGTGGCCCAAACTCCAGGCTCCTTTTGAGCCGAACTTGGCTAGATTCAAATTTTCCCATTTTCTGTTTGTACAACCAACTAGTCGGGGGGTGTGGGGTTGGTGGGAAACTTCACTAATTCACTTCTTATCTGTCTACTGAGTAAAATCTAAAATAGACACAAAGGACTTCATGAGGGCCTAAATAAGTACTATAACATTGTTGACCTGTTAGAAATAGTTGCCTGAGTTAATTAGCTGATTAGATTAGATGATGGCACACCGCACACCGTTTTTCCTCTTCCTTTAATCATACTAATTGACTTAATTAAAATAGTAAATGAAATACATATCTTCTTAATTATAGCGAGGTAGAAGAATTTATCATTTACTAAACACCCCCATGCTACTTCTTTTCAAAGATTTCATGGCTGGATATGGCTGTTGAATTAAGTGGAATTGCAGCATATGAATAAGAATATTCAATTACAATAATGTGTATTGTGTTTACTTACAATAAGAAGAATCAAGGAAGGAACAAGGAATTAACGTTATCATTAATCTAAGTAGATTGTAATTCGTGTTTATGTACTGAAACATTCAATAATATTAATGATAAAGTGGTTATTTTGGTTTTTGTTAAGTATTATGAATATGTCACTTAACATTAAAATTAATAAAATTAAAATATGATTTGATTACAATTGAAAGCTAATTTGAGTTTGATTTGATTTATGATTGTGTTTCAACTTTATTATATATGATAATCAATATTTTTATTGTTGAAGGAAAAACTTGAAGCCAATGGCAATCCAGGATTTGTTTTCAAAAGCCGGGCTTAAAGATAATGACACCCTTGGCCTAAAGAAAAATGATAATGGCACCCTCTTAACTCTTATTGGAGCTGTAAGAATACAATACTATTCGTACTTAAAAATATAGAACATCACACGTTTTTCCTTCCAAAATTATTTTCAAACACCCAAAGAAAGGGAATCTGTTTGGACCACAAGATAAGCTGGTGAGTAGGTGACTCATTTGTCTAAGCAAGCTCTAGAGATTAGAGACACATTTCAATCTATCAACTAATTAATCACCCCAAATCAACACTCCAGCATATATGCGACTCCTAAGCACCAAACCTTCGTGGGATTAGTGTTGTTTCAAATTTCTCTCGCTTTCATTTTGCGTGTACACGCCAAAAAAAGAGAAAAAAGATATTTAGTATCAAATGATACCATATAATTAGTATCAAAATATAATAAATGTGAGACATGCCTAAAAAAAAAAAAAACCTACTCCTCTAACAAATAAAAAACATATTAATGGGCAATTTTTTTTTCACACATATTTCTTATTTATAGAATTTTGTTAGCGACAACAAGGTATTATTTGATACAATTTTTTTTTTTAGGTTGTCATGACTTTGTCAAATGGTACTACTTTTTTTTTTTTTTGGGCTGAATTTGTCAAATGTTACTACTTAATCCAATGTTGTTTCTCTGTCCAATGTTATTGTGTCAAATCCCCATAAACAACATTTTAGAATTTTAATGTCATCTTAAAATTCGTGCACACAACCAATTATCACTTAGCAGAATATGCCCAGGAATCTACTTCTGGAGAACAAATCGTGGAGGTTTGAACAATGAACACCCCCCAAAAGAATACAAGTATATGGTGATTGTACATCAAATTAGATAAAACACTAAAACAGCCTTGGGTTAGATGGATTTAGACTTAAGACCGCATAACCCATCGCGGCAGATTGTGAATTTATATAAGAATATATTTATTTAGGATCTATTTGAGCTCTGCTTATTTTATTGAAATTAAAAATTTTTTGTTAAAAATACTGTAAATAAAGGTAAAAGTTAGCTGAAATAGTACAATGGAACTCATGAATCGTACCAAAAAGTATAGTGGAGTCCATGAATAGTAGCAAAAATAAACTGAATAGTAAAATAAGCTAGCTTTTTAATTTGTAGCCAAGCACACACTTAATATGAAAATTTCTTCAAGAAACACAATACTAATTAATTATAATTATCTCAATAATCACTTAGTCAGTTAGAACAAGGAATCTATTCTTTTAATAAGAATTTTCTTTTTCATATTAAACAAGTGGTCCGTGTGACGTGAAAATAGAGAGGAAGGAAGAGTACACAACTAATTTTAACTATGTGAGAATGAGATATATGGAATAAAAAAAAGATAGAAATTACTTAGACTAAATTTTATTGATAATTGAATGCTAAATAAGATAGATTTTAATTTTCAGAGGGTAATCTTAGTAAAAGAAAAAAATCTAGTCGAATTACCGCATGACATGCATATGATGTGTAAAAATCATTTTATGACGATGAATGATACTTATTATATGTTATAAAATTTGGAGAATCAACTTCAAATACATTAAATGTCATTAGAAATAGAAGAAATGAAAATGGTTAAAATCTTAAAAAAGATATGAACCTCTTGTGGTAAATATTTAATAATTTTCACGAACTTATATGTACATTTTTTTTCATTGTATGTTAATAATTTACATTTGTTTCAATTGTTTCCCAAGTAATTAATTTTGAACAAGAATTTCATATAAAATTTTAAATTTTGTGGACAAATTATTTACTTTATTGTTGTTGGATCAGTATCACAATTTAATCTCACATTTTTTTAATAGTTACATTCACCCTATAAAGTTTGTATTAAAATAAAGCACACACTTTATTTAAATGGAATCTTAATGATTCCATTTTTGTTCAAATCTTAGTAATTCGAATATAATTTGTGGAATAACCCATAGGTGCAAATTGAAATTTACTCTATACTTTTTGTTGTTGCAATATTTTAGAACATGTCTCCATTTTACCACTAGGCATGGTTATATAATAAGTTAATAACCAAATTAAAGACTTATTTAGTTTAATTTGTATGATTTTTTCCCCCTTGTTTTTGCAAGTGACAAAATTGCATTCCAAAATGAGAGAAATACGTACATTGAGCAAAGTTACGTGAGGTAAAAGAAAATAAGTTTGAGGGCGACCCAATGGTGGCCATGGAAATTGTTGCAGAAAGACTCAATGATATGATTATGAGGTGGAAGAAGAAGATAGATAGACTCAAATTAATTTTAAATTATTATTTTTCCGTATTTGTTTGGTAGGTTTGATTTCTGTATTACACAAAATAGAATAACTCATAATTAATTTCAACTTCCATTCTATGTGCTTCCTTAAGAAGAATATTCTTTCTTCGTCATTACTGATGTAAGTAGCAAAACTTGAATACATATATAATGAAATTTGTCAAAGACTCAAAGTTCTATCACTTCTTAGATTCTATTTACTTGCACACGCTGAACAAGGCAAACATATGTAGACTATGTAGTTGTATAACTTCGATATAGATAACTGGTAAAGGCTCAGGACATATACATGCATGTTGTGTACAAGGCACAAAAATGTACTTAAAGTCTTGAACCGACTTCACTATCATTGTGGATTATCATTGCACGACTATGTGAGTAAGACTAATGCGGAGCTTTATTCCAAATACAAGAACCTAAAAAAATGGACAAACTATTCATGTGCGGTGTATATTTTTGTTGGAAAGTTGCTTAGACTTTAGTCATTTTAACTTTTTAAGGTGAACTCGGAAACATTAGTCATAAGGTAGAGGATAATTTCAGATGGATCCTTGAGACATTTTGGAAAGTTAAATGTGAAAGTAGGGAAAGAAGCACTTCCCCTTTAGAAAGATACATTAGACTTCCTCTATTATATATAGTCACGTTGGCCTTCATCTTATTGAGTGATTGCAAGCTAATTGTAACTCTGTGGTCTTATATAGTAAACATCGATCAATTGCCTTGGAATTTTTTATTTTTTTCCTTTGGGTCTATGGTCTCTTATTGTTATATTGTAAACATCAAGTAACTGATTTTTTTGATATCTTTTTATATTTCTCATAAAAATAAGAATGGCATAAAAAATTTCCTAAAATAATCCACTAACAAATGTTCTAAGAGCACCCGTTAATTAAACCCTAAAGATAATTATTTATAAATTTTTTTTACTTGCATGTAGAGTCGAGTAGCAAAACTTTGGATTATTAGGGATGGTCAAAGTAGTAGTGGCTCCAGGATTTCTTTTCAGGAGAGATCATTAAGAAACTTAAATTAAACAAAATTTAATAAAAAAAAAAGAACTTGAATATATCGAGTTATTGACAAAACAAATCACACAGATATATGACATTTTACCATTTCCTTCTAAAAGTCTTCATATTTTGACATCATTATGAGTTTTCATTATCTATTGTCAATGTGGGTAGGTGTAACAATTTTATTTTGTAAAGTTTGTCTAACATTTTGTATTTTTATGCAATTGTCATTATCTATTGTCATTGTTTTTATAAAAATATTTTAAATTGAATGACAAAACTCAACCCACGTGCATTCTATTAATTATTGACCCAAAGAGCCACACTTATCCATACATATATAAATAATACATTATTAGTCTACTTAACCAATCAAATGTTTGAAGAATCACTGACTTTACTATTTTTTTAATCACTAACTTTATAACAAAATGTTATTATAACATGATAACCATTCACACACATGTATAACAAACCCTCCATATTTCCTAATTACTTAAATTATATAAAGTTTTATTATATTTATACTATATATGCACACATTCACACAAATAATATTATAACAAAAATAAATAAATAAATAACGTACAAAATTAGTATTAGGCACACATTCGTACAAATAATATATAAATTTATAATAACAAGAGATACAATTACATCTGAAAAACACTCACTATTTACTCTTAAAGTCGGAGATACCGATAATCAGATAAAAAAATAAAATTCATGAGAGATAGATCTGTGATTTATGTTATTGGTTGGTTTGGAATGGACTGATTTGTATTGTTTAGTTTTGGGTTGAACTAATCTATGTCAAAGTATGCAAAATTTAAGCCAGGATGTACAAAAATATTTTTAAAAGTAATTTAAACTAATAAAATGATATTTTATACATACAATTTTTTTTTCCAAGCCAAGAGGTTCATTTGAACCCCTAAAGCATTAGTAACGCCACCCTTGGGTCGAAGGGAGGAGGCAGAGGGGGGCCATGGCACCCGGGTTTTAAAAAAATCCCTGTTCACTCTTGCAAATTTTATAAAAAATGAAAAATATGTATTTAGTTTTACTCATTGGACCCCAAGAAAAAATTCTCCCTTCGTCACTGGATCTATCCCTTGCTCTACATGGTTTTATTATACTAGATGCTCTGTTGGTGGTACCTTTTATTGGTAGTGCTGTTAAAGTTCACCTTGGATTAATCTCTCTAGTTGATGATGATTGTGAGGTATATCTTGTGGGGGATATCTCTTATAGAAGTCAATTCATGCATGTCTACAAGGAAGGAAGCAAACAAGTTTGACGATACCTTGGCAGCTTTAGAAAGGGATCTCATCAGGATCTGGATTTTAATATGCTTTCATATCCCCCAGAAAACGGTATTTGTTTTTATTAATTTTAATTATTCGGTTGACGATCTTGTACTTAATATTCTTTATAGATTGCTTTTTCCCATGTTTAATAATAATAATAAATAAATAAAAGCAGTTGAATATATATATATATATATATATATATTTTTAGTCATGTTAATGGGCGTCCTTAATATAATTGTTAATAAACTATTTTAAGAATATTTTGATAATAGTTTTATAAAAAATATAAGAAACCTTAAAAAATTAAAAAGTTTATAAATTACTTTTTAAACAAATGTCCTAAGAGCATCTGTTAACTTTTCTCATTTTTTATTCCGTAAGTTTTACAAATGTTGTTTTCAAAAACATAATTAAATAATTTATTTATTACGTTGATGTGATACTAATTGAGTGATTGTATTCTTTTTTTTACTTCAATTTATATGCTTTCTTTATTATATAGATAGTGGTTTTAAATTAATTGGTTTGATTTTGAAAATTTTGTCGAGAATATCCACGAAAGAGGAAAAAATTTCATTCTAGTTGTTATTATACTTAATAAAAACTGAGCAAGGAATTCTGATAAATACATAAACTTGAGCAAGGAATCAACAATAATTTCTATAAGGATCAAGTTTGATTTAGATAATATTCATCACCGCGTAAGATATAGAACATGCATCCATGCATGGAATAGAACAAATGATGTTTGCAACAATGCAAATATTAGCCAAATTGTCTCTGGAGTTTCATACTTCAGTTGAAATAATATACAATAAGATATATATGCATCCACTTAAGCTCTCAATTTATGCGTCAGCTTAATTAGAGTTCATCCTTAGAAACTGATGGTGGCACTTGCTCAGTATCCCAGCATGCTTTAGACGTGCTTAAGCTTTCAAACCAGACATCATCTGCAACAATGGCGTCTGCATCATTGTTGCGGTGCCATGACCAAAATGCATGTGTTTCGTTTAGAATCCTGAAGCGTCCATGGCCAAAGCTTGGCTCCCGATACAATGACAGAGGAGAAGCAGGTTCCTCATAACTACACATTACACCATATATATAATAAGTACACGTTGTTAACATTATTGAGTTTCATGAAGGAAACAAAAATTAATGGAATAGTTCTAATTTCCTTTGGTTATAATTTTAATGTGCATTTGGTTTAGGTTTTTTTTTTTTTTTTCTTTTTAATTTTTTTTTTATTATTTTTTAATTTTATTATGTTGGTTAATTTGATTATGTATATTTATTTTTTTATAAATTTTTTTTTCTCATTTTAAACAAAAGCTAATCCAAATGCAATAGTATATTAACTAGTCTTTAAGGGTATAACAAACCTAGAAATTTAGTCAAGAGACTCATAAGGGGAGGAAAAAGAAGAAGTCTTTGACTTTGCCTCTGAGGCTTTAACTATCGGACTGTATCTAATAGGTTGAGAAGGGGAGGTGGGTAACCTAGCAATGGCTACCCACGGTTCTCAACTACCTCAAATTGATTTGCAACCAAATCCAAATTAGACAACACATGGATTCAGTAAATTTGTGCATTAAAAGTCAATGAATATTGGTAAAGTATGAATTTAAAGGCTGGTACAGTTATTCAAGAGTGCTCACTCTAATGCAAGTCCTTCACGGTTTCCTCCATCGCCAATTGTAATATATACTGGACCGCATTTGTCTTTCTCATTATCATAAATCCTAGTCTGCAAAACATAGATAGAGAACCCAAAATTAATTTATAAAAATTAAGTATAATTTCTTAGATAATACATGATGTTCTACAATTAAATTCAATCATATAATTATATTGTTCAATTATTCATATAATTGTTTTTAATTGTTCATTAATTGACACAACCACAAAGTTAAATTTAACCGGAAAACCTAAGCTACAGTATCTAAGATATTATTACATCTATGTTTTGTCCTAATATTGATTTAAAGTAAAGAGTCAGATTATCACAGGTATAAAAGTCCTTAATAAAGGGAAAAAAAATAGAGTAAAGTGTAAGACTATAATATGCTCACATTTTAAGTTTTTAACCCTATTTATCAAAGAATACAAAGCAAAAGGTTAAAGGGTGACTTACAAATCGTTCATATGCATGAACATGTCCAGCAAAAACCACATCTACACGAGCCTTATAGAACAACTCCTCCATTGATTGTCTCATGCTTTCTCCTTCACCTTGATGGGCTGTGTTGGTATTATACCAAGGGGCATGCAACAGCACAAGAATCCATGGGGTCTTATTCCTATCAACTCGAGCTAAATCAGACTCAAGCCACTTGTACTGAGCCGAGTCCACATCAAAATCGGTGTATGACCCTAACATTATAATGTGTGTCCCGGCAACTTCAAATGAGTAATACAAATTTGAGGTTGATCCACTCTCTTCGTATGGCATTGGCCACCTTGAATTATAGGACACGAAGCCTTTGGGATGGTTAGGTAAGATCTCAATGTCATGGTTCCCTTGAGTCACCATCCATGGGCGGCGGCTAGCAGAAGGCTCGACTAGGCGTCCAAATGAGTCCCAAAGTGGCTGGTGGCCATTGGCGTATGATAAATCACCTGGTAATAAAAACACATCGTAGTCCTGACCATCAACATGTGCTAGTGTTGATGCAGTCCAATCTGTCTGTCCTAGGTCGCCTGTAAAGGTTAACTGTTAGTGTAAGTGTGGGGGATAAGCTGTTAAGAATTACTAATATAAATTACCTTAAAAAAATAAAAATAAAAAACTTTTGAAATGGAAAAGATTATTTTCCAGTAATTTTCTATGTAGGGATGCATCATTAATTAGTGATACACATCCATCTATATTACTACTACATTACAAATATCATTGTTTTTTAAAAATAAAAATAAAATTGACAGTTAGATTTAAAATCTAAATACCTAAATTGAAAAACACAAAAATGTGTTAGTTAAGTTACAACACTCTTGATACAAATAAAGATGAAATTAATTGTATGACTTAAGATCCTTTTCTTTTCCTTTAAAAAAAAAAAAATTTAAATCCTTTCCATCTAATTGTTTAGAATTTGGTTAAAAGCAAGATAGGTCAACTATAAGTCTATATATGAAACTTTTTGTAGCAAAATAAAAGCATCACTCTTTTCCCTTAATTTTACAATTTCCCATTAGTATGATTTGCCACCCATCTTTATGGGTTTCAACTTTCAACCCTAAACTTTTCACTACATACTCTCTTCAGAATAATTAAGATCTTCTAGAATTCTTTAGGTAACTCCATCATAGAGTTCTTCAAACCTTATCTATTCACTTTGAAATGAATGAATTAGATTCTACATATCATCAATTTTTTTTTTTTTAAATGTTGATTATTACAATTTTGGTAATTATTTATATCATTGATGATATGGTAAATTTAATTCATTCATTTCAAAATTGGTGGATAAGATTTAAGAAGTTCTCTACGTTGGAGTTACCCTAAATAATTTTAACCCCCCTTCCCCTCTTATTCCCCCTTAAAATAGGTGTTAGACCCCTGATTACTACAATCCATATGGGGGTTCAACCCCAAGCCTCATTCTTAAAATGAAGCAGAAAGTTCCACAAAGCCCTTACCTAGCTATGATGGTTCAACCCTAAACCTATTAGTGAAGTAGACATACAGTTCCACTAGATTAAAGACTAGTGGTTAGACCAAACTGAATTAAAGATTCTAATCCAACTTGTTTACATGATAATAAGGACAATAGATTATTCCCAGAAACTTGCAAATTGAAAGTTTGAAACCTATCACAACTAGCACAAACCGCTTCTTCTTCTTTTTTTCCTTTTTTTTTTTTAATAATTAATTTTATCAATTTGATAATTAAATTGAACCAATAACCAAGGTGTCATCTAAGACTTATTGATTTCTCGAACTCCAAAATTTATAATAAAAAGTCTTGAGTTTGGCTTCGACCACTAGCATACAGACAAACTATCTGGATTACCTCTTAATGAGGGCTCGTTTGTTAACGTTATTTAAACAATAATTTTCAGTACTTAAACAACATTACATGTATTTTCACATACTTTTTTACCTACATGTATTTCTAAAAAATACAAACAACATTATTAGAACAATATTACCAAATAGGCCCTGATTNACACGAAGAACACGAAGAACACGAAGAACAAAGAATTTCTAACAAGCTCATAGCCAGAGATTCATTGTAATTCTGTTTTAGCAATCTTCGATCCATTCCTCAACCAAATTGAAGGATATTTTGTGTTCAAGTCACAATCACATCATCACAAATCCAAATCAATAAGTCTTGCAAGGAGATCGAATCAGAGGATCACTCTATTGTAATCATCAGAGAATTGTACCACACAATCATCAATACAAATTCACATTTGTACAACTATTTTACTTGTTTGATTTATTTCGAACTAGAAATTTAGTCGTCTACATCTATCATCAGTAATCCATGAAACTCTGATGTGATCACTTCCTAGCAGTGATATATGAACCTAACATATGATTGATAACATGAAGAAAAAAAAAGTAATTAACATGTACTTTGTGCATGAACCTTTAAATTGAATTGAACATGACAAAAAAACTATGTGTGCCTGTTGAGGATCGGAGTCTGATCGATCATGTCGAGTGAGAATGACTTGTCCAGCAGGTTGACGAGAAAAATCATCACGAGCTTGTAGCAGTAGAGGCAAAACGAAGATTGTAAGGAGGAGAGGAAATATTATACGTGCCCACATTTTCTTTCCTTATTTTTTTTAAGCTCAATGGATCTATAAGATGTTTGAAGACGCTAAGGATATAAGAAGTGTGGTTTGAGACTTTTGAAGATATAAATTATAGTTTTGGGAATGCAAAGACGTGAAGCAATTGGAACAGTTTTTGATATGCTTACAAGAATGAACACTTCCAAAAATATATATTCTTTGCCTCTTTTTTCCGCAAGTAGCTAGCTAAATTTGGCTAGCTAGGCTTTGGCTGAGTCATGTTCGATTTCAAAAGTAAAATAGGGTTGACTCAAAATTACTGGTCCAATTGTCCAAACTCTTCATATGTTGTACATTTTTCTCTCTTATGTTTAACTTCTTTCTTATTTTATTTGATAAAAGACTTCGAGTTCAGTCAGTTCACTTTCTGTATCCAAAGAAACTTGCACATCTACTGCTACACGTATCTATTAAAATATTATGTCGACTTTTTATTTTTATTATTTTAATTAACAAAATTAAGAATATTCTAAGGATCCTTTTTTTTTTTTTTAATAATAATCATATAATGAGAATAACATAGTACCAAGCAGGATGGTATGGTGCACTTTAATGGCCGTGTCTTGTGGCTAAAATAACAGTGACAAGCAATTTGATATTTTTATTAAGTTGTCTTGTTTGCTAGGTAACTATTGACTAGTGTGAAGTATCCAAGAAGTTAGGAAATTTATATTCCAAGAATAATACTCCTTTTAAGGTGAAGGATAAATTACATTATAAAATTACCTATGAGACATATATTATTTGAGATGATAAAGTTTATATTTTAGAAAGAAAATATCAAAAGTACTATCAGTTTTATTATAAATTGATGTGTCATTAAATATAGTTGATGTCACTTCAAAGAATATAATAACTAAATGTTTAAATTATTTTTTAGTGATAATATCTGCTAGCAAAATTTTATGTAGTAAAATTTATAATATTCTTAGCATACTAAGAAAATATCTAAATTATTTTTCAAAAATCCTAATATATTTATTTCATAAACTCAATTCAACTCTAAACTTCTAAAGTTCCCACAACCATTAGATGTGTAAACATGATTAAAAGGAAAAGGAGGGGTCATGTTGGCAAGTGCATATTTGGTGTTTATTCATTGACAATATGTGTAAGATTTCCAATAAAAAAAGGGGTGAGAGATTTAATGTTGCTACGTAATTAATCCAATCTTCTGTATAGAAGAGACAAACTAAAAAATACCAGTACTCCTAGTAGGACGGAGCCAGACCTTCAACCAAGAGCTAGGGGGAGGGGTGGCAATAGTTCGAAGGAAAAAAATTCTTGAAATTCCAAACTAGCATATTTAGTGTTAACAAAAAAATAAAGTAAAATATAAAAAATAATCATTTTTTAAAACATTGCACTGTAATTATTTATCAAAAGTCTCAACGTTCTTTTAAATCTCAACAATCTTTTATTATTTATTTCGTACTAAAATGTAAGAAGTTTTCCTTGCAATGTATAAAATTCAAACTAGCATCTCTTCCTATATTAAAAAAAAAAAAAAAAATCAAATATTATTGATATGGAAGAATTATAGCAGGTACCATGAAGCTTAAACCGTCAACTCCTGCTTTGGCTGACGGGTCAGTCGCGACGGACGTTTATGGGCTAACGTAATGAAAGAAGGCATGCTGACTAGATCAAGACAAACCGACGGGCTGAATGCTCCAGGTCTAACTGACGGCGATTCGAAGCGCCTGGGCTACTCAGCGAGAAGCTGGCGCCAACGTGGCTGAAGGGAGAATGCAAGCTGATAACTGACGGCGATTCGAAGCGCCTGGGCTACTCAGCGAGAAGCTGGCGCCAACGTGGCTGAAGGGAGAATGCAAGCTGACGGTTTCAAGGCCGACGGTTCTATAAAAACCATGACTTGGTCACCACGCATGGGTAATAAGGAAGTTGCTTGTATTCCACGTCCAGTATCAGAGTCCTATAAGGAAAGGATTCCGCAATCTACGCTCATAAGGATTCCTATAAGGAAAAGACTTCTACTCCAAGGAAGAGAGGTCCACCCTCTACTACTATAAAAACCCCAATACCCT
>NW_027069483.1:1265132-1301288 GCF_002906115.3 Quercus suber
AAGCGCCTGGGCTACTCAGCGAGAAGCTGGCGCCAACGTGGCTGAAGGGAGAATGCAAGCTGACGGTTTCAAGGCCGACGGTTCTATAAAAACCATGACTTGGTCACCACGCATGGGTAATAAGGAAGTTGCTTGTATTCCACGCCCAGTATCAGAGTCCTATAAGGAAAGGATTCTGCAATCTACGCTCATAAGGATTCCTATAAGGAAAAGACTTCTACTCCAAGGAAGAGAGGTCCACCCTCTACTACTATAAAAACCCCAATACCCTCACAAGCCAAGGTAGGCATAATTGACCCCTCTCTAGCACTCTAGAGTTGAAAGAAGTTCTAACTTGACCTTCGGAGGGTATTTGGCCGGCACCACACCGGTGCTCTCTGTTAGGTCTTTTCTTTTTTATTGTGCAGGTGTCGTTTCGAGCGTACAAGTATCGTGCAACTCACTAGTAAGATTTTCAGCATCATCAATTATAATTGATTAGACTAAGGTTTTTTTTGCTATTATTGTTTTTGTTATATATGTGTTTTGTCTTTGTTTTTATCTTTCATAAAAATCTCAACTAAAAAACAAAACCATAGGTCCACACCACAAATCCATTATCGCCAATTTAGATAATACACTACTATACTGTATCATTAAATTAACCAATCAAATGGCCACACTTTACTATTTCTACTATTAAAACAAAAGGCAATAACTTTACTTGTTGTAAAGTTAAAACAGGTGGATATTGAGTCAGAGATGGGAGAGATATCAAATGTTGAGAATCTTAGATTTAAGAGAGAAAGAAAGGAGAAACAAAGGAGAGAGAGTTAGAGATGGGAGAGATGAAATTCCAAAGAAGGAGAGCAAGTTGTACAGCAACTACAACATGTGACGCATATCTAATCAGATATTTTCGATTAGTTTTGGTGGCCATGCACGGTGAGACAATGCTTGTTGTTGTTGGTGGCAGCGTGACATCACTATCCAGATTAAAGGAGGCGTGACTCATGAGACACGCTCTCTCACTATCTCACTTGCTATTAGATTTTAATTTTATTTTAGGGTTTTTTTTTGTGGTAAATTTGAAGAGATTTTACGAAGTAGATTTTTATTTTTGTTTTTAAAAGTTTAAACTATGAGTTTGTTGATAAATTTTTTGGTGTTGTTTGTGCTATTTAGATTAATTTTTGTGGTTGTTATTTGGGCTATTTTTTGGTTTAGAGGGTCAAAGAAATTGTAGGGGGGCAAAGTTTTGTTTTGATGGGCTCAAATTCTAAATAAACCTTAATTATGTCTACTATTTTGAAAAAAATATAAAATTGAGGGGGGCCAAAGCCAATAAATGGCTCCATCCCTAACTCTCAGATCTTAGCAATTATTAAGAACAAAAAAGATGAACTTCTAAAACTCGGTGCCTACTTGAAAATTTCACACAAACTTCCCTTCCCTTCTCCTAAATTTTTTCTGTTAAATTTTTGCATCATTTTAGACTGATAAAATTTGAGAAAAAAATAAATTGTTTTCTTTTTTTGATAGAAAAAAAGAAAAGAAAAGAATAAATTCTTGATCCAAACACTTCCAATTAGTAATAAGTTGAATATGAGATTCTAAAGTCTTCATCAATTCATCCTTACAAAAAGAGAAAAATAAATACCCTACTTAATTAAGATAAGAAAAAATAATGGATGCCCTAGGAGCATTTTTAGTAAATCATTTAAAAAAATATATATATATATATATAAAAAAAAGATAGTAATTAATATTTTTTCTTTTTTTTATTTCACATAAAAGTAAAAGTGATATTAAATTTTTTCAAAAATAATTTATTAAAATTTAGTTAAAAATATCTTATAATATATATATAATTTTTTTTCCCGGGCTTAATTTTAAGCCATTATCTGCACTTTTATTGGACCTTACTCCCTACCTATATTCATGACCTTTCATTTACTCTATGATGGACGGTTCTTACTTAGCCGGAGATAAATGTCATTTTCTGATGTTCTCATACTTTTGCAAGAAGAGAGAGAGAGAGAGGGAGAATCATTTGTACGAACTTGATTCTCGAAAAAGAAAAAGACAAAAATGTTTAAACTCAATGAATAAAGACGTATTTGAGAACTTCAATGTCGGCCTAATTAATCGTGCACACAGACAATTGGAACCATCTCCTGCTAGAATATCCTAAGAATGTACTCTTAAAAATAAAAACATTAATAAAAGATTTTACTAATAGGTTTGTTGTAGGTCCTAAGGCATACATTAATCAGAACTTTAATAAAATATGAACAAGAATGTCGTATCTATTTTGTCAAACTGAACTCCACCGCTCCATATAAGTCAGGCCACACGTTAACTTCTTAAGGATACCTTGCTGGGTTTAGATGGGACACCCAGAATCCATGACAACAAATTAAGAATTCTTTGTATGATCAATTTCTTATAGACATGGAAAATGAAAGCTATCGTTTTTGTTTTTATTATAGTTTAATTTAAGTGTAATGTAAAATTTTTTTGAAATCTTGAATTCTAGTTTTTTTTCGTCCATTCCTTACACATCACAAATACTTATATTTGTGGAGTGACTATTACGCTAATAATGCATTATTAATTTGGCCCTAGTTATGTTTATTCCATATTTATAATATTATGTACCTATGATAAAAAAAATTTCATGAGTATTTAAAAAGAAATACACAACAAAAACAACACAACAGAGAGAAAAAAAAATTATAATTGCCTCACCATTCAACTCAGAGCAACAACTTCAATTAAATTTTGGATTAATATCTTTGAGTTCTATTCAAGGATTCCAGATTTTCTATACAAAATAATTGAGGTTGCCAATTAGTTGACTCGTGAGCAGTAAAATTTGACCTTAAGTAAGCGAAATAGATAAGATCTTTGGAAAGATTAGAAATGGAGTCGCGTCTTATCAAAAAAAAAAGAAAAAAAAAAGAAAAAGAATAAGAAATGGAGTCGCGTGTACATATGTACCTAATATACTTTTTCATTTCAAAATCATTGGAAGTTTGGAACTCAGTGCATGCTTTACAATGATGAAATATGGAGTTCCATATACACTTACCTAACATACTTTTCATTTCATAACTAAGCAATCAATGAAATTCATTTATCCAGTTTTCTACTTCATACTATTAGAATATTGAAATTATAAGATTGTCCTTGAGAGGTCAAAAGTACAACCCTATTAGTAGCTAGAGCAAGAATTTCTTGGCTCAACTTCAAATTACATTATTAAATATGAGAGGAATCATAGATGGATAAGATCCCTATTACTTGTCATCGTTGTTGTATTGAATAAGGTTTCATTCTAGGATTTCAAATTTTCTTTCAAATTTTAGAATAACAGGAAACTTGTCAGCAACAAATGTTTTAATTTATACTTTCACCTTTTTGTTGAAAAAGTCTCTACAATCTCTTATTCTTATTTGAGTTATGGTGAGCTGCAAATTTGTCCATGGACATCTTAATTTATACCTAAAACCAACTTGAATTGCTTGAATTAGGAAGTATTGATATATTATTGTCAGATTTGTATGCCTAATTTAATTTCATTATAAGATTTTTTCACTCATGCTCCAAGTTAGCAATTCCTCTTTAGAACACTATAATCTATAATCATTTAGAAGACTGCTAACAATAGTCGATTAAGGGGTTAAGCAGAACTATAGTTTCGTTAATTGAGTCACGCAAATACTTTGTCCAAACAAATTGTGTAATCCAATTCATTTGCATGGTAAACCTCACGTATGAATATGATACTTGGTCTTACCAGTGAATGAATTTTAGCTAGTAAGTTTCATTAATATATACGTCGATCATAACCTAATAAAGCAAATTATCTATTTAAAAAAAAGGTTTTACTGTGGCTTAGTAAACTGCCACTACAGCTTAGAAAACTGCCATTAATAATTAAGTATTCGTTGCAATAGCTTATAATGGTGGTTGTACAGAACCAAAATATATGAATAACTGTTGTGATGAGCCCTATTGCAATGGTTATAGATTGAAAATCGTTTTTCACCCATTTTGTTGTAGTGATCAGAAGCTGCCGCTATAGAGTATCTAATTGTGGCGAATGAGAAAAGAAGTTCTCATCATCTTCTTCTTTGATTTCTCTTATTAATTTATATATATTATCTCTTACAGAAACATACGCATGAATGTGTCCATGTTAGTTGTGAAACATGTGTGTGTTTAGTTTCTTAATGTTTTCTTCTAAAAAAAAAAAAGTTTTCTTTATGTTTGTACGTTTATTTAGTTGTTTGAATGATAGTTTTCCTTGAATTTGATTGGATAATTTTGAACTGAACATTTATTAGGATGATTAATTTGAAATTTTTTCTTTTATTATTTTAACCTTTCATGTAATTAAAATAAGGCCTCCTTAATAATTTAAAGGATTATTTATGACAATTTAAAGGATAAGATCAAAAGGAAAATCCTTTTTCTAATAGTACATCTATAAAAGAAGACCATGGAGGTAGTAGATGAGATTTAAAAAGAATTAGTTGTCAATGAAAGTTAAAATACTAACACTATTTTTATAACGGGATTAGGAATTTGACTAACTGACTATTGAATCAAAAGAAAATAAACAATTTTGTTATAAAATGGTAGATAGAATATATGTGATGCCGATTTTTTTATAATTTTTTTTTTCTATTTTTTGGTAAATAGCAGATTTCATTAAAATTAAAAGACTTAACAAAAAAAGTTAGCATCCACTGTGGAAGAGTCTGTCATAATACATACCATTGTTATCTAAAAAAAAAAAGTAGAACATTTGCAAGAGAATAATTTAGAGTAACTGGCCTACCTCCAAATTTTATCTTCTAGGCAGAAGAGCAATTAACTGGTTTACTCCCTAAATTTATTCTCACTAGAAAAACCTTTTATTGAAGTCTCCCAACAAATTAAACTTAAGGTAAATGGTGTAAAGAGGCAATTTGACTAAGATTGTTCCACAAATACGTCATCATACCTAGGACTTGCATAAACAAAGGAAAGCAGCCATTAAAGGGAATATGGAACATGCATTGATAAGAGCATAGCATGGATCTCTTGCTCAATAGTGGCCAGCTCAATGACAATCACCACCTGACTGGGTTGAACCTGACCTAGAACTACTTAATATATTGAATTCTGTATAATATATGGAAATTTATAATATAGAACTACTTAAAATGTGTATTTTTCAAAAGGAATTAAATTCTACAAGAATGTAGTGTAAAATACAAGTTTTACCATACCAATCCAAACATACTACATCATCATATTATATATTAAAGAATATGCACAACTATACTCAATTAATTCTAATACCCATTTGAAAATTCAATTTAATTGTAAGTTTATTGAGATGTTATTATATGTGGTAGGATATATTGAAATTTAAGTAAAAAACTGACGTGACAATTTCTTATTGGATGTTGATTTTACACTTCATCCTAACCAAATTCGGACTCATATAATATATGGTATAATATGCATATTTTAGTAACAATGTTATCACCTTTACGGAGGTTTATATTGGCTGTATTTTAATAACTATGTTATCATCTTGATGAGCATTTATATTGGCCATATTTATGTTGACCACAAAATTAGGCTCTATTGGCCATATTTATGTTGACCACAAAATAAATGAATTTCTCAACTTAATAAACCCCAAAAATATTGTCTGAACAAAACCAAAACGTTAATTTTAGTATGTAAATTAAATACTTAAAAAGTGAAGTTTTAAAAATTTGTACATTATAAGTTTTCATTTATAAACTCGTGACATACCGACACCAAAACAGCGTGTTAGCTATAAGTTCATTTTCAGAAGCTGTCACTGAAAAAGGAAGCCGTGGCCGAAATTACATGCAACAACCACACCGTGACGAAATATTTGCAACAAATTAAAACCTACCCCAGTAAACTCACCAGTCACCACCAACAATTATCATATTCTGTACCACATACACGACAAAATAAATTTATAAATATAAATAGTAAAAAGAAATTTCCCATTTTTGAAAAAATCGTAAGCCTTTAACGTACGTACATGCCGATATACAATTCCCATTAATGCCACGTCTTTTTTCGTATGTACTTTTCACGTGTGGATTATAGTCCAGTTAGTTTGGTCTAAGACGCTAATGTCATGGTCATCATGAATTTGCGTAATATCTAGAGACACCAATCCTTGTATCTGAGGAAAAAAACAAATAACGCATGAGAAAAAATTTCAACTCCGTTTGGTACCTCTTCACATGTGAGCCTCTTTAATTTGTAATCTCCTTTTTATTATTCTTTGCGGGCTAGCTCTCTGTGTGAATATATATATATAACTTACTCTCAAAGAAGAAAAAAACCTCGTCTAGTTGAGAACCACCATGGATTTGCGAGGGTTGAGACTGGTTCTAACATTTGCAGTGGCCTTGGCCTTTGTTGGATTCATTGGTGGCGTTTATTCATACAATCGCCCACCTATGCGCAAGGACCTCATTGTTCGTCGCTTGGAAATTCTTGATGATTCTTCTCCACAACAGGTATTCATTAATTTTATGCCTTCATAGATGTATATATGTTTGGCAATTCTTGTTTTCAGTGTATGAATCTGTTGCGGAAGATCATGAAAACTAAATTTTGTGGGTCTTTTTTATCAATATAATTATCCTCTTGTTGTGTATTTATTGCGGGGATTTCTATGTTGCATGAAATACAGCCAATGAGGAATGTTTGTTTATATCGAAGAACACAAAAAAAAAAAAAGAGAGAGAGAGAGAGAGAAAAGTTTGATGTTGAATCCTAACCTTTAGGAAAAGCAATAGACCTGGGTTCATTGTTTCTCAAAAAAAAAAAAAAAAAAAAAAAAAAACCTTTAGGTAAGGCATACTAGTTTCAATAGTAACTTATAAATTGTTGGCTTTGAAGGGAATTGGGATGAGGGAGTTTGTCTACGAGTTAGGATTAAGGCCAAAACAGGTTATTAAATTTAATCTTAATTTGATTTTCTTACTTAACACTAAGACCGAAAGATGAGATGTTAACATCATGTAGTGTGAATTTCTACTTTCGTCTAGGAAAATGTTTTCATGCTAAGTATATAATACTCTCTTGGAAAATGTTAAAACTCTCTGTTAAAATCCTGCCATTTAGAGCTTAGGTTGGACTTAAGATTAAGTCCAACCTAAGCCCAATATGGCCGTAAGTGGGCTTGGGCAGCAGTTTTTGTTTTGTTTTGTTTTTTATTCATTTCTTTATCTTCATCCTAGTCTTAGCCTCCCAGGTTGTAAGTACACAGATTAGCTAGCCTTTGGCAATGGAAAAAACACCTAGAGCAAAACCTAGCTCATTCGCTGAACACTTCCAATCTTAAGAAAACAAGAACAAGAGAGAAATTTGGTTCCACAATGGAAAGTCATATATATATATATATATACTCAGATTATTCCACTTTGTATCCCACAAATTTTATCGAGTAACATAATGCTATGGGAACGGGACCGTAGCCCTTGTCTTGTAACGTATGTAATGTAACTGAAATTTCTATGTCCATGCAAAAAGAGTGAAAAAGACATAAATAGAAGATATTTTCTCACTCATATATAAATGATAATGTAAAAAAAATAAAATTAAAAATCAGCACAATATCCATTTTAAGCTGACATAAATGGCTGTGCGAGGGCTGGGGTTGTTTCTGGTATCCACTGGCCTAGCCTTCAATGGATTCTTGGGCAATCTAGATACGTACAATCGCCCGCCGGCTCGGCCCAATTTCTTTGTGCAACAACCGAAAAATCTTAATTCTGTTTCTCCACAGCAGGTACTCAATTCATTCAATTAATTCCTTTTTTTTTTTTTTTTCTTTTTTAAAGTCTGTCGTTGAAAAAATAGGAAAGAAATTTATTCATGTAATTTTATATTGTAGACCATCGTTGTCCCTGGATCTGGAGCAAGAACAATGCTGTATTATATATATATTTATATATATATTTTATGAAATTGTAGAATGTGATGTTAGACTTCAGCTCCTTATTTTGAGGTTAAGAGTTAGGCAGCTATTTATTATTATTCTTTCCAGTAGCAACTTTTCTTGCATTGTAGTCATGTAGTGTAGATTATTTTTATGATTCAATAATCGAAACTGAGAAATGGGATTGATTTGTCAAAGTTGTGAAACCCGGGTTTGGTCTTAGAGATTGTTTGAGTGAAAGGAGGAGGAACTAAGTAGAAGTTAAGTGAAATTAGTCCAGATATATTTACCCAAAGTAAAACCTGGTTCAGATTCCCTATGAATAATTGAATATACCTTTAATTTAGCCAAAAATAAAAATAAAAAAAGAAAAGAAAAGAATATACCTTTATGAAGTTGACTTATGGCCTTGTTTTCATGGTGATTTTATCTATATAATTTTCTGTGTGAGTTATTTATTTAGTTCTTATCGAAGTAGAAAAAAATCTATTTTGATTACTACATGGATCAGATAGACTTCAACTTCCACGACCCAAAAGAATTGGGCTTGGTTTGTGTGAATTTAGTAAGTCAACATGTAGCCCTATTATTAGTAAGTGGACTTGGGCTGTACTTTTATATTTCTTTTTGTTTGTTTTGATGGTTTTGAAAAGGTTTTTATTAAAGTAATAACAGTAATACAGCTATCCAACAGGCAACAGATATTATAAAATCAGGTATCTTACTTTCTAATTTTATTCCGTTATGATAAAAGGAAGTGCCATTTTAAATATAATTCACTGACTTTTGGTTTTTGATATTTTCAGTTGTGTATAGTTTCATTTGATTGACTGCAACAAATATTATCCAATATTATTGTTTGAATTTTCGAAGCAAACTATAGGATTTGATTCTAGGAAAATGATTTGTTAAACTCTAATAACATCTCTTGTCGTCAACCTTGATTAGTTGATTTTTTTTTTCCAACTTCGAGACATAAGTATTAATTACTTGAAACACCCATACAATTATTCTTTGCATTATATACAAAAATTGATTGTGGATATATTGTAAAAATACTTCGTTGCTTATTCTCTTTTGCTTGATACAATTAATCAAAATTTTAAATGCAATCAGTATCCTATTCATTTCATGCAAACACCCTATTGGAATGGCTAATTTAGAGCTATTAAGTACTAATATATGGTCCAAATGTCTATGTCCAACATATATTGGGCTTGAAATGGTTTATACCTTTCAATAATACAAATGTGTTACTGCAGGTGCATATATCTTCAGTTGGCGAAGACAAAATGAGGATTTCATGGATTACTGATAGCTCAACCCCAGCAACAGTAGAATATACAACAACTTCTGGGGCACAAGGAACTTCTGTAACTGGGACTACATCTTCATACGATTACTTGACGTACAAGTCTGGTGAAATTCATGAAGTAGTAATTGGTCCATTAAACCCTAATACAGTTTACTACTACCGTTGCGGCTCAAATTCGGCCCCCGAGCTCAATTTCAAAACTCCACCAGCTCAATTCCCAATTAATTTTGCTGTTGTAGGTATGTAAATGCTGACTATACACATGTTACTGCTAATAGAATATGGTATTCATGCATATCAATATGTCTAAAAGCACACCACAACAAATTTTACAATTTTTTGAAGTTACAAATTATAAATGGTAGATTATAAAGTAATGTCAATAATGAGCTCATTTGAGAATTAACAATAACTTATCAACTCAATAGGTTTGAAATTTGTTGTTAAAACTATTTTTTCTATAGCATTTCTTGATATACATATTGTTAACCATTATGTTACAAATAGTGAGTAATTTGAATTCCATGTGTCTATTTGACATTATTGCAGGATGTATAATTTTGGTGTAGAACTTCAATAAAGAGTATCTATGATATAGAATTTTGACTAAAAACATCTTTAACATTTTGAGTATTTGAAAAGAATTACAGTGTTCTTTTTTTTTTTTCTTTTTTTTTAAATTCTTTTTCTTAAAAAATAAAAACAGATTTCAGTTTTAGCCTTAACTTTAGTTTTCAACTTCAAGGATCTCCTTTAAATTCTTTAGCCTTAAATTAACACCCATATGTTTTTAATATTTCATATTCATATATCGTACCATTTTACTTATGTACAATGTATAATGCAGGTGATCTTGGACAGACAGACTGGACCAAATCAACCCTTCAACACATAGCACAGTCAAACTATGACATGCTGCTATTGCCAGGAGATTTATCATATGCCGATTTCATCCAGCCTCTTTGGGACTCATTTGGGAGGCTTGTGGAGCCATTGGCTAGCCAGAGGCCTTGGATGGTGACCCAAGGCAACCACGAGGCTGAGAAGATCCCACTAATTCACAAAGAACCCTTCACAGCCTATAATGCAAGATGGCGCATGCCATTTGAAGGGAGTGGCTCAGACTCAAACCTATACTATTCTTTCGATGTAGCTGGGGTACATGTCATCATGTTGGGTTCGTACACAGACTTTGGTCCTACTTCTTCACAGTATAGTTGGTTACAGGCAGACTTGGGGAAGATTGATAGGAATAAAACTCCTTGGACCGTAGTGCTTATTCATGCACCATGGTACAATACCAATACTGCTCATCAAGGTGAGAAAGAGTCGATTGACATGAAGGCATCCATGGAAAAGTTACTTTATCAAGCTCGTGTGGATGTTGTTTTTGCTGGACATGTACATGCCTATGAACGCTTTGTAAGTTCTAGTTTTGCCCCACTTTCATTGCCATTTCTTAAATTTAGTTTTGTTGCTTGATTGACTATGCTCTAATCTCTATGTACAACTCAGGAAAATGATATGAATTTAATCTATATAAAATGTTCATTTTTTTTTATATTAAGTGACTTGTTTATATTAGTTTTGAGTACCACATTTGTTTTGCTAATTAGTGGAAGAATTCAGTGTCATTGATATGTTTCCATTTGTTATTGTTGCTTCTCTCTCAGACTCGCGTTTACAATGGGAATACCGACAATTGTGCTCCAGTGTATATCAACATTGGTGACGGTGGAAACCGTGAAGGCCTTGCTAGCAAGTAAGATACTAATTCATATATTCAAAATCATAAAAATGGATCATATTAAATGAAAGTGATTATTATAGCTATAGCAAGGATAAACTCTCTTATTTTTTTTTTTTCATTATTTTCATATAATTAACTTCGTGCATTCTTGATCTTACAGGTATCAAAATCCAAAGCCTGATATATCCCTTTTCAGGGAAGCAAGCTTTGGGCATGGGGAACTCAACGTTGTGAATTCAACTAATGCTCTCTGGACATGGCACCGAAATGATGATGATGAGGCTGTTGCTAGTGACTCACTCTGGTTGACAAGCCTATCATCTGAACCTGCTTGTAAAGTGCAAAACTAAAATGTGAAAATACATGTTCCATTCATGTTCTTTTATAAAATAAAGAAAAATGATAAAGATACATTAATCTAATTGTTTACCAGGAAATCATTGCTGTACCTGGAAACCTATTTCAGTCTTTGTACATTATTTAATTTTAGGGTAAATTACAAATTTGGTCCTTAACCTTTACACTGAATGTCAATTTGATCCATAATGTTTCAAATGTATTGATTTAGTCACTAACCTTTTGATATTGTGTCAAAATAATCCTTACCATTAAATGATGAACGAAAAATGCCAATGTGGTTAATAGTCAAATTAAAAAAACTATTTTATGCCACATTATATGACACATGTATTACCACGTGGAATAAAATTTAAAAGAAAAATTTTCATGATTAATTCCTATTTTTATCCCACTTGAAATTTCATTGTTAGTTTGTAACAAAACCAATAATTCAAACTTCACTCATTCAATTAGTTCTCTAATTCTTTTTATTTTTCCACATAAAAACATAGAACAAACGAACCAAAACAAAATTCCAATTTCCCTTATCATTCCTTCACTTATCCACCTTTGTTCTCCAAGCAACCAAACAAAAACTTCAATCCCTAGAACCTTCTTTGCCATTTTCGCTTAAGCTTTATTAATTTATTTTTATTATTATTATTTTTTGTTGTGCTTTGGAATCTCTCTCTGTCTTTGAGTCTTTGCTATGCTTTTGGACCTTGGAGGGGACTGTGTTGGTCTACGCAAGTGCTTTCGATCTGAAATCCCAAAAACTAACAAATTTGAGTTTCAATTTTAGTTGGTATTTACATTTTGATCCAATTTTGTTTGGGTCTATCTTATTGGAGTTTTACAAGTTGCATGTTGTGTTGCATTTGATCTTGTTTTGAATTTTTATGGAATCGATTTGCTTTGGAGCTTGAAATTCAAATTTTGATCGCTAATTTGTATAACAAAGACCCTTTTTTTGTTTTAAATAATTACATGGATTTATGGAGAAGAGATGAAGATTAGTCAGAGAGTTTAGGGATTTTGGTGGTCACATCACATTTCTTAGTTTTAATATAGTGTTTTTTTTTTTTTTAATTTTAAAAAAAACCTTGGACCGTAGTGCTTATTCATGCACCATGGTACAATACCAATACTGCTCATCAAGGTGAGAAAGAGTCGATTGACATGAAGGCATCCATGGAAAAGTTACTTTATCAAGCTCGTGTGGATGTTGTTTTTGCTGGACATGTACATGCCTATGAACGCTTTGTAAGTTCTAGTTTTGCCCCACTTTCATTGCCATTTCTTAAATTTAGTTTTGTTGCTTGATTGACTATGCTCTAATCTCTATGTACAACTCAGGAAAATGATATGAATTTAATCTATATAAAATGTTCATTTTTTTTTATATTAAGTGACTTGTTTATATTAGTTTTGAGTACCACATTTGTTTTGCTAATTAGTGGAAGAATTCAGTGTCATTGATATGTTTCCATTTGTTATTGTTGCTTCTCTCTTAGACTCGCGTTTACAATGGGAATACCGACAATTGTGCTCCAGTGTATATCAACATTGGTGACGGTGGAAACCGTGAAGGCCTTGCTAGCAAGTAAGATACTAATTCATATATTCAAAATCATAAAAATGGATCATATTAAATGAAAGTGATTATTATAGCTATAGCAAGGATAAACTCTCTTATTTTTTTTTTTTCATTATTTTCATATAATTAACTTCGTGCATTCTTGATCTTACAGGTATCAAAATCCAAAGCCTGATATATCCCTTTTCAGGGAAGCAAGCTTTGGGCATGGGGAACTCAACGTTGTGAATTCAACTAATGCTCTCTGGACATGGCACCGAAATGATGATGATGAGGCTGTTGCTAGTGACTCACTCTGGTTGACAAGCCTATCATCTGAACCTGCTTGTAAAGTGCAAAACTAAAATGTGAAAATACATGTTCCATTCATGTTCTTTTATAAAATAAAGAAAAATGATAAAGATACATTAATCTAATTGTTTACCAGGAAATCATTGCTGTACCTGGAAACCTATTTCAGTCTTTGTACATTATTTAATTTTAGGGTAAATTACAAATTTGGTCCTTAACCTTTACACTGAATGTCAATTTGATCCATAATGTTTCAAATGTATTGATTTAGTCACTAACCTTTTGATATTGTGTCAAAATAATCCTTACCATTAAATGATGAACGAAAAATGCCAATGTGGTTAATAGTCAAATTAAAAAAACTATTTTATGCCACATTATATGACACATGTATTACCACGTGGAATAAAATTTAAAAGAAAAATTTTCATGATTAATTCCTATTTTTATCCCACTTGAAATTTCATTGTTAGTTTGTAACAAAACCAATAATTCAAACTTCACTCATTCAATTAGTTCTCTAATTCTTTTTATTTTTCCACATAAAAACATAGAACAAACGAACCAAAACAAAATTCCAATTTCCCTTATCATTCCTTCACTTATCCACCTTTGTTCTCCAAGCAACCAAACAAAAACTTCAATCCCTAGAACCTTCTTTGCCATTTTCGCTTAAGCTTTATTAATTTATTTTTATTATTATTATTTTTTGTTGTGCTTTGGAATCTCTCTCTGTCTTTGAGTCTTTGCTATGCTTTTGGACCTTGGAGGGGACTGTGTTGGTCTACGCAAGTGCTTTCGATCTGAAATCCCAAAAACTAACAAATTTGAGTTTCAATTTTAGTTGGTATTTACATTTTGATCCAATTTTGTTTGGGTCTATCTTATTGGAGTTTTACAAGTTGCATGTTGTGTTGCATTTGATCTTGTTTTGAATTTTTATGGAATCGATTTGCTTTGGAGCTTGAAATTCAAATTTTGATCGCTAATTTGTATAACAAAGACCCTTTTTTTGTTTTAAATAATTACATGGATTTATGGAGAAGAGATGAAGATTAGTCAGAGAGTTTAGGGATTTTGGTGGTCACATCACATTTCTTAGTTTTAATATAGTGTTTTTTTTTTTTTTAATTTTAAAAAAAAAATTTTAATGTGGCGGTACAGTTGGCAAACAATGTAGCGTTAAAAATAATTTAAATTATTCTGTTTGATACATTAACTTTTTCCATCCAATTAATAACAGTATGGACTAAATTGACATAATTAAAAAGTTATAGATCAAATTGAGATATGGTGTAAAGGATAGGAACCAACTTTGTAATTTACCCTTAAAAGTATTATATAAAATAAATTTCTCATTCTTTACTCAAAACTAGAGTGATTTTTTTTTTTTTTAGTTTATTAAAGAGGAGTAATATTATTAAAGAGGAGTAATAGGCTACACCGCTACACAATGGGAGCAGTTCACTTTACCTTTTCTGAACTGTTTTTATCTCCTACCATGCAAGTTTATGAAATAGCACGTTTTATATAAATTTTAATATGTAAAACTTAGTCTTTTTTTTTTTTTTTTAATACAAGATATAAATTCTACTCTATCATAATCTAAGTATATATATGTGTAAAACTCCCTTTTAGAGACTTGAACCTTGGCCATTACCCCCCACATCCCACAAACACTTATACTTGTGGAGTAACCATTGTGCCAAGGGTGTGCGATGGTAATAGGTAAAACTTAGATTAAATTCAAACACATTGCTACCTGACCCACTTATCAAGCCTTTATAATTACTATAAAATTATATATTTTATTTCTTTATTGACTAATTTAATTTCAATGAATGTTTGTATTCTAATTAAATTTTTTATATTATAGATGAAAATATACTAATGACATTACCTGTCAACTTATCAAGCAATTCTTAAATATAAATATTTCAGTGATTGATATATTACTAACATTATCTAGATTTTTTTTTTTTTTTTTTTTTTTTTTCAAAAATTTGAATTTAAAAGCATTTATAGGTGGCTTAAATTCATTTGATATTTAAGGTATAACATGTTTCCTTTTCTTCTTCTGTGTAAATAATAAACTAGTAGACTATTACATTTAATTATCGGACCATAAACTTAAGGATTTAGATACTATTCTCAACTTTTATCTTTGATTCCCCCCCCCCCCTTTTTATTTGTTATTTAAAAGTCATAGAAAAGAAGAGGTTAAAAAGTACGGTAAATTTGATTCTTAGTTGACTCAAATTATCAAAGATCGTCTAAGGGTCGGCATTACAACAAAATGTATTTTTAGCGACGAAAATTAGTGAGGAAATATTTTTCGTCGCTAAAAATACAGCTTTAGTGACGAAATATGAATTTCGTCACTAAAAGTGAAAAAAATAATAACATTTAGCGACGAAAAATAAATTTCGTCACTATTGTGATCTGAAAAATGGGCGCCAGTGGAGGGAAATTTTGGCGCAAGTTTAATAAATCTACAGTGACGAAATATTTCGTCACTAAAAGTTAAAATTTTTAGTGACGAAATATTTCGTCACTGTAGGTATTGTTGTGGATAGTATTAGTGACGAAAATCCTTTCGTCACTATAAGGAAGAATTAGCGACGAAAAAATTTGTCACTAAAAATACTAATAATTTTGCACTTATATGTTTTTAGTGACGAAATCACAATTCGTCACTAAAAGTATGCTACAGCAACGAAATTTGAATTTCGTCGCTAAAACTCTTAACAAAATATGGTTCCTTTAGTGACGAAAATAAAATTCGTCGCTAAAAGTGTCACAAATTCTGGGCCTTTTGTGACGAAACAGAAATTCGTCACTAGAAGTGGGCAATAGTGACGAAATGTTTTCGTCGCTATTGCCCACTATAAATACTCTCAAACACACCCACTCAACAAAATAAAAAAACATCACCCACTAAAGTTTTCAATCAAAAACAGAGAAACCCAAACAAAAAAGAGAAGCCACTCATCGATACGCTGATGAACCGTCGCTGATAAGCGTTGCCTTCTTCTGCATCGGCGACGCTTCAGCTTCTGCATCGGCGACGCTTCAGCTTGCATCGGCGACGCTCCGGCTTGCATCGGCGACGCTTGGGCTTCCACATCGGCGGCGCGACGGTTGGGCTTGCATCGGCGACGGTTGGGCTTCCGCATCGGCGACGCGACGCTTGGGCTTGCATCGGCGACGCTTGGGCTTCGGCATCGGGGCTTGGGCTTCCGCGTCGGCGACGCTTCGGCTTCCGCATCGGCGACGCGACGCTTGGGCTTGCATCGCCGACGCTTCGGCTTCCGCATCGGTAACGCTTCGAGCTTTTCTTCATACCAGCGACGCTTTTCTTCCTCCTTCAACGCTTCGAGCTCCGCATTGGCGACGCTTTGAGCTCCGCATCGGTGACGATTTGAGCTTCGCATCGGCGACGCTTCGATTTCGGAAGAGAGGGGTCCAGCCAGTGCATGGTTTTCGACACGGTTGGTCAGTTACTTCCTTTTTTTTTTTTTTTTTTAGCTGTTTTCACTATTTGGGTCTTTTATTATGAATTTTGATGTGGGTTTTGAATGATTTGTGAATTTTGGAGGGGATGGTTGAGTTGGTGAATGTATGTGAAATTTGAGAATGGGGCTTCATGCATTTTTTGGGTTCTTGTATGGTTCAAAAAGTTTCAGTATTACTTATTGTTTCATTGTTGAGAATGTGTGAGAAAACAGAAGAAAATGCAAAATTGAATTTTCAGTTTATGAAAATGTTCAACTTGGTCAAACAAGAACAAATAGTCAATACCCTGCTAAGACTAGGTAGCTATATAGAGGAGTGGTTGTATCTTATGGTATTCAATCTATGTTTAGTCTAAATTCATGAATTTATACGAGAATGAGGACATGTGGTTCTGAATTTATTGATATGTTTAATGTGTTGTTCTCATTTTTTCTTTCAGTACATTGGAAGCCCATTGTGCCTAAGGGCTACACATTAAGAGTTAGTCCTCTCCCATCCCTCTAAACACCATTCCTAATCCTTGGTATAGGTATGCCACGATCCTATAGTGATTAATGACAAGACACTGTACTGGCTGAACTACTTGTTCTCTAAAGGTCAATACTTGATGGTGTGTTCTTGTCAACTTTTTTGTAATTAATGACAAACCACTTTTGTAATTATTTATTTATTATCTTTTTGTTCTTATAGATTTTAAATTTGGTCTGTCAACAATCAAATATGGTTTTTGTTTCTCCAAATTCATGGTGTAAATGTTATGTTTGTTGTTATTTATTGTTACTGAGTGTATTACTAATATCCAAGCATGATAGCAAAGATGTAAAAGTTTAGGCTATTAGTTTCAATGAGATGGCTGTTGGTTTCAATGAGATGGGTATTTGATCTCATTTTCTATTTGATTGGTTTTAGGCTGTTGGTTTCAATGAGATGGCTGTGATTTTTATGGGATTTTTTATTTATTTTTTTTATTTTTATATATGGTTGAGAAATGGGTTTGCTTGATTTTTGGTTTTCTCCAGCTTTGTGCTATAATTTCCTACATGCTTTATAAATGGAGGTGAAATCATAATGGAGGCAAGGCTTGCTAAATTTTGAGTTGTGGGTGTGTTTGAATGTTAGTTTGTGGTGAATTAAGAAATGGGTTAGTGCCTTTTTGAGTTGGTTCATTAGTGGAGTACGCTACATTTTTTTTTTTTTTTTTTTTGCTTTTATCTCCAGCTCTCTCTCTTTGTGGCTGAAGAAATTGTGAGGAATAAGGTGAAGAACACAAGTTAACTTTGGATTTTTTCTGAAAGTTGTAAACTTAGATTGAGCAAAGTAAGTATATTCTAGTTAAAAACTTATAAAACTCTATATATACTTGTGATGTTGGAAATTTGTTTTGTACTGGGTTGTTGTGTTGGAGCAAGCGGGTAGCTTGCATGGTGTTATAAGGTGGTTTAAATTCATATTGGGAGTGTTTTTAATTTCTTGCAAATGTGAATGAAACTTGTTGATTAGTAGCAATTATGTTCCTTTATTCAATTTCAATACTTGTAAGCATTATAGTTGTGATGTTTGTGATTGGTTTTGTGGTGGGTTGTTGTGTTGGAGCAAGCGGGTGACTTGCATGGTGTTATAAGGTGGTTTAAATTCATATTAGGAGTGTTTTTAATTTCTTGCAAATGTAAATGAAACTTGTTGATTANGAGGTTGAAAAATTATAATTCAACTTATTAAGAAACCCCAGCTAAGTCAGCCTAAAAAATAGCATGAACAGGTGGAGGAATAGACTCCATCCAAACCTCAAAACCAAAAACATTAATCGAAAAATGTGCTAAACTATGAGCTAATTTATTACCTCATCTCCTAGTATGAGAGTAAAGTAATTTAGAGAAAGATCTAGACAGGATTTTGACATCCTCAATCAAAAGGCCACAACCTAAAAGAGACCGGTCCTCCCCCTGCTGGGCTTTGATAACAGTGCTCGAGTCCCCTTCCAAATTGATATTATCAACACCTATCTCCCTAGCAAGAACAAGTGCCCTAGCGGTAATTAGCACCTCCACTTCTTTTGCACAGTAAGCTCTTGGGAGCTTCTCAGAGAGCAAGGTGATGACCAAGCTGTGACTATCTCAAATGGCGACTCCAATACCAGATATTTCCTCCGCTTTGAAAATGGCACCATTGAAATTGATTTTGAGGCAATCAACCAAGGGGGGAACCACTTAACACAGGGGCAACAAATGATTGGAGTTCTGGGTTGTTGCACTACAAGAAACTCGCCATGTCGTTCCTTTGCGAGTTAAGTTATCTGAAAGAGATTGCAGCAATTCTATGAGAGACGTACTTGGTTCCTATGTGTCCAAACTGACCAGGTGATAGTTGCAAACAACTCTGGATCCTGGTGATTAGCAATCATCCAAGACAGCAACTCCTTAAAGTCCACAAATTGTTTGGTTCCTCTAGCACTCCAGGATCAAGTTTGGCCAAACAACATCGAGTCCAGGATAAGACCAAAATAATTGATTCTGCATCTTGTTGACATCAGTCACAGCTTGGGTTATTCAGGATAGTTTCTCATACCAAGTTAACCTTCGTAGGCAAAGAATTAAGATAGGCTTGCCACATTAGATTCTTGATTTTATTTAGACAATTCAAAGACCAAACACCTTTCCACAACTGATTGTTCACAAGTACCACAAATGGGGTGAAGTCAGACTCTTCCTTTAGAAAGCGATACCCCGACTTGCAGGATTACTTACCATTCGAAGAATGAGGCCAGTATAGAATGTCTTCAGCTGAAACCTGTGCAAGAGGAATATTTTTAATCAGATTGGCTTCTTCAGGGGCAAACATACCTTTAATAAGCTTAGAGTTCCAGTTCCTAGTATCATTATCAAACAACAAGTCCACTGTAGCATCCTCCAACCCTTCTATAGCAGGAGAGCCGATCAATGTGGATGCAAATGTAAATGAAACTTGTTGATTAGTAGCAATTGTGTTCCTTTATTTAATTTCAAGTTAAATCACTTATTGGTTAGTACTTTATCTTTAAGTTAAAACACTTCATTTTTTATGTATCATTTGAAACTAATTGTTAGAAATGTTTTTTATAACATAGTTAATGTTTTTACTTTACGATTTTAATGTAGTAGTGTTTTTATATTTGTGCAGATTTCTTATTGGTGGCTTTAGGGGATTTACTTTTGGCATTATTTGAAGACATATGAGGACATCTTTTGGCTTTGGGGGGTTTTAATTATATTATGCTACATTTTTTGTATTGTTATAAAACATCTTAAGTTATTGTATGTGTTGCAAACAATTATTGTATGGAAGGAGTTTGAATTTGATACTTGTTTTAATTTTAACTTATGGAATGTATGGATCGATTTTTTTATAAATGTGTTGTTGAAATAAATGTGTTAATCAAATGTGAGGTTTTAATAATGTAATAACAGGTTACACGTTAATATCAACGTTATGAAAATAATAAAAACAAAAAATAAGTTTTAGTGACGAATTTTTTTGTCACAAATATGGCAACTAAAAATTGTTTTAGTGACGAAATATTTCGTCACTAAATGCAGTTGAATTTTGTAAGAAATGGTTTTAGTGACGAAAATTTTCGTCACTAAATATGATTTAATAAACTGAAATGGTTTTAGTGACGAAATATTTTCGTCACTAAATACTGTTTTTAGCCAGGAAAACATTTAGCGACGAAAAGTTTTCGTCGCTTAAAGTTTTTTTTTTTTTTAAACAAATCGGACTTTTAGTGACGAAATTTGTCGTCACCAGGACTTTTAGCGACGGGGCTACAGTGACGAAACGAATTTCGTCACTAAAAGTCCAATTTCGTCACTAAAAGTTCTTAGTGACGAAAAACTGAACTTTTAGTGACGAATTTTTTCGTCACTAAAAATACATTTTCTTGTTGTGGTCATAGGATGATAGGAATGACAATTCGTTTTAATCCAATAAATTTATGATCCAAACCTAATTCAGCTAACCATTTGCCAAATCTTGCTAAAACAAATCACACTTGCATAAAATAAAATAAAATAAAAAGTAGAGCCAAGATGGAGTGAGATTTTAAAGTAATCATTTTTCATGGAAACAAATCAAAACGTTAACGTTTATAAAATAAAAATCAAAAACAATAATCTTGACGTGATTTTGCCCTTTATTGTTATTTTTATTTATTTCTTGACTTATAGGTAAAAAGAGTGGGTGGGTACAAGTACTTGAACTCCAAATATAAGATGATATCTATTCCTATTTCCCTTGTCTTCCGCAAGATAGAAATGAAATTCAGCTAGTAACAATTTATGAAAATTTTGTAAATAGAACTGAAACGTTAGAATATTTTTCTTTTATATTGTAAATGCGAGTTTTACTAGAAAATACATATGTATAAATAATATACAGTATATTATGCGTAGTTTACTAACAATATTATCAACTTGACGGGCATTTGTTAATCTTGTTTGGCCATATTTATGTTGAGTTGTTGACCTCACACATATTTTAGAAAATTATCTTGATGTGCATCGGCAACTTATTTGTATAATGTGAAATATTTGAAATAAAATTGAGATAAAAAGAAAAAAAAAATTAGTTTATTTTTGAATTGTGAGAAAAAAAAATACTTTTAATAAAAATTTTCATTGACGAAAATGAGTTGAAAGAATATCTCTTAGCATCTCTAATCTAGCTTGGCAGAAAACATCATTAAAAAAAAAAGCCATACTTAATTTTAATAGTGTTCTTCATTGGCCATATCTAGTTAGGTTTTTATTGACCTATTTTTCCAAATACTACAAAATACAGGAGTTTGTCCAAATGGACACCATAAATGGCAGTACTAGAAATTCGTTTTCAGAAGCTGTCACTGAAAAGGAAGCCATGGCCACATTTGCATGCAACCACCATACCCTGAAAAAATGTTTAGCAAAAAAACCTACCCCCAGCAAACACTACACATACAGTTATCAATTATCATACTATTTTGTACCACATACACGACAATATAAATATAGATAGTAAAATAGGTATAGGCTATAAAAAAAAAAAAAAGCCATACTTTTAATAGTGTTCTTCATTGGCCATATAGAGTTAGGTTTTTATTGACCTATTTTTCCAAATACTACCAAATACAGGAGTTTGTCCAAATGGACACCTAAATGGCAGTACTAGAAATTCGTTTTCAGAAGCTGTCACTGAAAAGGAAGCCATGGCCACATTTGCATGCAACCACCATACCCTGAAAAAATGTTTAGCAAAAAAACCTACCCCCAGCAAACACTACACATACAGTTATCAATTATCATACTATTTTGTACCACATACACGACAATATAAATATAGATAGTAAAATAGGTATAGGCTATACAAAATCTCATTAAAAGACAGGTTCTTCAAAAAATATATATATATAAATAGTGTGGGGATAAGAGCCCAAATTTGTATATTGGGCATTGGACCCTATTCGAGGACATGGATATGTCCAAGGAGGAGCAAATGATTAGAAGAGACCCCAAAATTGAGAGTCACGGAGGAAAAGGATGGAGGAATATAGTCCGAGGAGTGTTTCCTTCTCAGATACGATGAGTATCGGTCAAGCAGGTATTTGGGCAATTTAGGTGACCTTCCAGGAAGTTCCAACGATAAGGATGAACTTTAGGCACGAACAAATGTGATAAGAATACAGAAATATCTAAAAGAAAAACTGTTACCATCGCATTTAATGCACTGAAGCAACTTTTCTAATCGCATTTATGCGAAGAACACTCCAGAATAGTGCAGTCTCAACTACCGCCATTCATAAAGAGCCAAAGAAGATGTCTGATGGGACATGTACTCGAGTGGAGGCTCAGATGATTAACAGGTGTATGATCAAGATAGTCTGAAGGGAAACTATATAATGTAAAAAACCTCCTATAAGTAGGGGGAAAAAAAGAGTGAGAAAATGAGAGAAAAAGAATTACTTTAGCACGGAGGACTGTATTAGCTTTTAAGAATATTGTTTCAATTCATAATTCATCTCCTCTGACATTAATTTCATCAAGTTTTCAGTGTGTTTTTGTGTGTGTTCATCTTTAAATCCTTACTAGACGTTGTCCAATTTGCAAATAGTCCAGCTCTTTCACTCACTCTCTACAAATCTATTATATTGGGCTCACATTTCATACTTTTTGGACTTGGGCTACAAATCGTGACCCTACAAATAAAAAAAAAGAAAATTTTCCACTTTTGAATCTTAAGAGTGTCTAATTAAGATACGTACATTCCTTTTATGATTCCTTTTGCTAATTATGTCATCATACAGTGTCATGGTTTTTTGTAATATATAATGACACCAATCCTTGTATCCAACGACACGAAACATAACGGGAGAGAAAAGTATTCACAAGTGAGCCCTGCTCTTATTCTTCGAGGGCTCTCTGTGAATATATAACTTACTCTCATTACGTTAATATATAATCTTTTTCATCAAAAAGGAAAACTCTAATCTACAACCACAATGGGTTTGCGAGGGTTGAGGCTGTTTCTAACATTTACAGTGGTCTTGGCCTTTGCCGGATCCATTGGTGGCGTTTATTCATACAATCGCCCACCTATGCGCAAAGCCCTTGTTGCTCGTCACTTGGACGAAAAAGATGGCATTGATGAGTATGCACCGCAACAGGTATTAATTAGTTTTTACGTCTGTGGAAAAAGTTAACAGATATATAAGAATATTAACAATATTTAAGAATATTTGTTAATAGACTATTATTAGATATTTTTATAAGAAAACAAAAAAGTAACTTATATTTTTTTTTCTTCAGTTTTTTATATTTTTCATGAAAGTTGTATTAAAATTTTTATAAAATTGTCAATTAACAAATATTCTAAAGATACAAAATTATTATTTTCAGTATGAATCTGCTGCCAAAAATAACGGAAACAAAATTTTGTGCATCTGTTTTTTCGCTTGAGAAAATGTTTTCATATAAGATTTGATTCTAGAAATGATTTGTTAAACTCTAATAAAATCTCGTGTCTTGTCATCAACATAGAGTGAGATTTTTTTTTTTTTTTCCCTTAAGTCATTCTGGTACAATTTTTTTTTTGAGAAACATTCTGGTACAAAAATTGATTGTGTATATATCGCACAATTCGTTGCGTATTCTCTTTTCCTTGATTCAATCAAAATTTAAAAGCAATCAATATCGATCTCATCCTTGCCATGCAAATACTAATAGCTAGTGAATGTTGATCCAGTCAAAGTTCACTGATATATAGTCCAAAGTGTCTATAAAATCCAATAATAATGTGTTACTGCATATAGGTGCATATATCTACAGTTGGCCAAGACAAAATGAGGATTTCATGGATTACTCAAGCCTCAACCGAGCCAATAGTACTATTTACAGAAACTGCTGGGCTATATCAGAATGCCTCACTTGGGACTTCATCTTCATACAACTACATGACATACAAGTCTGATAATATTCATGAAGCAGTAATTGGTCCATTAAAACCTGATACAGTTTACTTCTACATTTGTGGCAAAAATTCCAGCAAAGAGTACACTTTAAGAACTCCCCCCGCTCAACTCCCAATTAGATTTGCTGTTGTAGGTATGTAAAAGCCGACTATATACACATTACAACCAAGAGAATGTGACATATATATATATATATATATAAATTACTCTTAAATAAATTTATCAGTTTTTTTTTTTTAAGAGTTATTCTTAATGAGGCAACTAAAGAGATGCTCTAATTAAATTGATTTTTTAAATATTTGTTAGTTTTCTTTTCAAATAGTTTTGAAAATAAAGTAAAGATATAATAGAAACATTAGTCAATTAATGACTTTTATTTTTAGAAACAGAATAATATTTTGGGACATTCTAAAATGAAATAGATGATAAACAAACTGAAATGGAAGGAGTATAAATATTGATAACCATTAGGTTATAATTAGTGATTGAGTAATTTAATATGAAGACCATGTGTCATTTCGGCATTATTGTATGAAGTAGAATTTTAACAGTAGAATTTTAATTAATGAGTTTTTACTATATAAATTTTTAACTAATTAAAAAACTCTTTAGCATTTTGAGTATTTGCCAAATTACAGTAAATAACATTTCAAATTAGATTGTAGAGTTTCGTTTTTTAAGATTCAAATTTCAGTTTTAGTTTTCAACTTTAAGGAACAATTTCACCAAAAGAACTTTAGCCTCCTTAAAACACTTTTAGAGCCCTCCAAGATCAAAACGCTTGAGAGTTGAGACACACTCATATGTTTTCCATATTTCATACTCATACTCATACCATTTTACTTGATGTTCAATGCATGTATAACGCAGGTGATCTTGGACAGACAAATTGGACCAACTTAACCCTCCAACACATAGCAAAATCGAACTACGACATGCTGCTATTGCCAGGGAACTTAGCATATGCCGATTTCTTACAGTATCTTTGGGACTCATTTGGAAAGCTTGTGGAGCCACTGGCTAGCAAGCGGCCTTGGATGGTGACCCAAGGCAACCACGAAATTGAGAAGTTCCCATTGCTTCACAAAGAAAAATTCACAGCCTATAATGCAAGATGGCGCATGCCATTCGAAGAGAGTGGCTCAAACTCAAACCTATACTATTCTTTTAATGTAGCTGGGGTACATGTTATCATGTTGGGTTCATACACAGACTTTGATAATACTTCTGCACAGTATCAATGGTTACAGGCAGACATGGGGAAAATTAATAGGAAGATAACTCCATGGATCGTCGCCGTTGTTCATGCACCATGGTACAATTCCAATTTCGCTCATATCGAGGAGAAAGAGGAGGTTGACATGAAGGAATCCATGGAAGACTTACTTTATAAAGCTCGCGTGGATGTTGTTTTTGCTGGACATGTAGATGCCTATGAGCGCTTTGTAAGTCCTACTTTACTCTACTTCATTGCCATCTATTAAATTTAGTTTTGGTGCTTGACTGACTATATTCTCTATGTAAAACTCTGGAAAATTATTAGATATTCTTGAAATATCTGCCTCAAATTAAAAAAAAAAAAAAAATCACTTAATAAGATAATGAAATATTTTTTTAATTTTTTTATTAATTGACTTGTTTCTTTTTCTCAAAAAAAAAAAAAATTAACTTGTTTATATTAGTTTCAACTTTTGACTACCACATTAGTTGCATTAATATAAGAAAATTATTTGTTTATCCTCTTTCGTTCATAAAGGATCTTACCAAGAAACTTATATAATTAGTGTATTCCACCATAAATATAAAAAGATAAAACATAACATACTAAAATTCTCTAAAAGTACCTAATAATTACTTATTAAGTAGCAGTAGAATTCTGTGTGACTAATACGTTTTCATTTGTCATTGTTGCTTCTCTCTCAGACTCGTGTTTACAAAGATAACCCCGACATTTGTGCTCCAGTTTATATCAACGTGGGGACTGGCGGTGGCCGGAAATAGTGAAGGCCTTTCATTCACGTAAGATTCTTCATATCTTCTATATCATGGCTAACCTTGTGATCAACTTAATACCGTAAAATAATGCTTATAGTACTCGTAGTAATAGGCAGTGAATGGTCTAGACTGAAGCTAACTGACCATCTTTTTTATATAGCTCGGTTTTGAATTAAGCAATAGAAATACTTTATTCCGGTAGATATTTTATTTTTATTAATTTGTTATAACAAGTGCGGAGCGAGATTACAACCCTCGTTTTTTCTTATAAAAGTGATCAAAAAATACTACTAAATTACATGACACTCAGTCCAATAGACATTAATTAGGAGTTATTTTTTCCAATTATTTTGTTTGAGACACCTACTCAATTAATTAAATCATGGCTAACCTTGTCATGATCAACTTAATACCATAAAATAATGAGATTACAACTGAAGCTATAGGTAGTAAATAGTCTAGATTGAAGCTTATTGAACATCTTTTTTATCACTTGCTTTTGAATTAAGCAATAGAAATACTTTATTTCAATTGATATTTTAATTTTATTAATTTGTTATAACAAATGAGGAGTGAGATTATTAAGCAATAGCAATAATTTTTTTATCGCTTGTTAATTTTCTTTTTTGAGGAGTGAGATTATAACCCTAGTTTTTCTTATAAAAGATATCAGACAATACTACTGAATTAACTCACTATTGCGCGCATTTGTTTTGTTTTGATGACATTACTAATCTCAATCGTAAAATTGATTCATTTAAAATGAAAATGTTTTTTATACCCATAACAAGTACAAACTCTGTTGTTTCATATAATTTAACTTCATGCATACTTGGTCTTACAGGTTTCAAGAGCCACAACCCGGAACATCAGTTTTCAGGGAAGCAAGCTTTGGGCATGGGGAATTCGCCGTGGTTAACTCAACCCATGCGCAATGGACATGGCGCAGAAATGATGATGATCAAGCAATTGTTAGAGACATGGTCTGGTTGATAAGCCGATCCTCTGACTCCAGTTGCAGTACTCAAGTGTAGAACTAGCTAGAACTAGAATTTGAAATTTTCATGTTTCATTTACTTCAGTAGATTATAAGAAAAAAAGCTAAAAATATATTAGTCATGTTTTGTCCTACTAGTAATAAATATGCATGAGACTAATTGTTTACCAGGAAATAATCACTGTACCTGGAAACATATTTCAGTTTCTTTAAATTATTTAATGTTAAATGCGTGATAAACAATAAATTTTCCATTCTTCTGTAGTCAAATCTAGATTGATTTTTTATTTTTTTTTCCAGCTTATTAAAAGGGAGTAAGCTAATAATTTTGATAAAATATGTGTGTTTGGATGTAAGTTATACTTTTATTTATGTTAGAATCATCAATTTTTATTGCAATAATATTTTTAAAAAATTTCACTATTGGATCATAAGTTCTCATCAACTATCAAAAATTTAAATTTCATATTAATCATATATTATTTATTATCTATTTGATAAATATGTGTTAAATAAAAAAAAAAAATTGAGTTGTAGAGAATTTATAGATAAGATACCGTGAAGGTATCAATGAATCAACTCATTTTTACTTCTCCCATAAAAAAAAGATTTAAAAAAAAAAAAAAAAACTCATTTACTTCTTCTTCTTCTTCTTTTATTATTGTTATTATTTTTTTTTTTAAGAATCAACTCATTTACTGGCCAAATGGGCCGCTTTTAATCGTATTGGGCTGGTCCCCTGTCGCTCTTTTGTCCCAGTGTGTTTCCCGTAAACGACGTAAAGCATAGCCTTCTTTGAAGTTTAAAGTTTAAACTACTTGTAGCCGTAGTCTTGAAATTCGAAGAGTTTTTTAAAAACGACTTTTGGCTGGTGCATTTTCTTAACTTCCAAATTTAAATGGCACGAAATGTCTGTTTGGATACCGTTTATTGTTAAAAATTAAAAACTGAAAATATTGTAACAAAATAATTTTTAAATGTGTGAATAATGGCGTGAGATCCAGTTTTAAAGAAAAAGTTGCGGAATGAAGATACTTGTGAGTCCTGTGAACAGTACACGAGACCCACATAAAAAAACACAAAGACACATTAGCCGTGTTTCAGCTATATCCAAACACTTACTAAGTCTTGATGAATCCATCTACACCTAAGAAAATTATTGAATACTCCGAGAGTATTATAAATGCCTACTTTCCCATTTTACATGAATTGTGGGTCTTACTATAAATTTAATTAGTAGAATCTACAATTATGTGAGAGGAGAGAGTATGCATTTATGGTACTCTAAGAGTACTCAATAATTACCCCTGCACCTAAAGGTCTTACATATAAGTAACTATATCAAAAATGAAAAAATAATAATAAATTTTTTATAAAAATTAAAAAAAAAAAAAAAAATCCCCCCCCCCCCCCCCCTTTTTATTTGTTATTTAAAAGTCATAGAAAAGAAGAGGTTAAAAAGTACGGTAAATTTGATTCTTAGTTGACTCAAATTGTCAAAGATCGTCTAAGGGTCATAGGATGATAGAAATGACAATTCGTTTTAATCCAATAAATTTATGATCCAAACCTAATTCAGCCAACCATTTGCCAAATCTTGCTAAAACAAATCACACTTGCATAAAATAAAATAAAATAAAATAAAAAGTAGAGCCAAGATGGAGTGAGATTTTAAAGTAATCATTTTCATGGAAACAAATCAAAACGTTAACGTTTATAAAATAAAAATAAAAAACAACAATCTTGACGTGATTTTGCCCTTTTATTTATTTATTTATTTATTTCTTGACTTATAGGTATAAAGAGTGGGTGGGTACAAGTCCTTGAAATCCGAATATAAGATGATATCTATTCCTATTTCCGTTGTCTTCCGCAAGATAGAAATGAAATTCAGCTAGTAACAATTTATGAAAATTTTGTAAATAGAACTGAAACGTTAGAATATTTTTATTTTATATTGTAAATGCGAGTTTTACTAGAAAATACATATGTATAAATAATATACAGTATATTATGCGTAGTTTACTAACAATATTATCAACTTGACGGGCATTTGTTAATCTTGTTTGGCTGTATTTATGTTGAGTTGTTGACCTCACACATATTTTAGAAAATTATCTTGATGTGCATCGGCAACTTATTTGTATAATGTGAAATATTTGAAATAAAATTGAGATAAAAAGAAAAAAAAATAGTTTATTTTTGAATTGTGAGGGAAAAAAAATACTTTTAATAAAAAATTTCATTGACGAAAATGAGTTGAAAGAATATCTCTTAGCATCTCTAATCTAGCTTGGCAGAAAACATCATTAAAAAAAAAAGCCATACTTAATTTTAATAGTGTTCTTCATTGGCCATATCTAGTTAGGTTTTTATTGACCTATTTTTCCAAATACTACAAAATACAGGAGTTTGTCCAAATGGACACCATAAATGGCAGTACTAGAAATTCGTTTTCAGAAGCTGTCACTGAAAAGGAAGCCATGGCCACATTTGCATGCAACCACCATACCCTGAAAAAATGTTTAGCAAAAAAACCTACCCCCAGCAAACACTACACATACAGTTATCAATTATCATACTATTTTGTACCACATACACGACAATATAAATATAGATAGTAAAATAGGTATAGGCTATACAAAATCTCATTAAAAGACAGGTTCTTCAAAAAATATATATATATAAATAGTGTGGGGATAAGAGCCCAAATTTGTATATTGGGCATTGGACCCTATTCGAGGACATGGATATGTCCAAGGAGGAGCAAATGATTAGAAGAGACCCCAAAATTGAGAGTCACGGAGGAAAAGGATGGAGGAATATAGTCCGAGGAGTGTTTCCTTCTCAGATACGATGAGTATCGGTCAAGCAGGTATTTGGGCAATTTAGGTGACCTTCCAGGAAGTTCCAACGATAAGGATGAACTTTAGGCACGAACAAATGTGATAAGAATACAGAAATATCTAAAAGAAAAACTGTTACCATCGCATTTAATGCACTGAAGCAACTTTTCTAATCGCATTTATGCGAAGAACACTCCAGAATAGTGCAGTCTCAACTACCGCCATTCATAAAGAGCCAAAGAAGATGTCTGATGGGACATGTACTCGAGTGGAGGCTCAGATGATTAACAGGTGTATGATCAAGATAGTCTGAAGGGAAACTATATAATGTAAAAAACCTCCTATAAGTAGGGGGAAAAAAAGAGTGAGAAAATGAGAGAAAAAGAATTACTTTAGCACGGAGGACTGTATTAGCTTTTAAGAATATTGTTTCAATTCATAATTCATCTCCTCTGACATTAATTTCATCAAGTTTTCAGTGTGTTTTTGTGTGTGTTCATCTTTAAATCCTTACTAGACGTTGTCCAATTTGCAAATAGTCCAGCTCTTTCACTCACTCTCTACAAATCTATTATATTGGGCTCACATTTCATACTTTTTGGACTTGGGCTACAAATCGTGACCCTACAAATAAAAAAAAAGAAAATTTTCCACTTTTGAATCTTAAGAGTGTCTAATTAAGATACGTACATTCCTTTTATGATTCCTTTTGCTAATTATGTCATCATACAGTGTCATGGTTTTTTGTAATATATAATGACACCAATCCTTGTATCCAACGACACGAAACATAACGGGAGAGAAAAGTATTCACAAGTGAGCCCTGCTCTTATTCTTCGAGGGCTCTCTGTGAATATATAACTTACTCTCATTACGTTAATATATAATATTTTTCATCAAAAAGGAAAACTCTAATCTACAACCACAATGGGTTTGCGAGGGTTGAGGCTGTTTCTAACATTTACAGTGGTCTTGGCCTTTGCCGGATCCATTGGTGGCGTTTATTCATACAATCGCCCACCTATGCGCAAAGCCCTTGTTGCTCGTCACTTGGACGAAAAAGATGGCATTGATGAGTATGCACCGCAACAGGTATTAATTAGTTTTTACGTCTGTGGAAAAAGTTAACAGATATATAAGAATATTAACAATATTTAAGAATATTTGTTAATAGACTATTATTAGATATTTTTATAAGAAAACAAAAAAGTAACTTACATTTTTCTTTTTTCTTCAGTTTTTTATATTTTTCATGAAAGTTGTATTAAAATTTTTATAAAATTGTCAATTAACAAATATTCTAAAGATACAAAATTATTATTTTCAGTATGAATCTGCTGCCAAAAATAACGGAAACAAAATTTTGTGCATCTGTTTTTTCGTTTGAGAAAATGTTTTCATATAAGATTTGATTCTAGAAATGATTTGTTAAACTCTAATAAAATCTCGTGTCTTGTCATCAACATAGAGTGAGATTTTTTTTCTTTTTTTCCCTTAAGTCATTCTGGTACAATTTTTTTTTTTGAGAAACATTCTGGTACAAAAATTGATTGTGTATATATCGCACAATTCGTTGCGTATTCTCTTTTCCTTGATTCAATCAAAATTTTAAAAGCAATCAATATCAATCTCATCCTTGCCATGCAAATACTAATAGCTAGTGAATGTTGATCCAGTCAAAGTGCACTGATATATAGTCCAAAGTGTCTATACAATCCAATAATAATGTGTTACTGCATATAGGTGCATATATCTACAGTTGGCCAAGACAAAATGAGGATTTCATGGATTACTCAAGCCTCAACCGAGCCAATAGTACTATTTACAGAAACTGCTGGGCTATATCAGAATGCCTCACTTGGGACTTCATCTTCATACAAATACATGACATACAAGTCTGATAATATTCATGAAGCAGTAATTGGTCCATTAAAACCTGATACAGTTTACTTCTACATTTGTGGCAAAAATTCCAGCAAAGAGTACACTTTAAGAACTCCCCCCGCTCAACTCCCAATTAGATTTGCTGTTGTAGGTATGTAAAAGCCGACTATATACACATTACAACCAAGAGAATGTGACATATATATATATATATATATAAATTACTCTTAAATAAATTTATTAGTTTTTTTTTTTTAAGAGTTATTCTTAATGAGGCAACTAAAGAGATGCTCTAATTAAATTGATTTTTTAAATATTTGTTAGTTTTCTTTTCAAATAGTTTTGAAAATAAAGTAAAGATATAATAGGAACATTAGTCAATTAATGACTTTTATTTTTAGAAACAGAATAATATTTTGGGACATTCTAAAATGAAATAGATGATAAACAAACTGAAATGGAAGGAGTATAAATATTGATAACCATTAGGTTATAATTAGTGATTGAGTAATTTAATATGAAGACCATGTGTCATTTCGGCATTATTGTATGAAGTAGAATTTTAACAGTAGAATTTTAATTAATGAGTTTTTACTATATAAATTTTTAACTAATTAAAAAACTCTTTAGCATTTTGAGTATTTGCCAAATTACAGTAAATAACATTTCAAATTAGATTGTAGAGTTTCGTTTTTTAAGATTCAAATTTCAGTTTTAGTTTTCAACTTTAAGGAACAATTTCACCAAAAGAACTTTAGCCTCCTTAAAACACTTTTAGAGCCCTCCAAGATCAAAACGCTTGAGAGTTGAGACACACTCATATGTTTTCCATATTTCATACTCATACTCATACCATTTTACTTGATGTTCAATGCATGTATAACGCAGGTGATCTTGGACAGACAAATTGGACCAACTTAACCCTCCAACACATAGCAAAATCGAACTACGACATGCTGCTATTGCCAGGGAACTTAGCATATGCCGATTTCTTACAGTATCTTTGGGACTCATTTGGAAAGCTTGTGGAGCCACTGGCTAGCAAGCGGCCTTGGATGGTGACCCAAGGCAACCACGAAATTGAGAAGTTCCCATTGCTTCACAAAGAAAAATTCACAGCCTATAATGCAAGATGGCGCATGCCATTCGAAGAGAGTGGCTCAAACTCAAACCTATACTATTCTTTTAATGTAGCTGGGGTACATGTTATCATGTTGGGTTCATACACAGACTTTGATAATACTTCTGCACAGTATCAATGGTTACAGGCAGACATGGGGAAAATTAATAGGAAGATAACTCCATGGATCGTCGCCGTTGTTCATGCACCATGGTACAATTCCAATTTCGCTCATATCGAGGAGAAAGAGGAGGTTGACATGAAGGAATCCATGGAAGACTTACTTTATAAAGCTCGCGTGGATGTTGTTTTTGCTGGACATGTAGATGCCTATGAGCGCTTTGTAAGTCCTACTTTACTCTACTTCATTGCCATCTATTAAATTTAGTTTTGGTGCTTGACTGACTATATTCTCTATGTAAAACTCTGGAAAATTATTAGATATTCTTGAAATATCTGCCTCAAATTAAAAAAAAAAAAAAAATCACTTAATAAGATAATGAAATATTTTTTAATTTTTTTATTAATTGACTTGTTTCTTTTTCTCAAAAAAAAATTAATAATAATTAACTTGTTTATATTAGTTTCAACTTTTGACTACCACATTACTTGCATTAATATAAGAAAATTATTTGTTTATCCTCTTTCGTTCATAAAGGATCTTACCAAGAAACTTATATAATTAGTGTATTCCACCATAAATATGAAAAGAAAAAACATAACCCCGAATTCTGTGTGACTGATACGTTTTCATTTGTCATTTTTGCTTCTCTCTCAGACTCATGTTTACAAAGATAACCCCGACATTTGTGCTCCAGTTTATATCAACGTTGGGACTGGCGGTGGAAATAGTGAAGGCCTTTCATTCACGTAAGATTCTTCATATCTTCTATATCATGGCTAACCTTGTGATCAACTTAATACCGTAAAATAATGCTTATAGTACTTGTAGTAATAGGCAGTGAATGGTCTAGACTGAAGCTAACTGACCATCTTTTTTATATAGCTCGGTTTTGAATTAAGCAATAGAAATACTTTATTCCGGTAGATATTTTATTTTTATTAATTTGTTATAACAAGTGAGGAGCGAGATTACAACCCTCGTTTTTTCTTATAAAAGTGATCAAAAAATACTACTAAATTACATGACACTCAGTCCAATAGACATTAATTAGGAGTTATTTTTTCCAATTATTTTGTTTGAGACACCTACTCAATTAATTAAATCATGGCTAACCTTGTCATGATCAACTTAATACCATAAAATAATGAGATTACAACTGAAGCTATAGGTAGTAAATGGTCTAGATTGAAGCTTATTGAACATCTTTTTTATCACTTGCTTTTGAATTAAGCAATAGAAATACTTTACTTCAATTGATATTTTAATTTTATTAATTTGTTATAACAAATGAGGAGTGAGATTATTAAGCAATAGCAATATTTTTTTTATCGCTTGTTCATTTTTTTTTTGAGGAGTGAGATTATAACCCTGGTTTTTCTTATAAAAGATATCAGACAATACTACTGAATTAACTCACTATTGCGCGCATTTGTTTTGTTTTGATGACATTACTAATCTCAATCATAAAATTGATTCATTTAAAATGAAAATGTTTTTTATACCCATAACTAGTACAAACTCTGTTGTTTCATATAATTTAACTTCATGCATACTTGGTCTTACAGGTTTCAAGAGCCACAACCCGGAACATCAGTTTTCAGGGAAACAAGCTTTGGGCATGGGGAATTCGCCGTGGTTAACTCAACCCATGCGCACTGGACATGGCGCAGAAATGATGATGATCAAGCAATTGTTAGAGACATGGTCTGGTTGATAAGCCGTTCCTCTGACTCCAGTTGCAGTAGTCAAGTGTAGAACTAGCTAGAACTAGAATTTGAAATTTTCATGTTTCATTTACTTCAGTAGATTATAAGAAAAAAAGCTAAAAATATATTAGTCATGTTTTGTCCCACTAGTCATAAATATGCATGAGACTAATTGTTTACCAGGAAATAATCACTGTACCTGGAAACATATTTCAGTTTCTTTAAATTATTTAATGTTAAATGCGTGATAAATAATAAATTTTCCATTCTTCTGTGGTCAAATCTAGATTGATTTTTTATTTTTTTCCAGCTTATTAAAAGGGAGTAAGCTAATAATTTTGATAAAATATGTGTGTTTGGATGTAAGTTATACTTTTATTTATGTTAGAATCATCAATTTTTATTGCAATAATATTTTTAAAAAATTTCACTATTGGATCATAAGTTCTCATCAACATATCAAAAATTTAAATTTCATATTAATCATACATTATTTATTATCTATTTGATAAATATGTGTTAAATAAAAAAATAAAAAAATTGAGTTGTAGAGAATTTATAGATAAGATACCGTGAAGGTATCAATGAATCAACTCATTTTTACTTCTCCCATAAAAAAAAAGATTTAAAAAAAAAAAATTATATATCGTAGCCGTAAGGAAGTTTTTTAAAAACGACTTTTGGCTGGTGCATTTTCTTAACTTCCATTTAAATGGCACGAAATGTCTGTTTGGATACTGCTTATTGTTAAAAATTAAAAACTAAAAATATTGTAACAAAATAATTTTTAAATGTGTGAATAATGCGTGAGATCCAGTTTTAAAGAAAAAGTTGTGGAATGAAGATACTTGTGGGTCCTGTGAACAGTACACGAGACCCACATAAAAAAAACACAACACACATTAGCCGTGTTTTCAGCTCTATCCAAACACTTACTAAGTCTTGATGAATCCATCTGCACCTAAGAAAATTATTGAATACTCCGAGAGTATTATAAATGCGTACTCTCCCATTTTACATGAATTGTGGGTCTTACTATAAATTTAATTAGTAGGATTACAATTATGTGAGAGGAGAGAGTATGCATTTATGGAACTCTAAGAATACTCAATAATTACCCCTGCACCTAAAGGTCTTACATATAAGTAACTATATCAAAAATGAAAAAATAATAATAAATTTTTTATGAAAAAAAACAAAAAAAAAACAAAAAAAAAAAAAAAA
>NW_027069483.1:1301294-1515518 GCF_002906115.3 Quercus suber
AAAAAAAAAAAAAAAAAAAAAAAAAAAATTTTTAAAAAAAAAAAAAAAAAAAAAAAAAAAAAAAAAAAAAAAACAAAAAAAACTGACTAGACCAAATTGGATTGAACTAAACACCTTCCTTATTGCTTGGTTTTTTTTTTTTTTTTTTTGAAAGATTTTCAATATATGATGTCCGCTCTTAATAATAGCTCTTTATCATTAGACCAAGACATCAATCAGTTTTTGGTATAAACGAAGATTGAACTCCAAAGATCTGTTATTTAACTATCAGATACTTTACTTTATTATTTATGTTACACCACTTATCAATAATATTAATATTATTTACGTTACACCACTCATCAATAGATTCAATACATAAAATGTTGTGTTAATTAGATATCATTCATTAGAGAATTTATAGAGTTACTATGAAGGTAGCAATGAATTTACTCATTTACTTCTCCAATAAATTCAATAAAAATTCATTTGTTAAAAAAAAAGACTAGACTAGACCGAGCAATAACTATATATATATATATATATATAACTAATTACCTAAGCTTGTTTGTGAGTGTGAGAGAGTTGGAGCTGGAATCTGAGTTCGCTCTCTCAAATAATCATCATCAGTGAATATGCCACGCCACCATTGGCCTCCACCGCAGCTAGTGCTTTGATTACTAGAGCTAGGGTTTTCTGTTGGGTTATTTATATGTAAAATTTTGAAATGTAGAGAATTTATAGAGTTACTATGAAGGTAGCAATGAATTTACTCATTTACTTCTCCAATAAATTCAATAAAAATTCATTTGTAAAAAAAAAAGACTAGACTAGACCGAGCAATAACTATATATATATATATATATAACTAATTACCTAAGCTTGTTTGTGAGTGTGAGAGAGTTGGAGCTGGAATCCGAGTTCGCTCTCTCAAATAATCATCATCAGTGAATATGCCACGCTACCATTGGCCTCCACCGCAGCTAGTGCTTTGATTACTAAAGCTAGGGTTTTCTGTTGGGTTACACGTATGAGTGAAGTCCCACATTAAATAAAGATGAGAAGAATGAGTGGTTAATATAATATAATTGAGCACATATCCATTAGGCTTAGACCTTTTGGGTTAAAGTATGTCTTTATATGTTATATCAATTACTCAAAAGGAAGCTCCCCAAGGTGTTTATCTCCCCGACAAGTGGTATCAAAGCCTATGGTGGTGTGGGGCAAAAGTGGCAAGGCAGGCTATCAAGGTTCCTTTCGCAATTGGAGTAGGAACGGGGTGTGTGTACTTGAAGCCCTTTCGCAAATGGAGCAGGGCAGGTCCCTTTCGCAGTTAGAGCGGGGACGGTATATTACTCCAAACAAGTTCATAAAAGCCCACACAAACGATCTTGAAAAAGGCCCAACAAAGGAGTATTATTGCCAATGGTGATAGACAATGATGAGGTGCAAGGTTACTATGGACATGGACATGCGGGGTTCCTATGGATGTGCGTGCGGGGTTGACACGTGGTTCCCATGGATGGCGTACGAGAGACCCATGATGACGCGCTAATAAAGTGAAAAGCCCATTAGGCAAGGGGGAGCGAGTAGGACTTATTCATGACCCACAAAGAAGTCTTGAAGCCCACAGAGTGGCAAAAACTCACACGTGAGGGGGAGATTGTTGGGTTACACGTGTAAGTAAAGTCCCACATTGAATAAAGATGAGAAGAATGAGTGATTAATATAACATAATTGAGCATATACCTATTGGGCTTAGGCCTTTTGGGTTAAAGTGTGTCTCTATATATTATATTAATTACTTAAGGAAGCTCCCCAAGGTATTTATCCCCCCAACAAGTAGTATCAGAGCCCATGGTAGTGTGGGGCAAAGGTGGCAAGGCAGGTTATCGAGATTCCTTTCGCAGTTGGAGCGGGAACGGAGTGTGTGTACTTGAAGCCCTTTCGCAAATGGAGCAGGGCAGGTCCCTTTCACAGTTAGAACGGGGACAGTATATTACACCAAGCAAGCCCATAAAGCCCACATAAACGATCTTGGAAAAGGCCCAACAAAGGAGTATTATTGCCAATAGTGGTAGACAATGATGAGGTGCAAGGTTCCTATGGACATGGACATGCGAGATTCCCATGGATGTGCATGCGGGGTTAACACGTGATTCCCATGGATGGCGTACGAGAGACCCATGGATGACGCGCTGATGAAGTGAAAAGCTCATTAGACAAGGGGGAGCGAGTAGGACTTATTCATGGCCCACAAAGAAGTCTTGAAGCCCACAGAGTGGCAGAAACTCACACGTGAGGAGGAGATTGTTGGGTTACATGTGTGAGCGAAGTCCCACATTGAATAAAGATGAGAAGAATGAGTGGTTAATATAACATAATTGAGCACATACCCATTGGGCTTAGGCCTTTTGGATTAAAGTGTGTCTCTATATGTTATATTAATTACTCAAAGGAAGCTCTCCAAGGTGTTTATCTCCCCGACATTTTCTTCCAAATTCCAATAAGCAAAGCAACTATAAACAACTAAATTTCTAGTTTGACAAAAATCAAACAAATAAAATAGTTTCACAAATGTGAATTTGTATTAAAGAATATGTGGTACGATTCTCTGAAATTACAAAAGAGTGATTCATAATTCGATCTCCTTGAAAGATTTATTTATTCGAATTATAGTAAATTAATTTTGATTTGAACACCAAATATCTTGAAATTTGGTTGAAGAATAGATTGAAGATCTTTAAAACGGAGTTACAACGAATCTTTAGCTATAAGCTCGTTAGAAATTCTTTGTTCTTTATGTTCTTTGTGTTCTTTGAATCCTATCCATTAGGAAATGCATACTAGTTTCAATAGTAGCTAAATTTGTTAACTTTCATGGGATGAGGAAATTTGTCTACGAGTTAGGTTTGGGGCCAAAAAAAAACTAGTTATTAAATTTAAACTTCATGTAGTGTGAATTTCTAGTTTCATATAAGATTTGATGCTAGAAATGATTAGTTAAACTCTAATAAGATCTCTTCTCGTCAACTTAGAGCCAGATTTCTTTTTCTTTTTCTTTTCAACCTTAAGGCTTAAGTATTAGTACTTGAAACACCTTAAATCATTCTCTTACCAAAAATTGATTGTGTAATAATAGTCCAAAGTGTCTATGATCAACATATATTGGGCTTATAATGGTTTATATATACCTTCCAATAATAATGTGTTACTGCATGCAGGTGCATATATCTTCAGTTGGCCAAGACAAAATGAGGATTACATGGATTACTAAAGCCTCAACCAAGCCAATAGTATATTTTTCAGAAACTGCTGGTGTATACCAGAGTTCCGTACTTGGGACTTCATCTTCGTACAAATACATGGCGTACAAGTCTGATGAAATTCATGAAGTAGTAATTTCTCCATTGAAACCTGATACACTTTACTTCTACCGTTGCGGCGAAAATTCCACCGAAGAGTACTTTTTAAGAACTCCCCCAGCTGAATTCCCAATTAAATTTTCTGTTTCAGGTATGTAAAAGCTAACTATACACGTGTTACTAGCAAGAGAATGTGACATTCATATATATATTAATAAAGGTTATAATTAGTGAGTAATTTATTTTGAAGACCATGTGCCTTTTCGGCATTATTGTAGGAAGTATAATTTTAAGAGTAGAGTTTTAATTTAAAAAAATCTACTATATTAAGTTTTAACTAATTATAACAGTTGTTAGCATTTTGAGTATTTGACAAATTGCAGTAAACAAAGTTTTAAAATTATGGAATTATAAAGGATAAATAGTGGATTGTAGAGTTTTTTTTTTTTTTTTTAGATTCAAATTTCAGTTTTTAGTTTTCAACTTTAAGGAACAATTTCTCTAAAAGAACTTAACCTCCTTAAAACCCTTTTTGACCCCTCCAAGATCAAAACCCTTATAGAGATATTTGGTTCATTGTGATGTGCTTTTGATGTAATGCATATTACGATTATGTGACATTAAAGTTTTTGGTTTATTTTATTTTTTTAACATTATCATAATCTAAAATTACAAAATATATCACATCACCTTCTTAAACAATGTAATGTTGTATTATTGTATTGAGATTACATTAATATAAGATTATAATAATGTAATATTATGTATAATGTAACATCACAGGGAAATAAACAGCCCCTCAGAGAATTGAGACACCCATACGTTTTCCATATTTCATATTCATACCATTTTACTTAATTTTCAAAGCATACATAATGCAGGTGATCTTGGACAGACAGAATGGACCAACTCAACCCTCCAACACATATCACAATCGAACTATGACATGCTGCTATTGCCAGTGGACTTAGCATATGCCGATTTCTTACAGTCTTTTTGGGACTCATTTGGCAGCGTTGTGGAGCCACTGGCTAGCAAGAGGCCTTGGATGGTGACCCAAGGCAACCACGAAGTTGAGAAGTTCCCATTGTTTCACAAAGAACCCTTCACAGCCTATAATACAAGATATTTTTTTTTTTTTTTTTTTTTTTAGATTCAAATTTCAGTTTTTAGTTTTAAACTTTAAGGAACAATTTCTCTAAAAGAACTTTAACCTCCTTAAAACCCTTTTTGACCCTCCCAAGATCAAAATCCTTATAGGGGTATTTGGTTCATTGTGATGTGCTCTTGATGTGATGCACATTACGATTATATAATTTTTGGTTTATTTTATTTTTTTTAACATTACCATAATCTAACATTACAAAATATATCACACTACTTTTCTAAATAATGTAATGTTATATTCTTGTATTAAGATTACATTAATGTAAAATTATAATAATGTAATATTAACATCACAAGGAAATAAACAACCCCTCAGAGAGTTGAGACACCCATACGTTTTCCATATTTCATATTCATGCCATTTTACTTAATTTTCAAAGCATACATAATGCAGGTGATCTTGGACAGACAGAATGGACCAACTCAACCCTCCAACACATATCACAATCGAACTATGACATGCTGCTATTGCCAGTGGACTTAGCATATGCCGATTTCTTACAGTCTCTTTGGGACTCATTTGGCAGCCTTGTGGAGCCACTGGTTAGCAAGAGGCCTTGGATGGTGACCCAAGGCAACCACGAAGTTGAGAAGTTCCCATTGTTTCACAAAGAACCCTTCACAGCCTATAATACAAGATGGCGCATGCCGTTCGAGGAGAGTGGCTCAACCACAAACCTATACTATTCTTTCGATGTAGCTGGGGTACATGTTATCATGTTGGGTTCATAGACAGACTTTGATTTTGAATCTCCACAGTATAAATGGTTAGAGGCAGACTTGCGGAAAGTTTATAGGAATGTAACTCCATGGACTGTAGTGCTTATTCATGCACCATGGTACAATTCCAATACTGCTCATCAAGGAGAGAAAGAGTCGGATGATATGAAGAAATCCATGGAAGCGTTAATTTTTCTAGCTCGTGTAGATATTGTTTTTGCTGGACATGTAAATGCTTATAAGCGCTTTGTAAGTCCTACTTTACCCTACTTCATGGCCATCTGTTAAATTTAGTTTTGTTTGCTTGACTGACTATGCTATACGTACAACTCAGGAAAACTATTGGGCATTCTTTAAATAAATAAAAAATCTGCATCTAATAAAAACAAATCACTTAATAATATTAAGAAAAATTCATCATGAATGTAAAAGGAAAAAAACATAATATATATCACTATACTTTAGAAATATCTAATAATTACTTGTTTGTTTTAATGGAAAATTTTATATGAAGATAATTTTTTTGCATTTTCCTGTATTTTGTAATATTAGAAAAAATGGATAAAAAGAAAACTATTTCTTAACTTTTCTTATTTAATTTAGTATGAAATAGAGTTGTTTTCGGCAAAAAAAATTCTTGAGTACAATTCTATTATCTTAGATGAAGTTAAATAAGAAAAATAGCTCTATCTAACTTACTAAAAGCTAAATAAGAAAAGTTAAAAAATAGTTTTCTAACTTATTTTAAGGACGTTACCATATGTAGGAAAATGATATAGTTTTCTACAAAATACTCTTTAAAAAATGATTTATTTTTTAAAAAATTGTTAATATCGAAACAAACAGTAATAGTAGAATTTTGTGTGACTAGCTAATATGTTTCCATTTGTCATTGTTACTTCTGTCTCAGAGTCGCGTTTACAATGGGAACCAGGACAATTGTGCTCCAGTTTATATCAACATTGGGGATGGTGGAAATCGTGAAGGCCTTGCCACCACGTAAGATAATTTATATCTTCTACATCATGGCTAACCTTTTGATCAACTTAATACCGTAAAATAATGCTTATTGTACTTGTAGCAATAGGTAGGGAATGGCTTAGATTGAAGCTAACTAACATCTTTTTTATCGCTTGGTTTTAAATTAAGCAATAAAAATACTTTATTCCAGTATATATTTTATTTTTATTAATGTGCTACGGTAAGTGAGCAGTGAGATTATAACTTTAGTTTTTCTTATAAAAGAGATCAAGAAATACTACTAAATTATACAATATTCGGTCCAAAAGACATTAAATAGGAATCATTTTTTCCATTTATTTTTGTCTCTACTCAATTAAATCACTATTGCATTCGCTTTGGTTAGATAACATTGTTAATATGAATCATAAAATATGGATTCATTTAAAATGAAAATGATTTTGTATACCCATAGCAAGGACAAACACTATTGTTTCATTTAATTTAACTTCATGCATTCTTCGTCTTACAGGTATCAAGATCCAAAGCCCAGCATATGCGTTTTTAGGGAGGCAAGCTTTGGGCATGGGGAACTCGACATGGTTAACGCAACCCATGCGCTCTGGACATGGCACAGAAATCAAGATGATCAGCCGGTTGTTAGTGACTCGGTCTGGTTGAGAAGCCATTCATCTAACCCCGTTTGCACTTTTTTTTAGAGTAAACGGCAGAATTAACCCCGTTGTGCACTTGAAGTGTAAAACTAAAGCGTGAAAAAATTGTGTTTCAGTTACTTCAATAAAATAGTGTAAAAGAAATGCGCTTGAGAGTGGAGCATCAGCATTCGGCTTCTCAAATGCCAAATTGTAAAATACATTTGGCATTTAGGCCCAAATTGTTCCAGCAACTAGATTACTATTAATGTCGAATGCCAAATTTTTTTGGCATAGCCCTACAGTGCGATTTCATATGTGAGATTGCACTATAGTGCTATGCCATCCGACAAATAATATATTTTAATAGCGCTACAGTCCTCTCTCTCTGTTTTTGCTCTCTCATCCCCTCATAGTCCGTTCACGCCCCTCTCAAGCAAATCTCCATCGGTCTCTCAAATCAAATCTCAAACGAAGCTCCGTCGGAAATCTCAAGGGTTCTCAAATGTTTATGGGTTCAAAAAATCTCAAGCCAGTTCGTTCAAGCCCTATTTAACTTTTCACACCATCTCACGCTTAGCCTCTCTCATGCTCAGCCTCTCTCACGTAGCAACAAGGATGCCACAAGGTTGAGATCAATGTGTGGTTTTGGTGTTTGGGCTTGATTTGTGATTTGATCGGCGTGAGTTTGATTTGTGATTTGTGGTTGTGGGTTTGTTTTGTGGTGCTCTGTGGGTTTGTTTTATGGTGGTTGTGGGTTTTTGGTGGTGGCTGTGCTGTGTTGGTGGCGCTATGTTGGCGTTGGATTGTGTTTTTTTTTTTTTTTTTGGTTTAGCTACTGGGGTTTGTGGTTGTGGCTGGTGGGCCGATGATGGAGGTGGTGGAAGTAGTTGTATTTTTTTTTTTTTTTTTTGGTGTTGACGGTAGATTATGGGTTGCTGGTGGTGGTGGTGTCAGGTGTGTGTAGTGCGGTGGTGGTGGTGATTGTGGTTGTTGAACAAAAATAAAGAGAGAGAAAGAATAAATAATGTGTTGTGTTGTATTTTAAATGATGGTAATTGTGAGATATATTATTTTATTGTGTAGAAATATTATTTTAAGGAGTAGAATAGGAAAATAAAAGTTGGGATGCTGGATGTATTGTAAAATGATATAGTATAATTGATAAATTAGATTTTTAGGATGGTAAAATAAGATGAGATATGAAATCCGAATGTGGATGCTAATAAGCATTGTAATGTAATAATTATTCTTATAATTTAACTATTCAATAGGCATTGTAATTTTTTTTTATTCTTATAAAAAAATATTATTTATTGATTTTTAGTCTTTTGAGAAGAATAAATATTCTTTATTTTGGTTTTTTTAATAAGAAATAGTCATTTCTTATGAATAGTTATTTATTAGTAGGTGTAATAATATCTAAAATTAATATATTTTTGTTCATCAAAAATTAATATATTTTCAAATAAACAAACTTTCCATTTACACATAATAATTATAAAAATAAAAAATCATAAAAAATTACTCATCTCTCTCTCAAATTCAAAAAATATTATTTTTAAAGAAATATAATTGTATGAGTAAAATATTTCCTAAAATAAATATTAATTAAGCTTTATTCTAATATTACAACTCACAACCAAACTTATGAATATGTTTAGTTATTCTATTACAACATATTTTATTCGCAACAATAAAGATTGTCCTATCATAATCCCAATTCAATATACCAAACAAGCCCTAATTGTTTACCAGGAAATAATCACTGTACTTGGAAACCTATTTCAGCTTCTTTAAATTATTTAGTGTTAAAAGTGCAATAAACAATAAATTTCTCGTTCTTCTGTATTAAACTAGAGTGAGTTTTTTTTTTTTTAATTTTTTTTATGGGGATTACACTCCCCTTCCTTGAGGTTTGGAGGAATAATTTTCCACCCCAAACCTTATTAGGGAAAAAACACTCTCCTCCCTTGAGATTTGAAAAAAATAATACTTCCCCCTAATTCTGTTTATATTAGTATCAAAATATTCAATTTTTTCTTTTAATATAATTCCCTTTACCAAAGTTTAACCATGATTAGTAAAAGCATAGCTAAAAATTTTAAAATAATAATGCAAAGTTTATCAAGCACCAAAATAATTACAATGACAAATCTCTCCACAACCTGTTGAAAAACTAAAAAAAAAATCATACTAAATATTTTTAAATATTCTTTAATTAAAATTTTAAATCTATTGATTTTGATTTTGAAAGGGGGATAACCTACCCATAAGCAAAGAATAGGTTAGTACACAACATTTTTAATATCAATTTAAAAGAATTTGTTCAAACTGATGTAAAGGGAGAAAAAAAAAATTCCTTCAAGTTTGGAGTGAAGTGTCATTTTCCAAAATCTCAAATGAGAAGAGTGTACTGACCCTAGTTTATTAAAGAGGAGTAAACCAGTAATTATAACAAAATATTTGGGTGTTAAGACTTAAATTATACTTTTATTTATGTTACTCCACTCATCAATTTTTATTGTATTAATATTTAAAAATTTTAACTACTGGACCATAAGTTCCCATTAACATATTAAATTTCATGTTAATTAGATATTATTCATTATCTATTCAATAAATTTATGTTATTTATAAATTTTTAAACTAAAAAAAAAAAGGACTAGACTAGACAGAACAAACTAAACATTTTTTTTTTATAGAAAGAAACACATTTTTTATTGCTTGGTTTTGAATTAAATAATAAAAATACTTTATTATTTATGTTAAACCACTTATCAATTTTTATTATATTAATATAAGTTATCATTAATACATTAAAAATTTTTTTTATTTAAATTTTGTGTTAATAAGGTATTATTCATTATTTAATCAATATATTTACGTTACATGTAAAATTAATTTATAGAAAAGATATGGTAAATCAACTCATTTACTTCTCCCATAAATTTTTTTATATATAAAAAAATCATTTGAAAAAAGAAAAAAGAGAGAGTTGGTGAGAGAGAGGGAGAGAGAGAGTTGGAGCTGGAATCCAAGCTCAGTCTCCCAGATCATCACCACCGTATATGCCACGTCACCATCGGCCTCCGCCGCAGCCGGTGTTTGATTACCGGAGCTAGGGTTTTCTTCCAATCAGCAGAGCAACATTGGCCTTCAACTTTCGTACTCCTCGTGTACTTCTCTCTCTCTCTGCACTCTGCTATTTTGTTTGTTTCTTTTTTCTGATTTGGTTTTGTTTGTTCAGAGAGAAAATTACTTTATTAAGACACCAGAAAAGCTGTTGCAATGCATTGAATACGGTGGCAGCAGCCTTTCCCTCAGATATTTCCTCATCCTTATCGTTCCTGAGTATGTTTTGAGCTTATCTTGATCAGGTGGAGTCCTCGGACAATCAATCAGGCTTTTCCCCTACTCAGTTAGTCTCCGATATCATATCAAAGTAAAATATCTTCCTCGGACAGGTGATGTCCTCCTCGGACTGGAGATATCATCCTCGGACAGCGTTGATTCTCTACAGGAGGATTCCGCTTCACTCTGGGCCCTGCACTCTCCGCATCTTTATCTTCAGATGTGAAACAGTCCTCTCCTGGGTATTCGGCCCATTAACTTGGGCCTGACCCCCTTATCCCCCACAGAAAGAATTAAATAATTTAATACTTAATTACAAATTTTTTACAATCAAATCTATTTAATTTTTTGTTTTGTTGATGAAAACCTATTTAATTTTTTATTTATTAAGGCTTTAAATAGTTTTTTTTTTTTTTTATCTTTAATAAAAAAAATTTCAAATGGTTAATTCAAATTTGATAAACTACTAGAAAAATATATATTTAGTAAACCAAGTTTAGCACAATTACTTTGGATATCTTAATGGTTGAGGAAGTTCTCTTAAGAAATTCCTCTATGATATCTCAAGATCAATCCTTCATACACTTCCTATATATTTTTGTTATGAATTATGAGTTATTAAACTAGGCTAATAGGTTAGGCCAACGAGCTGGGCAACGGGTTGAGCTACTGGGCTAGCCCACCGGGTACCCATGGGCATAAAAAATAGCCCATGGCCTGACTCACTGGGCTAGTGGGCTACCCATGGGCCTCAATAACAATGGGCTGGGCTGCCCATTAGCCCGGTGGGCCGTCGGGTTTCTGGGTCGGGCTGTGGGCCATGGGCTATTTGATGACCCTTAACTTTACCCTACTTCATGGCCATCTGTTAAATTTAGTTTTGTTTGCTTGACTGACTATGCTATATGTACAACTCAGGAAAACTATTGGGCATTCTTTAAATAAATAAAAAATCTGCATCTAATAAAAACAAATCACTTAATAAGATTATGAAAAATTCATCATAAATGTAAAAGGAAAAAAACATAATATATATATCACTATACTTTAGAAATATCTAATAATTACTTGTTTGTTTTAATGGAAAATTTTATATGAAGATAATTTTTTTGCATTTTATCCTATATTTTGTAATATTATAAAAAATAGATAAAAGAAAAACTATTTCTTAACTTTCCTTATTTAATTTAGTATGAAATAGAGTTATTTTTGGCAAAAAAAAATTCTTGAGTACAATTCTATTATCTTAGATGAAGTTATATAAGATAAATAGCTCTATCTAACATACTAAAAGCTAAATAAGAAAAGTTAAAAAATAGTTTTCTAACTTATTTTAAAGACGCTACCATATAGAGGAAAATGAAATAGTTTTCTACAAATTACTCTTTGAAAAATGATTTGTTTTCTAAAAAAATGTAATATCGAAACAAACAGTAATAGTAGAATTCTGTGTGACTAGCTAATATGTTTCCATTTGTCATTGTTACTTCTGTCTCAGAGTCGCGTTTACAATGGGAACCAGGACAATTGTGCTCCAGTTTATATCAACATTGGGGATGGTGGAAATCGTGAAGGTCTTGCCACCACGTAAGATAATTTATATCTTCTACATCATGGCTAACCTTGTGATCAACTTAATACCGTAAAATAATGCTTATAGTACTTGTAGCAATAGGTAGGGAATGGTTTAGATTGAAGCTAACTAACATCTTTTTTATCGCTTGGTTTTAAATTAAGCAACAAAAATACTTTATTCCAGTATATATTTTATTTTTATTAATGTGCTACGGTAAGTGAGCAGTGAGATTATAACTTTAGTTTTTTTATAAAAGAGATCAAGAAATACTACTAAATTATACAATATTCGGTCCAAAAGACATTAAATAGGAATCATTTTTTCCATTTATTTTTGTCTCTACTCAATTAAATCACTATTGCATTCGCTTTGGTTAGATAACATTGTTAATATGAATCATAAAATATGGATTCATTTAAAATGAAAATGATTTTGTATACCCATAGCAAGGACAAACAATATTGTTTCATTTAATTTAACTTCATGCATTCTTCGTCTTACAGGTATCAAGATCCAAAGCCCAGCATATCCGTTTTTAGGCAGGCAAGCTTTGGGCATGGGGAACTCGACATGGTTAACGCAAGTTACGCAACCCATGCGCTCTGGACATGGCACAGAAATCAAGATGATCAGCCGATTGTTAGTGACTCGATCTGGTTGAGAAGCCATTCATCTAACCCCGTTTGCACTTTTTTTTAGAGTAAACGGCAGAATTAACCCCGTTGTGCACTTGAAGTGTAAAACTAAAGCGTGAAAAGTTGTGTTTCATTTACTTCAATAAAATAGTATAAAAGAAATGCGCTTGAGAGTGGAGCATCAGCATTCGGCTTCTCAAATGCCAAATTGTAGAATACATTTGGCCTTTAGGCCCAAATTGCTCTAGCAAATAGACTGCTATTAATGCCGAATGCCAAATTTTTTTGGCATAGCGTTACAGTGCGATTTCATATGTGAGATTGCATTGTAGCGCTATGCCATCCAACAAATAATATATTTTAATAGCGCTATAGTCCTCTCTCTCTGTTTTTGCTCTCTCATCCCCTCGTAGTCCGTTCACGCCCCTCTCAAGCAAAGGTCCGTCGGTCTCTCAAATCAAATCTCAAACGAAGCTCCGTTGGAAATTTCAAGGGTTCTCAAACGTTTGTGGGTTTGGAAATCTCAAGCCAGTCCGTTCAAGCCCCATTTAACTTTTCACACCATCTCACGCTTAGCCTCTCTCACGCAGCAACAAGGATGCCACAAGGTTGAGATCAGTGTGTGGTTTCGGTGTTTGGGCTTGATTTGTGATTTGATCGGCGTGGGTTTGATTTGTGATTTGTGGTTGTGGGTTTGTTTTATGGTGTTCTGTGGGTTTGTTTTATGGTGGTTGTGGGTTTTTGGTGGTGGCTGTGCTGTGTTGGCGTTGGATTGTGTTTTTTTTTTTTTTTTTTTGGGTTCAGCTACTAGAATAGGAAAATAAAAGTTGGGATGCTGGATGTATTGTAAAATGATATAGTATAATTGATAAATTAGATTTTTAGGATGGTAAAATAAGATGAGATATGAAATCCGAATGTGGATGCTAATAAGCATTGTAATGTAATAATTATTCTTATAATTTAACTATTCAATAAGCATTGTAATTTTTTTTATTCTTATAAAAAAATATTATTTATTTGATTTTATCTTTTGAGAAGAATAAACATTCTTTATTTTGGTTTTTTTAATAAAATAGTCATTTTTATAATAGTTATTTATTAGTATGTGTAATAATATCTAAAATTAATATATTTTTTCATCAAAAATTAATATATTTTCAAATAAACAAACTTTCCATTTACACATAATAATTATAAAAATAAAAAATCATAAAAAATTACTCATCTCTCTCTCAAATTCAAAAAAATATTATTTTTAAAGAAAATATAATTGTATGAGTAAAATATTTCCTAAAATAAATATTAATTAAGCTTAATTCTAATATTACAACTCACAACCAAACTTATGAATATGTTTAGTTATTCTATTACAACATATTTTATTCGCAACAATAAAGATTGTCCTATCATAATCCCAATTCAATATACCAAACAAGCCCTAATTGTTTACCAGGAAATAATCACTGTACTTGGAAACCTATTTCAGCTTCTTTAAATTATTTAGTGTTAAAAGTGCAATAAACAATAAATTTCTCATTCTTCTATATTAAACTAGAGTGAGTTTTTATTTATTTATTTTTTTTATTATTTTTTTTTAAATGGGGATTACACTCCCCTTCCTTGAGGTTTGGAGGAATAATTTTCCACCCCAAACCTTATGAGGGAAAAAACACTCTCCTCCCTTGAGATTTGAAAAAAAAATAACACTTCCCCTCAATTCTGTTTATATTAGAATCAGAATATTCAAAATTTTTTTTTATATAATTCCCTTTACCAAAGTTTAACCATGATTAGTAAAAGCATAACTAAAAATTTTAAAATAATAATGCAAAGTTTATCAAGCACCAAAATATTTGCAATGACAAATCTCTCCACAACCCGTTGAAAAACTAAAAAAAAATAAGAAAAAGTCATACTAAATATTTTTAAATATTCTTTCATTAAAATTTTAAATCTATTGATTTTGATTTTGATTTTGAAAGGGGGATAACCTACCCTTAATCAAAGAATAGATTAGTACACAACATTTTTAATATCAATTTAAAAGAATTTGATCAAACTGATGTAAAGGGAGAAAAAAAAATTTTCCTTCAAGTTTGGAGTGGAGTGTCATTTTCCAAAATGTCAAATGAGAGGAGTCCGAGTCTCAAATGAGAGGAGTGTACTAACCCTAGTTTATTAAAGAGGAGTAAACCAATAATTATAACAAAATATTTGGGTATTAAGACTTAAATTATACTTTTATTTATGATACTCCACTCATCAATTTTTATTGTATTAATATTTAAAAATTTTAACTACTGGACCATAAGTTCCCATTAACATATTAAATTCCATGTTAATTAGATATTATTCATTATCTATTCAATAAATTTATGTTATTTATAAATTTTTAAACTAAAAAAAATTATTATATTAATATAAGTTATCATTAATATATTAAATTTGTTTTTTTATTTAAATTTTGTGTTAATAAGGTATTATTCATTATTTAATCAATAAATTTATGTTACATGTAAAATTAATTTATAGAAAAGATATGGTAAATCAACTCATTTACTTCTCCCATAAATTTTTTTATATATAAAAAAATCATTTGAAAAAAGAAAAAAGAGAGAGTTGGTGAGAGAGAGGGAGAGAGAGAGTTGGAGCTGGAATCCAAGCTCACTCTCCCAGATCATCACCACCGTATATGCCACGTCACCATCGGCCTCCGCCGCAGCCGGTGTTTGATTACCGGAGCTAGGGTTTTCTTCCAATCAGCAGAGTAACATTGGCCTTCAACTTTCGTACTCCTCGTGTACTTCTCTCTCTCTGCACTCTGCTATTTTGTTTGTTTCTTTTTTCTGATTTGGTTTTGTTTGTTCAGAGAGAAAATTACTTTATTAAGACTTGAATTCTAATGCAAATTATTACACATAAAGAAGTTGAATTTCTCGAAGATTACAATTGCATTAAGCATTTTGCCTTATAACGTAGAAATCAAATTTTTAGTCCCAACAAGTCAATAAATAAAAGTGTGTATAACACTGTGATTCCTAGCATTTAGTGTTGGAATCCTCTCTGTTTGGTTTTGTTTGTTCAGAGAGAAAATTACTTTACTAGGACTTGAAATCTAATGCAAATTATTACGCATAAAGAAGTTGATTTTCTCGAAGATTACAATTGTATTAAGCATTTTGCCTTATAACGTAAAAATCAAATTTAGTCCCAATAAGTCAATAAATAATAGTGTGTATAACACTGTGACTCCTAGCATTTAGTGTAGAATCCTCTCTGTTTGATTTTTGAAACGGAGAGGGACTATTTCAATCAAGGTGAGGATATATGATTATTTTTAAAGTTAGCCCAACTCAAATCATGACCAGAGTTACACACTTACACTATCTCTAATGTCGGTTACTTTTGCTTAGTTCTGCAAATTGAGAATTGAGAGAAACGAAACCCCCCACGAGTGTATCCGGCTGGTGAGCACTGAGCTCATTGGTCTGGGGCGTGATGTAAACTTGGAGGTCCCATATTCAACAATCCACCACATTATGGGGTTTCCAGGTTGTCTCATGAGCAGAGAGTATAACAGTTTGGCCAAAGGCTGGGACACCACTTTCTTATATAAAACAAAAAGAGAGAGAGAGAGAGAGAGAGGAAGATTTGGGAAATTGTTGTCAAGCTAGGTCTTCTCCTTATTATTCTTCTCGAGTTCATTTGCCTATGTTTCTTTTTAATACGTTCAATACGAATAAAATGGATGCTTAACAGAAGCATATGGGAAATATATTCACTGCCTGACCTCCATGTGTGAGGGTCTCTTAATAAGTAAGTGAATTTCTTTGAAATGTGGAAATAGAGGCACAACTGTAGTACATGGAAGTATACAAATGAAGAGCCGAAAAGGAAAAATACAAGGAAATTAACTTCTAAAACTCATACCATCCAGAAAATCCAAGAAATAGAGGGAAGAAAATTGAGTAGCAGTCAAGGTTCAGTCCACTCATAGAAGGTATAGGAACTTGAGTAGGCCATCAGTAACTCCCTCACCTCAAAAGTGTGTGAGTTCCTTTTTTTTTTTTTTAAATGCACTACTTAGGTACATTGGAGCTACCATCCAATTCTGAGTCCCTATTAGATTAGAACATGCAGCACCAATCTGCAATTACTATACCTCGTCTTCTCAAATTATCAGCTGTCAAAACTTTTCCCATGCTATAGTTCAAGTGAAGAAAGCAATGCACCTCTTTGGTGTATTGCTAATGTTGAACCTCAGTTGTATTTCTAAAAATCTTGTAATCTTTTTTGAGTTTCATCTTCTTCTTTTTAATCGATAGAGGCTCTGTTTTCTTTTTATTTAAAGGCATTTCAATTTGCTTTTGTTTATATGATTCTGTTGATAATCTTAGGTTCTTTTTTTTCTTTTTCTTTTTTTTTTAAATATATGGGAAAATATTACATATTTATTTGCATTTCTAGTCAAAACAAAAATGTATAAGTTTAAATCTTTGCTTTTTGTGATCTAAGAGAGAGAGAGAGAGGGGGGGGGGGGGACAGAAGCAAATGGGAAATAAATTCACTCCTTGTGTGATGGTTTTTTAATATGTGAGCAAATTTCATTGAAATGCGGAAAAATACACAGGAAGTATACAAAGACATAGTCAAAAAGGAAAAATACAAAGAACCTAACTTCTAAAATTCATACAGTCTAGAAATTCCAAGAAACAAAGGGAAGAAAATTGAGTAGTAGTCAAGGTCCAGTCATATAAGGTCTTTAGAAATAGGAACTCAACTTATGTCGGCCTTCAGTAACTCCCTCCCTCCCATCAAAAGTGCATAAGTTCCTTTTCCCAAATGCACAACTTATGGACAATGGAGCTACCATCCAAATCTCTCCAGAATTACATTTGCTAAAACTACCTTTCCAAGAGCAATCATTGATTTTGGCATTACCCAACACCCCAAATAATAAGAAAACTAAATCCCATTAGATCAGAACACGCCGCACCAATCCGCAATTACTATACCTTGTTTCTCAAATTATCAGCTGTCAAAACTTTTCCTATGCTATAGTTCATGTGAAAAAAGAAACTCTAGGTGGAGCTCTTACCGTCTTACTTTCCAAATACTCCTCCATGCACCTCCTTGTGAAATGCTAATGTTTAACCTGTATTTTGAAAAAAATTGTAATATGTTTGAGATTATGACACTCTGGAAAAAATAAATTAAAAAATTTTAAGCCCTTTGGTTGCACAGGAAAAAAAGGATACTTTTCATCCTATAATTTTTTATTCTTGAAATTGAAACCTTAGACATCAAAAGTAAAAAGTTTTATCAGGCATAAGTAACCCCCCCCCNACACTGAATTTTCGATATATGCATCCCATAATTAATCCAAGGAAATAGTACATTATATTAATAAAATTAAAATAAAGCTCAAAGAAGGATTCCATATCCTTAGTGAGGGCTATCCTTCTTAGTGAGAATCTCTCATATTCTAAAAAGTAGGGAAGGCGGCTATTATAGTCTACTTCATATTTTTCTTCAAATTTCAGCTCTCCAATATGATAATTCCTTTGTATGAGTTAGCCATTTGGTGATAGAAACTCGTCTTGCGATCCCCTTCTTGTAGACAATTATCTTGTAGCCAAATTGTCCAAGACTTTTGCCTCTAACTGGTTTCTTACATAAGTATGATCTTTTCCAATGCTACTTTATTATTTCTCTCTTCAAACAATAAAAATCCCTCCTCCTCCATGAAGTCGATAGCTTGATTGCTTAACTAAGTGAATGCCCCCCTTTTAGTGGAAAACCCACCAGACCAAGCTAAAAATAAAATTTGAGAACTCCCACATAGTTGAGGTATCTCTTGCACTTTGGAATCTGGTAACGTTGAAATCACCTCCTATATACCACGGGCCCCCCAACTAATTCCTGCACAATCAGATTGTCTTTGTCTACATTTGGGCCATTGACTCAATTTCAAAGAATACCCAAGAAAAGCCATTTACTACATTTTTGAATCAACAAGAGATAGAATACTCACCAACGAATTCATCAATCCTAACAACTATCCTTGTGTCCCACGACATCCATATGCCTCCTGAAGCCCCAATGGAGCCAATCAACAAACTGATTTCCCCTGATACTTAGGACAGTTTCTCTGTTAGTTCCTTGCAAACAGACAACATCCACCTTCCAACTCATTAGAATTCTTACCCTTTCCTGTTTCAATGTATCATTCGGACAATTTTATTTATTTATTTTTAAATTTGATGGTCACAAATATAGGGGAGGGGGGGGGGGGGTTCAAACCTTGGTTTTCCTCATAATTCATTGAGTAGATTAAATTCTTCAACTCCCTATATCGCCTTCCAGGATGATGACCGTCCTTTTTCAACCACCACCTCTGCACTCAGTTAAATTCAATTATTTTCCAAAGGTATTGGTGCATCTTTGGGCCCTGAAGACTTTGTCTGCCTCTCTGTTAGTCCTTATGTAGTCCTCGGACCAATTTGCATGAAGAGCTCAACCAACATGGCCAAGAGCTACCTTGCACTATCACGTCCCATGAATGTAGAACATAGATAGTATTTCCCCCTCATAGATCCTTAATGTGAAAACATTACCCTTTCATCCATCACAACCTCAAACAGTTTGGATTCAATGTGAAAAGCTGCAAGCCTACCATGATCTCCCTTAATCAATAGTTCACTAGACCTATCTAATGCCTCAACGTAATAAACAGATAGAAAAGAAAAATCCTATGAGACTACCAAGTTTTGCTGTCAAACGATGACCGAGAAGGTTTGGTGAAGTTACTGGTGTTTCCCTAAAACAAGGGAACACTTGTAGTCTCTTCAGGATACCCTTCAAAAGCTCCTGCTTACTTGGAATCAATACACCTAAAACAACTTATCATGAACCCTTGTCTTCCCCATTCTGCCAAATTGACAATTTCTGTTGCTCTTTTATTCCGTATAGAAGTACACAAGGTGGCTATTTTGGAATACTATCTACTAAGTTCAAAAGAGTGGAGTTTTGACAAAAAAAATATATGATCTCCACCCATTTTGCAGCATGAAGACTGAAACTCATACTCCCACAGGGACATTCCCCATTGGACCCACAAACACAAATATAGCCCTCCAAAGTTGCTTTCAGCATGATGATAGGAGTAATCTTCAAGTGTATTTACCTATGTATGTGCAAAATGCTCGCCTCCAAAATCTCATCATGATTGAGTAAGCCTATCAGGAAAAGAAACCAGAGTCTACTTCGGTAAAATAAAATCCATTCAATACATATAAGCTGGACACTTAACAGAAGCAAATGGGAAATAAATTCACTCCTTGTGTGATGGTTTTTTAATATGTGAGCAAATTTCATTGAAATGCGGAAAAATACACAGGAAGTATACAAAGACATAGTCAAAAAGGAAAAATACAAAGAACCTAACTTCTAAAATTCATACAGTCTAGAAATTCCAAGAAACAAAGGGAAGAAATATCGAAAATTCAGTGTGAAAGTTGAATGAGATGCCAAGAGCTTTTATGGCTCAACTGACACCTTCTAACGTTTCCAATGGAGACATCTAGCATTCAAATCCCCCTTATTTCATTATAACTATCAAATTATCAAATTGAAAAAGATTATTTTTAACCAACCGAGTTTGAGTTGGATTGGTACCTCACCAAGTCTTAATGCTTGGGGGTGGAGTTCGAGTGCTGCAGGGTGCAACCTAGATTACAATATAATATAAACTTTCTAACCATTTCTTAAAGCTTGGTTACTTTGGCATAATATCTTGTGAAAAGCAAGATTCATTGTGCTTTCACACCCATTTTTTTTCCGTTGATTCCCCTGAAGTTCTTTTTGGTCATGATTCCCCAAGACTTTAATGTAATTTGAGTTTGGATTGCTCTTGCAAGACAAGTGTTGCCCATAGCAAATACTTTTCTGCTGCAGCATTATCAGCCAAAAGAATGGTGCCATGAGATATTTAAATGTAAATGAAAGCTAATCGATTTCACAATTTAGCGTAATTTGTGCAGCATTATCTGTTTTGTTCAGCTGTATTAGGACTTTTCTCCTTCCTCTTTGTCTTTGGTTGGGACATTAGGATCTTTGTAATCTCAATAATTTCAGAATTCCCCCTTTCATATTTTACTGATTCCATTACTATATCTGGTTTTATCCATATAGTCTCAAGGATGATTTGCAACTGGATATACTGGACAATGTGAAAAATATGATAGCTGTGGAAGAAGTTGGATTTGATGTCCCCCAAAAATGAGTCAACAAGATTTCAACCACAGATCATCTCCTTGACATTCCTTGCAACCCATCCACAGGCCAAAAATGAGATTCTCTTTTTTGCAAAGTGAAATTTTGTAGACAAACATCGTTATGTTCTTGCCTATCAATGTGGCGTACATTGATAGTTTGTAATAATTATCCTCGGGCCATTAAAGACATCTTTGCCACAATTTATGCCTCCTAAATCCCGAGCCTTATGCTTTGTAATCATAATGATGTTCTTAAAAGTCAAATATGGTGATCTTCTTGTTTTATGAAACTGTAGTTGTTGATGTGGACTGGAGTCCCTCAAATGAGTGTAGTGAAGAAATCTTGGTTTCTTTAATCTTTATGGAACGTGTGGATGAGGTACACAGCGGTGGGGTGGTCCCTTGTGGATTGTCTTAGAAGTTAGAAGTTAGAGGTATATTGAAAGTTTTAGCCTTGGAATAAAAAGGAGATAAAGCATCATTTTATTTTGTATTTTTTCCCTAATTTAAACTTAATGATATTTCGTTATCACAATGAAATGAAAGTATGGCCTTATGTGGAAACTGTTGTGCCGAAGAATATCTTGCTGCCACAGACTAGATTGTTACTGTAGAGGTTAGACTATAGAGTTAGGATGCACAGTACAAATACGATACGGTGACACAAATAATTTTTGAAAAATTATAACATGATATAACAAATAGGACACTGTTACTATACGAGTACAACAGTACGACACGGGTATGTCTCTTCAAATGAAGTGCTTGTGAAAAAGATTAACCAAGTTGGATTACAAACACACTGGAATACAATTTTGAGATAGCAAATTATTGTTTTTCACTTTAGATATATCAAGCTTACCCGATAAAGAATGGATTAAGTTTTTGGCTGTTAACCAAAGATTTTCAACAAGCATGATGGAATAACAACTTTTCCGTGGGTAAAGCTCACAAGGATATGACTCCACTCCATAGTAGATCCACAGTGCAAAATAGATGATTGGAAATTTGGAATTTGGAAGCACTAAGGATGTATCAGTTCAACAATGGCATTGATGATTATGATCTCTATGTCTTACCCGTGCACAAAGTAAAGCCACTCAACACTCGTATTAAGGTGACCATGGCCGCAACTATGTCATTAATTTCATTCAAATAGTCAACTTCTGTAGACATTAAAATCTGATTTCTCTTTTATTTTAGGTAACCTTTTAGCATTAGCGGTAATACTTCAACACCAAATCTCACTTTTGAGAAACATCCTTGGGGCCCAGCTCAGATTATAGGATGGGAGCAGTTGAGACTTGAGATAAGTATTCCATCTGGATCTTTGAAAAATGAAAGAACAAAATCAAAGCTCTGGACAAAACTTAGTAAAATTATTTAGGTTTTTTTTTTTTTTTTAATTAAGAAATTACACTTTACTACACTAAAAAAAAAACTATACCTGATATTACACTTTGCACCCTAAACTTTTCGAATGCACATTTGTACCCTAAACTATAACCCTTATTACACTTTGCATCCCAACGTTAAGTTTACTATTAATTTGGAAGGAAATTCGATATTTAGGATCCAAAGTGTAATCAAGATTATGGTTTAGAATGGAAAAATGTAATTACTCCTTTGTTTTTTAGAGATTGAGAAGATGTACAATTAGGTCTTTCATGTGGTGTCATATTTTTCCATTTAAGTTAACAACAAACTTAATATCGAGGTGCAAAATGTAATAAAAATTATACTTTATGGTGCAAAATGTAATCAGAGATATAATTTAAGGTGATAAACTGTAATTATCCTCTCCCCACCTTTTTTTTTTTTTTCCGTATAGGACAAACTCGTAGGTACCATATCGGTTTGTCAATAATTGAATCTAACTACGTTGTTAATACAAAGACATAATAAGAAAACACTCTTTAAAATGTAATTAAACGAGGATGCAAAAAGAAAAAACCATTAATATCTAGTTGTGATCATTCCTCCATGACCCTCCCAAGCAAAGCATTGATCCTAAAGAAAATCTCAAGAAGTTATAACTCAATAAGCCGTATGAACACAAAGACAATGCGTTCAAGTTGGGTTCCATGAGTACTTTCTCTTTTTTTTCCAACTTGTGGTCCCTTAAAGTCAACATTACTAATGGTAACTGATGAGTGATCAAAGGCCTAAGATCAAAAACCCCCTCTTAGTTCACGTGTAGGATTCAAATATTCAATGCACTTGCTAACCCATAATAATTGTAAAAAAAATTCATCATTAGCCATGCAGGGATTGGTATTATGTGAAATCATTAAAATGACTTCAGAACGAAAAAAAAAAAAAAAAAAAAAAAAAAGCGGTAGAGACTTAAAGGCTCTCACAATAATATTGATGACCTCATGCCCATGGCCTGGTTTTAAAAACATAACCTAACTCATTACCTGTGGGTCACGTAAACTACAAACCCTGCCAATCAAATCACTACATGAAATGGATAAAATCATAGAACCTAAAAAGTTAGGAATTTTTTTTCTTTGCTTTTGCTCGATTTTATAGAGAATAAAAATCTTTAAAACTTCACGTGTATGTTGCATCATGTTGTCCAATCATAATACACGGGTCAACCACTTAGCTCCCCCCACGGGTGAGGTAATCATCTCTCTCTCTCTCTCTCTCTCCTCTCTCTCACACACATTTTCTTTGGGTAAAAAATTGAAGGGTCATTACCACACTGCATAATTGTAAAATTGTAATTATAGGCAATGTGGAAGATGATGATGACGATGATAAATATTCATGAATGCCTCTGCTATCTGTGGCCATGCAAAATCTTTTGAGCACTGCCAAACACATTTATGAAAATAAACAACCCCTTTACCCCCCATTAAATCATAACCCCAAAATCATTTCATTTCATTTTTTTTCTTTTTGTTTTTTAATAACTTTTTGAAATTAAAGGACGGCTTAAAATTGCTGCACAAAAAAGAGAAGTGCTTTTTATTTAAGAGGGGTTTCAAGGGCTACAAGAGGAAGGAACCATTATTATTTGGGTGCCATCATTGGTTGTGTTCAGAGAAGATTTATAACCCTGGATATTCATTAACAGTTTTGAGCCAAAAATTTATTTACTTCCCTGTTGCACGTTTTGACAGACCCCTTTTGCCCCCCTATACTTTGACTATATCGTAGTTTGAATGACGGATGGGCTGACCTGGTAAAATGTTGCTAATTGATGTTTGACAGAACTGAATGAGATGATCAAGCTAAGAGCATAGGTTGTGGCGTAGAGCCTTCCATGAGCCAGAAATAATGAAATGTGGTTTAGACTTTAAATGCAATGCAAGTACTCATAATAGTTGTTTAAAACTTTAAATCAAGATGTACTTGGACAACGATATTTGTAGATAATACAATTTAATAAAGAAATTCTTGTCAACTTCGACAGTGTGGTAATGTGACAAAACACAAAAGTCACACAACCATAGCAAGTAAAGTAGAATGACCCCTTTTAAATGTAACTAACAATCCTTTTGGAAATCAAAATTCATTCCGTATGGTTTTGTTCTATTACAAATTAGTGTATGGAAAAAGTTATAGACTCCCCTAAGAATATTTGTTAATGAATTATTTTAAGAAAGTTTTGATAAAAATAGAAATAAAAAACAATTAATATTTTGAAAGCTTTTTCAATTTTCTATAAAAGTGATATAAAAAATTTCTTTAAATAGTTTATTAACCATTGCCACTTGTTAACGTGATCTTTAATTTATTAACTCATTATTCATGTTGTCCTATGCGCTCAATCCAGACCTAAACTGCTCACATCAGGTGGTAGAAGAAGCCAAAAGCCACTAAGTACAGGTCAAGTCATTTCCAGTTTGGGTGGACAATGGTTGGATTCATTCAAAATCGATGGAGGAGCGGTAATGAGGCAAGTCATGGGATTTAGTCAAGATCTCGTTGGATCTAAGACTAAGAGAGAGAGAGTGGACGACAGTTGAGGGAGAATTGTGATTTTCGATGATCTTTATTGGGTCAATCGATTCGATTTCTGTCGAGTTTCAAACCCTTAACCCGCCACTCAATCCACTCACATTGGTTGTTGAAGCTAGAGACCCGTTGTTGACCGCCTCTTTGCTTAGATTGAGTCAGTTTTATTTTGGGTGGCGCCAAGTTAGATAGTTCCATCAGGTGGTCAGTTGGTCTGGATAGTCCTACTTGTAATTATTATATTTGACTTCCCAAAGGTTTTGAATTGAATGGAACTAAACTATTTTATTTTATATGTTTTAAAATAAACTAATAATAAAAAAATAAAAAAAGAAGGAAAAAAAAAAGTAACCTTATTTGAGGTACCACTAACATGAAAAAGAATAAGATTCATAATTTTTTTTTTTTAATAATATTTCTTCTTATATCATTTCTTTTATAAAAAGTAATGTTGTTATTTGTTGATGGTATTATGGTAATATTGAAACTTATATATATAATTGGAATCACAGTTTTAAAAATCGAATCGAACCGACCGGTTCAATTGGGAATCGAGCACTAATCTAGTCTTGTAAAAAGCCCTACAACTGGCCAAAACCAGTCAAAAATCGGGAAACGGATCCAAATCTGGTTCTTAGATCGTACTAGTTTTTAAAACCATGATTGGAATATAACTCTTGGTGTCCAATTTTCATTATTTTAAAAAATATCCTTATTGTTTAGTTTAGTTTTATTTTCTCAAAAATACAAATTAAGGTGAAAAAAAGTATTGTAACAAATAATTAAATGACAAACTAGAAAAACAAAACCCGCGTTCCATAACTTATTACTCTTGTTTAGGTTATTTTTCCTAATTTGAATTTAAATGTTTCTTACCCACAAGCCATTAGAGTTCATAAATAATAATAAAATAAAGGGCAAATTACAATTTACCCACCTGTGGTTTGGCCAAAATTTAAACTGCCTACTTGTGGTTTGAAATTTGACATTTTACCTTCCTGAGGTTAGCTTAGTTAGATTTCTGTAACTCATCTCTGTTAAAAACACAATTAAATATATAATTTTGCTCCATTTTTATGTCTCTCTCCTCCAAAAACACAAAAAACATAAAAGTACAGTATCAAATAAGATAAAAAAGAATCCAGCGAAACACTTGCATTATGGGATTTCAAACCCCAGGTTAATAACTTAAATTTCGGTCAAACCTCAGATGGGTAAAGTGTCAAATTTTAAACCACAAGTAAGCAACTTAAATTTCAGCCAAACCACAAGTGGGTTAGTTGTAATTTGCCCTTTAATAAAATAAAAAAGAGAAGGAGGAGAAGAAACAACCACCACTCTTTCTTGCCTTAGGAACTATTTTTAGCAACCTTTTATGAGAAAGAAAAAAAATAACTATATTTTGTTTTATAGTTTTTTATATTTCCTATGAAAGTGGTATTATTAAAACTTTCATAAAATGGCCGGCAAGCTATTGACAAAAGTAAATATGGATTTTCAAATGTATGTTAGTAAGGAGTAAGATGAAACACCTATTGTGACTTATTAATAAATATTCAATTTCATATTAATCTGTAAACATTTTTAAAAAAATTGCAATTAAACTCCCAAATAATTTATAATAAAATTACAATTAAGTTTTTCCCCCTCTTGAATATGATTAATTATCTATGAAGAGAATGGCTATTGGTTACATAATGGGCAAGGGGAAAAGGAGATAAGTTGTTTGGAGTTTTTTTTTTTTTTTTTTTTTATATTATAAATTAAGAAATAATTCCTAAATAAACCATATAAATAAAAAATATCACATTGTTTTAATTTATTATATTATTGAGATAACGGTAATCATATCCATTATCATGTCAACTTATAAATAGTTTATTATGTCAAGAGTTTTGTATCTCAATTATTTGACACTTCCTATTTTTGTGATATTTCCAATAGAGACATCAATGAGTCATATCTCTCCTAAACCCCCGACCATTGAATTATTAAAAAATAAAAATCCATAAAAATTAGTGTGGGGGGATGAACTTGATTCTAGGCCAAGGCCCAAAGGCCTAAAATGGGAGCAAGAACACCTGAGGAATAAAGGGCAATTCCCCAGAACAGGTCCTATGGAGATCCGAGTTAGCTACCATTATCGAAACTCTTATCTGAGGAAACAAGCAGGGCTTGACCTTTGACGGATACGTAGGGGACCACGGGCAACCGATTCCCTTTTTGATCTGAAATGCCACTATTATCAGATTTGCTTCGGAAAACGCCTTGAAAGGATAAGAATCACAGAGACAGTCACCTTCGAATTAATGAGAGATTCTCTACCTAATCTGTTATACATTAAATGCATATAGATTAGCCTGAACAATGTAGTCACTCCCAAAAGTCCTATTTCATTATGAAAGGGAGGCAGAACAGAGGAGTGATGTGACAAGTATCTAGAAAATCTAGTTGAAAGCAAGCCAGTTGGGGAGATAAGGGAAAGAAAAATCTCTATAAAAGGGGGAGAGGGTGCGACAGAGAGGGAGTTCGAAAATATTGAAGAAAAAAAGTTTAAGGAAGAACAAGGGAGTGAAACTTGTAATAGTTGAGTAGATTTAAGAACTTTGAGTTTTCAGCCCAACCCTTTATACCTCGAGAAAACAATCTACGTATCTATAAATTGTCTTCTTGTTTCTTATCACCTTTTAATTAGTTGTTTTAATCTCCCATTGTGGAAGTTTTACCCTATAGTTTGTATAAATTAATTGTGCAAATCATCTACTCAATCACTGGAACCCCATACAGTGCTTGTTTTTGACTCCTACAATTAGTAATAATTTTAGAATTTTTTTTTCATAAATTATCAAGAATTTCAAATGGGTTCCCTCAATCATAGGAGTGGATTTTCCATTTCTTCTTTCCTCTTTTTTTTTTTTTTTTTTTTGAGTGAAGTTCCAATTATTTGCAAACATCACAACATATGATTTGATTGGAAGTTCCTTTTTATTTTAATATATATAGTTTTAAGACATTTTCCATCAAATGGTAGTGGTAGACAACACAAGGACAACCTCTCCTGCTTTCCTTTTTATTTGTTTACTAATTTATCTTTTAGGTGGACACGAAAATCGGCCAATCACACCAATAAGTTGGGAGTCATTTTACCATGTAACCTCCAGCTCATCATTTGAAAAAAATAAATACTATTGTAAATATCATGTTTATCTATTATAATAATCCAAAGCAACTATCTTAAAAATCTAACGAAGTATCTTTCTGTATTTTGTATTAGCTATTATAGATACAATAGTATTTAAATTTATAACTTTCATTCCATTATTATTATACAATTAATATAAAAAAAAAAAAATGTTCGGTAATCAACTTTTAAATTTCTCCTACCTTAAAAGTAAGGGAAAATGCTTTAAAAGAAACAAACTGACACTGTGAAGTATATATGCAGCAAATGGCCTTTTTATCTCTAATTCCTCTTGGTTTTTTTGGGTAAGTTTTTAAATTTCTTGTATCTATGTAGCACTATTAATTGAATTTTGTTCTTCAATAAATAAAAATTGAAGAAAAGAACCGTTAAGGTTAATAAGGTAAGTTAAGGCAGTGCCAGCCCATGGATTGAGAACCCCCCATAATTACATTGATGTAAGTATATAGCCCCCAAAATGAAGAGTGACATATATGATATAAACGAGCCCCACGAGGGGGCACCAAAAACTTGTTGACAATTTCACCCATTCAAGAAAGACCCATCCAAAACACCACCTGTCAACCATGATGTTTCACGTTAAGCTACTCATAACCCATGAGGGCTGGCCCCAACTCTCACCCAAACCCTCCAATCCATTATTTCAAGCCTATAAACCCCTATATTTGGCAAAAAATTGTGCTTTACTTATGATACTAGTTTTGCAAATATAATTATGGGAATAATAACGTAAAACAAAACACCATCAATGGTGCAAAGAGTGCAAATTACAGGAGGTAAAAATGGTGTTTTAGTTGGCATGCAACAACATCCCCTAGGAAAACCTTTCACAAGGTCCTCGTACTAAAACAACATTGCCATCATGTAATCCTTCTTTTTTCCTTCATTTGTGGAAAACCCTTTTCTAAAATTTCGCATTTGGGTTACACAATACACTCCCCTAGGCACATAAACTAAAACCTATCATGAATAATTCTTGAAACAACATATTGTCCCCAAGACAATAATAAGATTTTCCCAATTATTTATTTATTTATATAATTACCCCCCTACAAATAGATGTAATCCTTTTGGTATGACTCTATAGTTGAGAATAATTATTAGACAACAATGACATACGCAAATGTGTCTTAAACACAAAATGATTATTACCAACAGTTCCCAACACCAGTAAATTTTTATTAAAAAAAAAAATGGGAGAGAAAAAATAGACTAAAAATAGAAGAAGAGGAAGACATAGATAAATAAAACAAAAGAGTAATTGATGATGAAGGAAGGGGTGTGGTGGATAGTGATGATGGTTCGAAGCCAATCCAAACCATCATTGCGAATCTTGGGACGGCCTAGCCCACCATCATTTTAGAAGCCCTAGCCAGAAGTCACATAATTGTCCCTCTCATACCCATAATGCTACCAATTTATGCCCCAAAATGTCCTTTTACTCTCTGCACAAACCCAAAAAACCCATCATAATTCCCATGACGCCAATTTCCATCATCATATTCATATTCATAGAGAAACCAAAATTTTTTAAAAAAAAAAAACATTAAAATCTTTTAGGTTCTTAGCCTAACTCGCCGCCTTCCATGCTTACACATGCATGATTGTTGTGTCAGAAAGAGGAGAGGCATGTCTCCACACCCTCTCTCACTTACTCGCTCAAACTCACCCCCCCATCACCAATTTCTCTCTTTTAAGTGTTATTTTTTTGCTCTATAAATTGACACCCTTGTTTCTTCACTTTGTCACTCACTACTACAACTCTTCGTTTTTTTACCGCTGCTACTTCTACTTCCTCGGCCAAGGCTCTCTCTCTCTAACCAACCACTAAAAGGTGATCTTTTTTGAAAACATAAAGAGAGAGAAACCAAGAAAGAGGTCCCCACCTCTCACTCTATCTCTCTTTCTCTCTATCAAACTTCTTTTATCTTCTATTCTTTCACTAGAGGGGTACTAGTTTTAGTGGCAATTCTCAACTAGTTCAACTAGTTCTATGTCTATATGCTATATGCTATACTCTCTGTCTCACTTTTTCCTTCTTCTATTTTGTATGATAGTTGCAAGAGGGGGTTCACATTGTTGTGTTTTCTTTGTTTATCTTAAAAAACCTTATTTTGTGGGAGAGAATGTTCTTGTCTTTTGAATGTTTTCCACCTTGGATTCTCAACATTTGTTTCTCTCCCTACTTTTTCTAATGGTCTTCTTGTCTTTATCTAGCTGTGGCCGTCTTCTTCTTTTCTTTTCTTTTTTAATTTTTATTTGTATTTGTATGTATAATTTAACTTTCGGCCACTGCTTTATTGTTTAAAAGATGCAATCTTCTTTGGTGTATGTATGCATGTTTAGAATTAAACTTATAGACACAAATATAAACACAAAACAAGTTTAAATCTTCATTTTGGAATGTTATATGAGCTTTATCCTTTTCTTTCTTGTATGGACAACCGAAAGAAATCTAATGAGTGCAGATTCAGACAACTCATATTCCATCAATATAACCTCTTTTTGTTCTAAGCCAACCAATTTGCTCTATATATTTGTCAGGGTGGTCCAAATATTGAGTTGCTCACGGCCTCCACCTGCTCTGCTTTTCTGTGATATAATTGCCATTCTTGCTCTCATTTTTTTTTTTTAAATTTAATTATAACTAGCAAAGCATAGGGTACAGCAAGAAATTTCCAAGCAAGGCTAATTGCTACAGATTTTGATTTGTCTTTGGACCTTTAGTGTGAGATCGCACTGGCTCCACTTCCACCTTATTTGAATTATTTGGGTAACTTTTCTTTAAATACGTATATAGGTTCATACGCCACTAGTCCATGACAAAACTAGGTGCACTTAACAATTTTCCTTTATCATTTTATATGGCTATCAATATATATATTTGTACACTTTCTGTATAAATATTAGATATTTTGTTATAATAAAATATAGTATAATAGGATTGTCTCATGTGTTGTATTAAGAAACATTATCCGAAGATACTCTTTCTCATGGTTCTGATTCTCTCTCTTTTTTTGGTTTCAGGGGCATTACAATTTACAAGCAGTTAGGAACACATTTATCATAACAATGGATAGGCTGAACTCAAAGCTGTACTTGCAGAACTGTTACATAATGAAAGAGAATGAGAAGCTAAGGAAGAAAGCACAGCTTCTTAACCAAGAGAATCAAGCACTGCTCACGGAGCTCAAACAGAAGCTGACCAAGGGATCAAACCCAAAAAACAATGCTCCAAACAGTAACATTCCTGACCTCAATCTCAACTCCAGCTCAAATGCAAATCCTTCCAGTTCCAGCAACTGATCTAGCAGGATTTATGTGTATCATTGACCCCACTTAGATGCCCTTTCCTCTTTTTGTGTAAAACCATAGTCAGCCAGTGTTAGTTCCAGTTTCAGTTATATAGGACAGTTGTAGTATCTTTCTACCAGGGTCACTTTTGCTTCTATTTCCATCTTTTATCATATCTTCTTTTCTTTTTGGGGGGGGTTAAGATATAGATTTCTGAACTACAAGGATGTATCAGACTTATCTGCTAGACAGGAATATAATATTTATCATAATTTTAGCTCTCTTTCTCTCTCTTTCTTACATTTAAGATCAAATTAATATCTGCTTTATTAGCTAGCTGTAATGAGCCAGTTGCTGTTTTCATTGTTCATCATATCAGAATGCAGCCATTCAGCAGAAAATAAATAACTAAAAAAATAGAAAAGAAGAAAGATAATAGAATGCACTGTCACCCTGGCCTGTTCTCTGTAGATGACTCTTGGTTTTAACCACATCAAGTGGCATCCATATATTTCCCAATATTCAGCATAAAGGATAAGATGACCCTTTAAACTAGTTCATTTTATAAATATGCATTTTATTAAAATGCGTACTTTTTTTCTAGCTTGTTATGTATGATAATTTATTTATAATGTTTTTCATCTTTTTTTTTTCAAAGGATGGTGACAATTTCAAATGATGCCAAACGGCTACCACATCGTATCGTATGCAGACAAATGTATAGGTCCTGCCTATGGAGCATTTTTTATTATTATTATTATTTTTTTTAAGATAATCTACATTGTGTTTGTGTCCAAAGTCTAAACACATGGCTAATATCAGACAAAATAAGGATGATCACGGATCGATCGGTGAGGCGGGAGACTGTAAAACGTGTTTCACCAATTCAAATCTAGATGTCGCCTAGTAAAATATAAAAAAGGCATACCTTACCTTACTATGTTTTTTAATTTCTCTTTTTTCTTTTTCTTTTTCTAAGAATACCAAGTTGGATTCTTCTCCTACTCGTATCGAATAGAATATAGAATATGTTGGACCAAATATTTTTCACGTAAACTTGTGTAAGCTTGCAAAAGGGTAGCCACAAGAAATAAAACACTTTTATTTCAAGAATAATCCCTTAAATCCTTAAGAGTCTCCTTGATTGCATAAGGAAAAACTCTTTGGAATCCATAAATAAATAAATAAATATATATATATATATATATGAGTGTGTATATGAGAAACATTCTATATCTTAATTATTCAATAGTCTGAATGTCCATGAGTTACAACCACTAATATATAGTAGATAAATTTTAGGGCAGCTCTAAGTTCTTAATTAATGCTAGGTCAAAAATTAGGATAAAAATAGGAAAATTTGAGAACATTACATAAAATAATATTACAAACTCTAGGAAACACCCTAAAATTGACAAGGCCTTATTCTAACTATTAATTGGGAAAAAAAAAGTGTTTCCTCAAAAAAATTCTTAATTGAAAATTATAACAAAATGAAAAAATTATCATAAATATCAAATTTGAATAGATCTAACCTAAATAAAAGAATTTAATTAAAAAGTGGCATATGTAATGGTCATAAAACGGTAAGTTTTGATTCTCACGATGATTTCCTTTAAATTACCAAATTTTGGGCAAAGATTTGCTGCAAAGTAAGTTTGCAGCAAATCCTACAAAATATTGATGTGTAATTCTAGAACAACAACTATCCTGCAAAATTCAACACTTTACTTGCCCTGGAGAGGTATTGTTGATACATCACTATTTTGAGGATTTGCTGCAAACTCCTTGCCCAAATTTTGTACAATTCTATCACTGGCCATGATGATTTCTACTAGCTTGTGCATTTTACTTTTCAAACTTCTTACAGTTTGATACTTTTATAATCAATGAAAGTTTGAAATGTTAGTTCTACATCAACCAAATACTAGAAAAGGCAGAGTAACCAACAAATAAGTTTGCTGTCATACTTGTTAGCTGTTCAGAATCCAATTATCACGCAAATCTACCGTGATCATCATTGTCTATCCCTAATCCACCAGGAAATTCTGTGAAAAACTGAATCCTAATGAGGATGTTGGCAGAGCTTCTAAAAGTCCTTGCAAGCAAAATTTTCTTTACTCCCTCAGTTTATTCTTGACCTTAAATTGTACACTCTGAAACAAGTGCCGGTTTGGCAAGATTGCCAAGTGCCATAACTTTGTACACTCTGACCGTATCACTACATAAGATACGAAGTCAAGCTTTGTAGTGTGTCTTTTTTTAAGAGGAAAAAAGTTTTCACCCAAAAAATTGTAAGATTAGAAAAGGGGCTTTTCATTCAGATTCTGTCTCAGAATAGAGTTGATGGGAGGATCTAATCAAAGAGAACGTCATAAAAGATTCAGCAGAAAAAAAAGTCAATGAAGGTTTATTAAGTTTGATAAAGTGGTAACCCACACCACAATGCCACAAATATGAAACTCTTGGACAAGACATAGCCCCATGGCATTTGCCAGGTTGACCATCAAACAAACAAAACAAACCCATCACAATAATATGAAGAATGTCTAATCAAAACTCAAGTGCATCTAACAAAGCCAGGCCTCAACCTCCATGGCCCTCCCTGCACATTATAGACCTCTGGACTCCAGTCACAACACCATGTCACCAACTCAGCAAGTCAATTTGGGAAGCTCAATTAAGGGCCAAGCTATGATGACTGAATCTAGGCTTTTAGAATTACCCGGAAGGAATGGGGTCAGCTAACAGGTAGACTCGGTCCCAATTTCTAAAAATATATACTAAAATGTTAAATAATTTGTCAAGAGCAACTGTAGGTCAAGTATTTCTAATAAAAACATTCAAAATTCAAAATTTTCATTTCTATCATTGAATTATTAAAATAAAAAATTAAGCAATATCTTTCATAATATGTTTTCACAACTATTCAGATGACTTGATTTGTTTGGTGCATAACAAAAATAATGCTACTTTTTATACAATGGTCCAGTTAATATATGACTTTAAGACATACATTAATCATTTATTTTAAAAAAAATTTTATAAAAAATTTAAAAAACTATTTAAAAAGTAAGTCACTTTTTCACTTTTCTATAAAAAAAAATCTCTAAAATGGTTTATTAACTTATGCCCTAAGGGCATACGTTAATAAAATCCTAATTACAAAATCATATCAATAATTATGAAAAAAATTATAAGAAATGCTTCTTAACATGAGAAAATTTAGGACTAAAATCTTTTATGCCACAACTTTGTCACAACTCGTTAATGATGGATCCACACAAAAATGACAAGCAACTACACGTACAATAATTGTAAAAACAAAAAAAGGGTTATAGTAAAACTTAGGTCCTATAATAACTATCCTACTATTGACTATTGCTCAAAGCCGGAATGAATGTCATGAACACATGACATGACAACAGGTGACATTTGGATTTTTAAAACGATCCAAAAACATTTTAAATAATATGACCTTTTTGTGTGTATATATAATATTTTGAAAAGGGTAAAATGGCTTTTGTGTGGCTACAATATTTGCCAAGTTTTCCCTTGTTTCACTAAGATACCCTGCAGATTCTGGGCCATCATAACAATATCTAAAACCTTGAAGCGTTCAGAGGGTAAAATGAGAACAGTCAGAAACTCAGAAATCAGAATACACCCAAACCTTAAAGGCCCCCCTCCCAATTTCCAAAATGTTCATCTCTTGGTTCTTCTTGTGATGGTCCAGTGGGTTAGTATTTAATATTTACAAAGGCAAATGTGTCCTTTCATTTTAGTTATGATTAATATTATTAGCTAGGGGTATTTTTGTCTAAGAAAGTCTTTTGGGCAACCCATCAGGGTGAAATATCTTGTGTTTGATCCATTAGGATACATGTCTCATCCAATGGGACCTACCAACCAAGGACCCGTCAGGATAAAGTCACCATTCGATCCCTTTATAGCCCAACAATTCGGCACTCCACTCTCCTTGAAGACCCGTCGGGTAGCCCGCATATATGCTCGGACGATTCGCACCTCATCATCTGCATGCTGACAGATGGATGATAATGCTGATGAATGGATGATCATACAGACAATTGAGTACATGAGGTCCCACAAGCTTTTACATGTTCTCCACGCATGTGTCCCTAAATGGAAATTATTTGCACACTACACCCAAAGAACCTATTACACATTCATATCTTCCCTGAATGGGAAGAGAAGCCCTAAGATCTTGGAGCCTTAACTCTAAAATATTCTCTACAAAGAAAGCTCCAACATTCAAGAGATCTTGATTAGCTCTACACCACTGTATAAGCACCAAAACTCTTCTTCCTTAAGGTACGTGAAAATTCCTAACTTTTACACTATTGACTTCTTGGAGATTTTCCTATCACTGACTTAACCTTCGAATGGGTCTTTGGCTAGCACCCTACCGATGCTCTCTATGGGTCTTTCGTTCTCTTATTCTTCAAGTACCCTAATTGAAGCGCGTGTGGACGATCAACTTACTGACGATTTTGTGCATCATCATGATTGGATATAAGCCAATGCAGCATGGCCTAATTGGCATTCACCTTGAGTTGGCCTGAGGTCGCAAATTTGACTTTAAAAAGAAAAAAGAAAAAAGGAGAAGAAGAAGAAGAAGATGATGATATAGAGACCTATACCATTCATGAATATTGATTTCCAATCCCTTTGGTATGTAATATATATATATATATATATTATTTTAATTATAAGGACATACTATTCTTTTCTTTTTCCTTTTTTTTTTTTTTTTGAATTTCAAAGATAATCTACAAATGCTAAATGGCATAAAATATATATTTAAATAACAAAACTCTATTTTCCTAGAAAAAAAATATAACAAAATTGTAAAAGAAATTAGTTTATCAAATTGAAAGCTAGCGAGTGAGTCCAAGAAAAATAAGAAAGAAGAATTATTTTGTAGCGTTGGAGAATCAAATATGACCGATACAGTTACAACTACTAATTTGAAGTATTCGTGCTTCATTCCAAAATGAAGAGTATTACCGCTCACTAGAGAAGAAGTTTCAAAAATAGACAAGAAGTTTCAAGAACTACTTCTCTAGGTATTGTATCAGTAAGACTTTTTTTATTATTATTATTATTTTTTTTTATAAGATTTATTATATTTTTTTTAAAAGTAAGTTTTAGCCCTAAGAAATGGGAAGAGAAGATTTAAATAATAACCTCCACTCATGAGACATGGTTCCTAACCGATTGTATTATTATTATTATTATTATTATTATTATTATTATTATTATTATGTGAACTACGACAGTTTTATTAAGAAGAAGAAAACATTACATCAGAACCTAGAAAACCTAGAAAACCGACCCACCCAACAAATTGGGTTCGACCCAAAAGATCATGGGCAAACTCAGTCACTTGGGCAATCAAGTAACAAATCTAGGATGGACGAAACTTCGGGTATTTGGGCAGATATCAAGTGTGAAAATCTTACACACCATCCTCTTATTTTTTTTACCCCTAATCCTTCAAGGATTATGCCTAATTCTGAATCCATTTCTATGACCTGGTCCATTGACCTTGTCTCTCCTCTCTCTACCCCATCCAGCTCTCTGCCTCTCTCTCATCTCCATCATTCAACCACCACGATAGAGCAAGCCAGGGTGTTATTGAGCTACTTCTGGAAGCATTCCGTGGATAGCCGGGATATTGAAGAATATCCAAAGAGGCAAAGAGGCATTTAGGGAATCGGTCTTATTCTATCTCTGTTTGTACTGTTTGAAGAAAGGAAGGGAAAAAAAATTAAGACCAGTAAAAACATATTTTCCCAAAAACAGTAGCACCCTTGCAGTATTCTCCGTCTAGTGTCTACGCTTTCATACACCCACCCCAACGGACCAAAATTCTTATCCAAACCAGATATAATGATACCCTTCAAGAAGCAAATAAGATGGTACCTGTGCATGGAACAATGGAATGCTGTGTCGTGAGCAGTGAATGCTGATCTCCAAAAGTGGAATCTGAATCTTGGTGGCTCTGCGTGCACAACATTTTCTACCATAACTCCACCGAAGTCATTGAATGAGCATATTCAAAATTTATAATCTTTATATGTCTTTGTATTAATACCCAGGATAGGCCCATTTTACACATTATTAAAAGTTTCACAAATGTTTTTTGCTTGTACTATAAGCCCACAGCATAGGAAGATAAAGGAGTACAAAATTGAAAACTATGGCTAACGTGTAGTGGAGATGAGAATGTGCCCAAACCTGGTCTCAATCAATCAACCACCTAGCACAACCCATTGCCATGTTCGCACATAGCATATAGGACATTGTGCAACACACGGAGTAAGACAACAGTTTAGCATGTACAAACTGAGATGAACAAAACCAAACTCACATAACACAAGCCACCCTTGGCGTGCTGGTTTGCTGAAATGCCAATGGGACAATGGTTAAATGCATGTGGTGTAGCCCAGAGACAACATCTCATGGTAGGTAAAGGTTTCTTACTATTTGGGAAGAGATTATGGCCCAACAATAGCCAAGAGTAGCTGAAATGAATGACATAACAAGTAATATACCGAAGAGGTTGCATAAACTTGTTTTTCCAGTTTCCTTTGCTTTCTTTCTATTTTCCCCTATTTTCAACTTCAAGTTTTATTTTTTATAAAACTATCTATTCTCTAAAATTTCACATAATTAGCTCCAAGAACAATATCCATGCCAACATTTGCAACTATCTGATCTATCATTATACAAATCTGGGTGTGTCATTGGAAAAAGAAGCCAGAGGAAGCCCACCATTCCCGCAACAAATGCTACACTTACCATCCCTGAAACAATAGTTAAATAGAAAAAAACAAAGGTAAGCTTTGATAAAAGAAGGTTCAAGAAAATAATAAAATGTGATATCAAGGACTTAAAAATTGAAGTTCAAAGGATTTGACTATGTTCGCATGTAAATCTGTAATATATTATTATATTGAGCAAATGCATGTTTAATATTTAGTAGATCCAAAGCACTGAAATTAGAATCCCCAGCAGTTTAGATTATAGTCAAAAACAGAACAGAGTGGTGAAATTTCTAAGATGATGAAGCTTGGCCAACATTGAAAAACTTAAGTTTTAAAGTTTCCCCACATAGATTTGGAGAGAGCCAACCAACAACCAAGCCCTAGTCCCAAAATGTTGCGGTCAGCTATGGATCCTCAAAAAACTAGTCATAGTCTACCATATGTATTCTTTTACATCATTTTATTCTGTCTGATTATTCTATCTGAAACAGAGTGGTGAAATTTCTAAGATGATGAAGCTTGGCCAACATTGAAAAACTTAAGTTTTAAAGTTTCCCCACATAGATTTGGAGAGAGCCAACCAACAACCAAGCCCTAGTCCCAAAATGTTGCGGTCAGCTATGAATCCTCAAAAAACTAGTCATAGTCTACCATATGTATTCTTTTACATCATTTTATTCTGTCTGATCATTCTATCTGAAAGCATACTCTATGTTACTTCCTAAATTAATATGTACCTTTTTACTACAGTACTACTTCTATGAATTTTATTGTCTTCCTGTAACTTTTTTCATTCCCCTAAATTTAATTAACATATTCATTAATTGCTCATCTCTGAAACCAAATCATCTCAAGCAACTCTCCCTCATCTTTTCATCAATAGGGGCCACCCCTATCTTTAAATGAATTTATTTGTGTCAAATTTTATCTTTTCTTGTATTTCCATTTATTCATCTTAACATTCTCATTTCAACTATACTCATTTTATGTACATGTCGCTTCTTAACAGCCCAACCTTTAGTACCATACATTTGGACAGAACATTAAGGTGTCCCCCCCCCCCCCCCCCCCCCCCCTTATAACAAGGGAATTGACATCTGATGGATAGAAAAGTTTTTAGAAATTGCATGTATCCCATGGAAACAGTAAGTCATGGGCTTACCTGCAACCATGAAAGTTTTTATCAAGCTAAAGTTTTGCTTGCTGTAGAACTCCATTAAATGGTTAAGGTGTGCTGCCAAAATGTAAAAAACAGTGAGACTGGGAATAAACAATGATCAGGATGAATATTTTAAATGCTCAGGTAAACTCAGGATGAGGATTCTAAGGCTTTTTTATTTAATGACTCCAAAGTGTGAGAGGATCCTCCTTCTTTTCCACAATAGCAACTCACTTTTGTCATATTTTAACAAGAGGGTGAATTAATCATCATTTTTATAATTAACTCCAAAGCAATGATGGATAGATTATGTGCAAATCCATTTTCACATTAAACCTGAGTGTCAGTTTCATAGAAATTGATTGCATAACAACCTAACTCCTAAAGACCATCTAATTCCTAAAACACATCAATGATGGTATACATAAGTCACCACCATCACGCCATGCTCTATGTACATCACAAAAGATGATTCATAATTATCTAAATCATAGATTTAACAAATGCTGAAAATGACTTTTTATCAAATTACCTAAACTAAAGAAAATAGGGCAGAGACGTATGGCAGTGTACGGTTTAAATCCTCCACAGAGAAGTAGCGGTATCATACATGCCCTGAAGACCAGCTCCTCAGTAAGCGGTGCCTGTTCAGTAAAGCAACGTTAGAAATCGAGGTATAATTGAAAATACTTAGGGTTCCATCTTTCAATCAACCGAATTACAAGTAATCAGTAAAGATTCCATAACGAAAGAGGAAATCGCAAATCAACTAATCCTTCATCGTGATAAATTTCACAATATAAGCAAACAAAGCAATGATGAGGAAACTCTTTTTTTGATAATTCAATAGTTGGGGGAAAACGGGTGTAAGATTCATTACGCATTTTAAATTAGGCCTAATATCATCAATGGTTAAAGTCTTATGAGTATCTCTCTCTCGCACACACGNTTCTTTTGAAGACAGTCAAAGCATTGCCAAGAGGCTTGCAACTTAGTTGGATATTTTATCAACAGATTTAAAGAGCAGCATCAAGAAAAGGTCAGAACTACTTGTAGTGTCAAATAAATCCAAGATTTTTTTTTCCCAATATCATAGAAGCAACTAATGGCATACCGTTCCTCTGTGAATACAGCTTAGGCAATCCCATAAAATTGCAGAAGATATGAGCAACTAATGGAGCAAGAAGATGTCCTGAAATGAGTAAAAGTACACAATAATGAGGTAGAATATTATTTTTTTATAATTGTTAAGACAAGTGGGTGAGGAGGATTTGAACCGTAGTTCTCCTTATGAGGGAGACCATGTAATGCCACTAAACTACAAGGTTCTTAGCAAGTGAGGTAGAATATTATAAAATGAATAAAGAGACCAAAGGAGCCTCCCAATACCTAAGAATGAACTGCTAAATAATCCATGTAAAATAACTAAATATTAAAGGGGAAAAAAAGAGGGAAAATTTAAAAGCATCTAGAATTATCTTAATTGAGTTGTTTGGATGACCATATATAAGGATCAAGAGCAAAACCCAAATACCAACAACAACTATGTTATTCAAGCATGGGTCATTGATATTTGAACAGAATAATATCTGTGCTTAGGCATCTTTTCTAAATAAAATAACACATCACTTATCAAGATTAAATAAATAATAAAACATTCATCTTTTTCTGGTAAATGATGAATTTAGATAACTCAAAAGAAGATGACAAAAATACTTAAAACAACTGCATGCCATTTGTTCTTCAGTAATCACAATAAACTATAGAGTTTAAACTCTACAGTCTACTGTGATTATAATCATAAGCCTGAGACCCTTCCATTTTCATTTTGAAAAGGTATAATTAATTCTAAAACTTGAGTAACAACTACTACCTTATTGCCTAAAACAACAAAACTTTGAGAATTTCCAATGCAATGAAAACATGATACAGTATGCTATCTAGCCCAGCACAATCCTAATTGCAAATTGCTATGGGCTACTTATAGATAAAATAGAGGTGAGCACCATTATATGCATGTCTATGTCCACTCTAATTATTATCAAGAAAATTCAATTAGGCCCACAGTAGTTTATCTTATTGACCAACTGGCAGCACGGCTCTAAAAAATATAGTAAACTACATATAGTACAATCTTAGATTCTCTTGGAAGCCAGCAGATGGAGTATTTATTTTTTATTTTAAAAAATACTTCTGGCCTTGCATTGGTTATAAGATGCCAACGTGTCAAAAATCACTTACCAGTTCGAATGTAGAGGAAAGATGCATATGAACCAAATATAACAGTGTAGCCAAGCTGGAGACCTGAAAACCACACATATAACAAGGGAATTGACATCTGATGGATAGAAAAGTTTTTAGAAATTGCATGTATCCCATGGAAACAGTAAGTCATGGGCTTACCTGCAACCATGAAAGTTTTTATCAAGCTAAAGTTTTGCTTGCTGTAGAACTCCATTAAATGGTTAAGGTGTGCTGCCAAAATGTAAAAAACAGTGAGACTGGGAATAAACAATGATCAGGATGAATATTTTAAATGCTCAGGTAAACTCAGGATGAGGATTCTAAGGCTTTTTTATTTAATGACTCCAAAGTGTGAGAGGATCCTCCTTCTTTTCCACAATAGCAACTCACTTTTGTCATATTTTAACAAGAGGGTGAATTAATCATCATTTTTATAATTAACTCCAAAGCAATGATGGATAGATTATGTGCAAATCCATTTTCACATTAAACCTGAGTGTCAGTTTCATAGAAATTGATTGCATAACAACCTAACTCCTAAAGACCATCTAATTCCTAAAACACATCAATGATGGTATACATAAGTCACCACCATCACGCCATGCTCTATGTACATCACAAAAGATGATTCATAATTATCTAAATCATAGATTTAACAAATGCTGAAAATGACTTTTTATCAAATTACCTAAACTAAAGAAAATAGGGCAGAGACGTATGGCAGTGTACGGTTTAAATCCTCCACAGAGAAGTAGCGGTATCATACATGCCCTGAAGACCAGCTCCTCAGTAAGCGGTGCCTGTTCAGTAAAGCAACGTTAGAAATCGAGGTATAATTGAAAATACTTAGGGTTCCATCTTTCAATCAACCGAATTACAAGTAATCAGTAAAGATTCCATAACGAAAGAGGAAATCGCAAATCAACTAATCCTTCATCGTGATAAATTTCACAATATAAGCAAACAAAGCAATGATGAGGAAACTCTTTTTTTGATAATTCAATAGTTGGGGGAAAACGGGTGTAAGATTCATTACGCATTTTAAATTAGGCCTAATATCATCAATGGTTAAAGTCTTATGAGTATGAGTATCTCTCTCTCGCACACACGCGCGCACAAACATTCCAATGTTATACAAACTAGCAGTTTTCAAAGTAATCGTCCAGATTATGCTAAATTATTATGTATCTATCATTTTCCAATACACCTACAAGAAACAAATTGCAATAAAGGGATATTCTAATAAAAAAGATAGCACACATCATTACAACGGTTAATCATGAAACAAATCAACACCATCCGGCATAAATTCTTAAAATTAAATTCAAAGGGCACACCAAACAGTAAAGATACTCACCACAAAAAAATTACGCCAAGCCGAAACATTGGAAGCAACCGAAATTATCAAATCAATAAACCCTTGTAATGAACCTTGGATGTACTCATACGAAAGTTCTTCACCTCGACTCACACGCTCTCTCCACTTATCCACCAATAGCAGAGCCTTGAGGACCAAAGATCCCGCGTACATTAAACAAGTCAAGGAAACAGGAAACACCACAGCTTGCCACTGTTTCATACACAAAATCGCAATTTTCAGCGTGCAAATTTAGCAACCATTCAACTCTTTTTCCAATCTGCATACCGTAAAAAAAAAAATGCAAATCGAAAAGTTACCATTCGCAACATAATTTTAGCAAACATTCAATCAAATAAACGAGACGAACAACTCACTATATGATCAACTCGGATTCCGTAAACATCGAATAGAATTGGCACCTCCTTACTTCTTATCTGAAATTATATCATAGATAATATATTAAAAGCGAAGCACAATCAAAATTCAAATTAGTTTCCAAATTTGTGCCAAGTGTCTTTTCAATTTTCTTAATTTTGGTGTCAGGTGACTCATTCATAATGGTCGCTCTCGGCAAAAAAGCCGAGGCGACCACTTCATTATCACTACTGGTGAAAGTAGAGAGTGCTTACAGGGAGGATGAGAGTACAGATGAGGAGCGAGAGAACGGAGGAAATGGCGGCGCCAATGAAGCGTCGGATCATGAAGCTGTTGAAGGAGGGAGGAGGTGGGAGGCGGAGGATCAAAGTGGGAGCGTGAAGAATCGCAACGTACAATAAAGCCATGGCGGTGCAGGCCGCCACCGCCGCCGATTTCGAAATGGCTTCTTCCTCCATTGCTATGAGCTTTACCTTTTGTTTCACAAACCCTAAAACACAGAGAGAGAGAGAGAGAGAGAGAGAGAAATTTAGTTAAGGCTGGTTTTTGTGGTTTACTTGGAAGGTCGGATTGGAGGTTTGTTATACTTTTCTTGTGCTCAGTGTAACAGTTTGGAATCTCTCTCTACCATTTCTGCTGCTACTCAGTACTCACTACTATTTCTTTTCTTGACCACTAGGCCTGTCCAAGAGCCAAAAATAAAAGTAAAAATAACTCGAAAAAAGGGGAAGGTTTCAAACTGTCAAACAAGGTAAGGAACAAATGAAATTGTAACCATTTTGCCGGAACTCGCCCCGTGTTTTTATACGGTAAAGATACGTCCTTACATAGACTCATTATCATACCTATATTATTCAATAGCTAAAAGTAAAAGTAAAAATAACTCGAAAAAAGGGGAAGGATTCAACTATCAAGCAAGGTAATGCTTTGGAACAAATGAAATAGTGCAAATTTTGCCGCAACTTGCCATGTATTCTTATATAGTAAAGATATGATATGTCCTCACATAGACTTATCACCATATCTATATTATTCACAACTTGCATAAGTGGCGAGCTGTGCAATTTTATGTGGTTTTGACATTTCTTTTTTTCATTATAACTGTAGGGACTGTGTTTGAGCACTTCTATTGTTGAGTGAGTGGACTCAAGCCTAGCTAGCCCAAGAACTAGGCCCTAGCAAGCAGACAACGCCTAATGCAGTGTTCGCCACCATCGAACGCAGATGGATCGAAATTATCCTCCAAAATCTGTCCTCGGCCCTGTCCAAGGAGCTTGATAATGGTCCTTCTCCCATGGGAATCGTCCTCCTTTCTGATTTGTTTATTTCCCTTATATAGTCCCCCTCCAACGATCCATTTCCTCCCCTTGTTTATCATCCATGACTCTCCCTGACAACCCGTCCCATCAACCATCTTATCAATCCCCCTGTGGGTTACAGCAACCGAGGTAGTACTCTCCAGGGGTCGTGTCTCCATTAATGCGGCCAGGGGCTTAGGTGGGTGCACTTAATGTGGAGGTGACAATTCATCCTGGGCTTGGTTGACACGTTATGTTTAGGTGGGCTTAGGTGGGCGCACTTTTGTCAAACCATGCTTCCATGGCTGACACGTTATGCTTGTTCCTTCTCTTTAGATGCTTGGGAAGGCTACTTTTTGTGGTTCGTCACTTCTTCCTCCCATGGTCTTCGTTGGCCGAGGACAAGGTCGTCCTCGGCAAGGCTCTTGGACAACCTATACCCTTACACTTCGTCCTCAAGCACTTCTTCCTCCTCGGCATAGGTTTTGGGCCGGGTATAAAGTGGGCCGGGGTTGCCAAATTCTCAGGCCCCACAATAACTTTTTTTTTAAAGAAAACTATATTTGTACTTATATATAATTATTATTTTTTTAAAATATAACATCTTTTAGATGAATATTATAGGCGAAACCACACAGTTGCTTCCTAAAATTTACCTACTTAGTGTTTTTGGTTCTTGAAGTTTGAAATGAACACTATTAATCCCTAAGGTTTTAAAGATGAGATCTATTGGTCTCTCCATTGACTTCTATTAGTTTTTTTTTTTTTTTTTTTTTTTTTTTTGTGTAGGTATCTAATGGAAATTTTCGGTGGCATTTTTTAAATGATGTGACTTAACAATTAGTATTTGCTGATTTACAAAAATAAAAATAAAAAACACAATAGTATTTGCTTAATAAAAAGTGGGCCGTTCATAAACAATTTAGATTTGGCTTGATAATAAACTCGTTCATGTTTGTTCGTCTATAAATAAGCCAAACTTAGTCTTAGTTTAAGGCTTGTTTAACACACGAGTCGAGCCGATGAAAAACAAATTGTTTGTGAACAAACCTATAAGCAATAAGACTTGATTTATAATTTTTTTTTTTTTTTAAATCCTGAGCCTAGGCTCAACTATGGACTTAGTAATAAGTTTGATATATGCTTTAAAAATAAACTCATATCTTGCTAATGAATATCAAGCTTGATAATGTACTTTAATTGGATATTGAGGTCGAGCTCGACTTAACAAATAAATCAAGTTAAGCTCTAGTTTTGGGATTTTTTTATGAGCTTGAGCTCAAATATTGGTTGTAGGTTTGGTTTTAGCTTAAGCTAAACTTAAACATTTTACTTTTATTATCAAGAAAAAGTTGAACATTCAATACTTAACAAAAGTCTACCTACTATAAAAAAGAAATATATTAGGGGAGAAGCATGATAATTTCATTAATCTTTATTCTATAAAATTATTAAAAATTGGTTGCCAAAGTTCCAAGTATAGCTATTATTTATTTAAGTACTTTAGGAAAATAATTTATGCTTGCTTTAAATTAAACTATACATTTAAAAAAAATTATACTTGAGGTATATGTTTGATTATTCTTATGGGTGTTTGAGGACCAGGGATGAAGTTGAAAGGTCACAACATTTGGCCTGAGGACCAAGAATGAAGTTGAGAGGTCGCAACATTGATGTGGTAATGCTGCAAGCCACGGGCCCAAGGGGAGAAGCCGCCCGAGGAGGAGACGAAATAAGTCATGGTACTTTGTGGTATTCTAAGTGGAAGTCAGTGGGTAGTAGGGAAGCTTCTAGCTTGGTGTAGCCTGTTACATCCACATTAAATGATAGGCAACAATTTTATCAGTCGTATTGATGAGGAAGTGACCTGAACAGTGTAAGCCACAGCTAGGTAGATTCCCTCCACCATCTTTTTTAGATGTGAAAGGTTACAAGTGTCAAAAAAGGAGAGAGGTTAGGTATAAATGGATGGTGAAGATGTGATCGAGGTAGAGGTATATAAGAAAAGGAAAGAGCACTGGAAAAGGAGATTAGAAAAAAGAGAAAAAGAAACAGAATGAAGAACATTGGAGAAGGAGTAAACAGTACCACTTTTTATATAAATTCAATCTCCTTAAGGGCCCTTGTGTAGAGTCTAATACTTATTTGTTTTTTAATACAAACTTGATTCTTCCTTGTAGCTATCCTCGGGCAAAACCCATTGTTGTTGTTCTTTACCTCCTATTACAAATTTTATTGATTTGGGCCAAGTTTGAAGGGTACAACCCATTACTCTAAGTGGGCTTGGGCTACAAATTTTTTGGTCCTTATAATTCTCAATAAAACTAATTAGTTTTTTTTATGAAAAAATTGAAATTGTTTTCATTTTGAATCATAACCATCACTTGAAACAATATATATATATATATATATAAATAAAAGAGTTATCTACCAAAAATAAATTATAAAATTTATATATGAAAGTATAAATTTAGTTCTCAAAATTTGGGATTATTTACATTTTAAATATTTATTATAAAATTTTGACCTTTATGTTTTGATGAAATAGCAAAAATTACCATCTCTGATTCGTCTAGATGAATCGTCCATGAACATCAGTTAGCCAAATGACCACAGATTATCTGGACAAAAGAGTCGTCCATGTGTAAAGCATATGGACAACCACACAACATCAATCTATGAACAAAGAGTCGTCCATGGGCAAAGCACACGAACGACCACATAACACTTGGGAAATCTTCAAGTATAAATTACCTCACGTGTGTGGAGGATTCAAATCACAAAGTCTTGGAGCAGTTAATCAACCTATGTTTATCGCCACCAATTTCTCCTTAGTACTTAACTTCCACTAGCGGTTGCAACTTCTATAGCCGTTAAGGAAGTTATGTCCGAAATCCTTGATTTTCACGAATCTTGGAGAAGTTACTAAAGCAACAACCGCTACAAGGTTCTCTATATAAGGACCAGTTTGAATCAAACAAAGATAAGTGCATTTTGATATTCTTACTCCTAAAAAGTTGGAACTTCATTCTTATGAGAAACTAACTTAGCCATCAGAGGGTGTTTGGCCGGTCCATCCCGGTTTTCTTTGATAACGTGTTCATCCTTGCAGGCCTTCGCTACAACTATTAGCCCATCAAAGCCGAAGTGTTTAGCCTATTGATTCTGTGTAGCATCATGTTTAATTTCATTTTTATATTCATTATTTTGTTTATTTTTATTGGTAATTTGAATATTAAATATCACTGGAGTGATATTACTAACTAAATAGACATAAGGTCAATGTAAAAATAAAATCAAACATAAAATATCGTCATAAAAATGTTTAAAGTGTAAAAATCAAGATGAATACAATTTCAAAATTTAAGTGTGAAATCTATACTAGTAAAATTTAGGGTAATATATTATTTTTAATGCTTAAACTTTACCAAAAGTTTATTTTTTGTTTATAAACTTTAGCAAGTTCTTTTTTTGTCCCTAAATTATATAAAAGTAAGTTTTTTTTTTTTTTCCTAAACCATTAAAAATGTTTTACTTTCATTTATAAACTTTAAAATATTTTTTTATCCTAAAATTATTTTGTCATCCTTATTTTTTTCTCTAAACTTAAAAAAAAAAAAAAAAAAACTTTACAAATTCAATAATGAAAACAGTAAAATTTATAGATGAAAAAGAAACTTTTAATTTAGGACCAAAATAATATTTTGGTGCAAAATTTAAATGTAATTTACATTTATTCACCATAATTTACATTTGGACACCACGTGCTTCCCACTCGACGTATCAAGAGACGCGTTTCTTCTCATGAAAGGCAAAGTATTTCGTTTTTCCTTTCGAGGGGCAAGAAGGTAATACCGTATCCCAAGAAACGTCACCTCTCAAACATCGTGCCGTTAAAAGTTAAAACCCACCTGAATTGATAAACTTTCAGCACAAAATGTCAAAATCGCCCTCATGCACAAAAATAAAAACAACAAACTGAACTGTTGTAGCAAATTGAATTCTCTCCGTTACCCTAAAAAAAATGACGAGGGAGTTCGCAGTACCGCCGGTGGTTTTCCCGTCCGGCGCCAATCCGGTGGCCGGAACCAGCGTTCAGCAAAGGAGAGTCCCAACGGCACCGTTTCAGCCACAGAGACCCTCGAGCTCCAGCATCCCCTTCATGTCATTCGATATCGGATCCGCAGCGGCCTCCACTTCCTCAGCCTCGATCTACGGCGGTCCTATCGGCGGAGGAGGTGGCTCTATGCCTGGAAGTGGTAGCTTCGAGGACGAGGAACCCTTGCTCGACGAGCTCGGGATCCACCCGGAGCAAATCTGGAATAAAACCAAGTCGATTCTCAACCCGTTCCGGGTCAACCCGGTCGTACACAAGGACTCGGATCTATCCGGCCCGATCCTCCTCTACATGTCACTCTGCCTCTTCCAATTACTCGCCGGTAAGCTCCAATTCGGCGTTATACTCGGCTGGATCGTCGTCTCCTCTATCTTCCTCTACGTGGTGTACAACATGCTCGCCGGAAGGAACGGTAACCTGGATCTGCACACGTGTACGAGCGTGATTGGCTACTGTCTCTTGCCGGTGGTGATCTTTTCGGCCGTGTCGCTCTTCCTGCCTCAAATCGGTGGGGTCAGGTTCTCGATCGCCGGGATCTTCGTGTTCTGGGCGACTAGGGTTTCCACGGCACTCATGGTTGCGCTGGCTGATGGCGGCGACGAGCATCGCAGCTTAATAGCGTATGCGTGTTTCTTGATTTACACTCTGTTCTCGTTGCTTGTTATATTCTAGTGGGATTTGGTTTTGCAATTCGCTGTTTGGTATTGAAATTTCTGTTTAATAGAGAGAGAAAAAAAAAAAAAAAAACCTTTTGTTAGATGTAATTTTTGGCTTATAATTGATATTGATCGTAATGCTATAATTTTGTGCTATAATGTGCTATAATGGGCGTTTGATATGGAGGAAATGGATATGTTATTTGTAAATGAATTGTCTGAGTTTTTAGGTGAATGCTTTGCTACATTGGTGTGTTTATTGTTGAACTTTCGAAGCCGATAGATTTTTATTTTGGCGTTGGAGTTTCATGTGTAATGTGACTACTTGTTATAATGTATTTGAGTTATAACATTGAGCACCAAAACAAGAGAAAGTGAGGCTGAACTAGATCGAGAAATCTGTACCCATGTGCTGGTTTATTATTTGACCCTGTTTGGAGAGAATCTGCTATTTTGTGTCATAAATTGTTATCTTCTCTTCTCGAAACAGCTTAGATAAGATTATTGTGATAATTTGCCTAAGATTGGCCTGTTCATTAGGATATTTTCTTTCAGACCACAGTTGCTCTTTAGATGTTTACCATTTGTCTTACACTAACAAATAGCATAACATTTTATGTCATTTCCTGTAATTTTTGTTGTAAAATTCAATATTGCTTTCACGTCAATGGTTTAAACAGAGCTCAAGTGACTCCATTTGGCGATGAAGGCAGTTTGGGAAATGTACTTGATGGCTTCCCTACTAATGTAGTGGAATGAGATAAGGAATTTCCTTATTGAGTGAGCGTTTAGTTGAAATCTAGCTAATGGGTGATTTAAGAAATGAAGCTGCATAGAGGAGGGGATATATAATATTTAAAGTTTAAACTATAAGTGATAAATTGATTTGTCGCAAAATGCCTCTACTTCCCAATTACACTTTTACCTGTTTGTGGTAATTGTGTCATTCTATAAATAACTCTTCAATTTAAAAAAAAGAAAAAGGATTTTCACTTGGTCCCAATTCCCACTATTTTCTTGTTAAGTTTATAAGCTGTGATTGGAAAAACATAATATATTTATTAATACACCAATTATGCTACTTATATTCTGCACCAATTGTAATAGGTCCCATCAACAATTATGAAATTTTTTTTTGATAGGTAATCAGAAAACTATTATTAATGAAAAAATAGGAAATAGTACAATTTGTTCATGATAATGAACAACAACAAAAAGATAAAACAAACAGCAAAAGGGAAGGAAATCAAGAAACTAATCTAAGGGACAACATAAACTCAGAGAGAGAAGAATAATCAGTAAATCCCCAACATCGAGACCACTCAAAAAGACTACGTTGGCATAAAACTTTTAACTCATCCACCATCTTCTCAGTGTCTTCAAAGGAACGACGATTTCGTTCCAACCAAATAATCCACATTAAGCAGCTTGGAATCAAATTCCAGACGCTCGATTTGTGCTTCCCAAGCCACTGATGTCAGCAAAATAACAATTCTGCCACTCATCTTGGCATAACTCAATTTATACCAAAAGCCTGAAGTATAAAAGTCCATAAGGTATGTGTAACAAGACAATGAAGAAGAAGGTGGTCCACTGATTCCCCATCACAACAACACATACAACACCGATTTGCCAAAGAGTGACCTCTAAGCATGAGATTATCCAAAGTAAGAATCCGATCATGAGCAGCTATCCACAAGAAGAAAGCCACTCACTTAGGAACCTTTGGTTTCCAAGCACCCTTCCAAGGAAACGAAGAATCCGGCGAACCCCAAATCGCATGATAGTAAGATCGGGGGTCAAACTTACCATCACATTTTAGACGCCAACAAAGACTATTGCTCATATCAACTTGAGGAATACGAGATTGGATGAACTGAATGAGAGAATAAGATGCAGCTAGCTCCCAGTCTTCAAAAGCTCTATAAAACCGTAAATCCCACACTCTTACAGTACCCCCCTCTGGAGTCCACAAAACCTCAAAAATACAAGCATCCTTGGCTGCTGAACACATGTATATCTCCGGGTAGAGGTTTTTTAGGGTATTATCACCAATCCACCTATCATGCCAGAAGCGGATATGAGTGCCATCACCCACTACAAAAGACAAATGCTTAGAGAAACTCTCCCACCCTTCATGAATGCTTCTCCAAATACCACATCCATGAGCCCTCCTACAAACTTTAGAAATCCATCCCCTTTGGCCCTCACCATATTTTGTGGAGATTACTCTCCGCCAAAGATAGGTAATTTCATGACCATACCTCCACAGCCATTTCCCTAATAAAGCTTGGTTAAACGACACCACACTTCTTATCCCGAAACCGCCCAAACCCATGGGTAGACACATCTTTTCCCAAGCCACCAAAGGGTATTTGAAAATCCCCTCGGAAGACCCCCAAAGAAAATTCCTTTGAATACTTTCCAATCTAGCAGCCACAACTTTAGGAATAGTAAAAAGAGATAAAAAAATACGTTGGAAGACTTGAGAGAGTACTCTTTAGTAATGTGAGCCTACCACCCTTTGATAAATAGAGACGCTTCCACCTTGATAATTTCTTCTCCATCTTCTCCAAACTGGGATTCCAAATTGAAGTAGACTTAAAAGAAGTTCCCAACGGCATCCCCAAATATTTTATAGGCAAATTGCCCACTCTATATTGAAGAATATTAGCCAGTGCATCTAGATTATTCACCTCCCCAACAGGAACGATCTCGCTTTTCCCAACATTGACCTTCAAACCTGTAAAAGCTTGAAAACAAGAAAATGCCAGCCTTATGGACATCATCTGTTCCCTAGAAGCATCACAAAATAAAATAGTGTCCTCAACAAATAACAAATGGGAGATACGCACATCGACAAAATTCACTGCTCCCACGTGAAAACCCCGAATAAGATTGCTCTCCTCTGTCTTCCTCAGAAGTTTGCTTAAGACCTCCATAATCTCCATAATCAAGAGAAACAAAAGTGGGGATAATGGGTCACCTTGTCTCAACCTACGAGAGGTTCCAAAAAAACCTTAAGGGGAACCGTTTACTAGGACTGAAAATCGGGCAGAAGTGACACAAGCCTTAATCCACCCCTTCCATTTCAATCCAAAACCCATCATCCCCAATAGATAAAACAAGGCCTCCCAATTCACATGGTCGTATCAATTAGATTACTGGGTTAACAACGGTGGAATAGAGAGAGCAGAGAGAACTTACCTGCATATCATTGGTAGGGATAATGTCTTGCATAGCATAGGCTAAGGACCCCCCCCCCCCCCTCCCACCTATGATAACTCAGCCCCACCCCCCCTCCCTACCCATCCCTCCTCCTATCCACCCTCCTCCACCACACCTTCACACCCCAACCCCCCCCAGACTCATCCATCACCATCTTTTTTCCTTTTTTGTTGCCCTTCCTTTTTCCTCCTCCCCCATGCTTCCCTCCTCTGTTTGGGAGTTTCACATACCCCTATCCCCCTCCTCCATCACTGCCTTCCCCATCCCCACCTCTTCTGGGGTCTAAACTGCCTTTTTCTGCACCTGCATCTTTAGCCATACCAGATGTAAACTCCACAAAATATCCCTCCTAAACCTCAATCCTTGGTCCGTGGGGCAGTAAGAGGTTTGTGTTTAGCTTATTGTTAACTTGGATAGAGTAATGCCATATTTTATTTCAGTTAATTCATTAGAGAAATTCTTGTTTGCTGCTGAAATTTGAAACTTATGTTGCTGAGAAAGTATAGGAGAATAAAAGAAAATTTGGATTTAGTTTTTACTTGATATTATTAAATGAAATATGTGGTCACAGTCCTTCATTAATTGAATGCCATTCTGCTATTTGGTTTTGTTGTGATGAGTTCAAATATAAGATTCTATTTTTTATTTATTTTTTTGGTAATTCCTTCAACTTTCTTGGCCGAAAATTGTAATTTTACTGTTCTTATTATGTCTAATGACACCTTTACATGCTTGTCCAAAGAACGAGAAAAGATGATGACCTAGGCTCGGTGATTATTTTCTAATAGTGTAGGAATATACAAGTATTTGGGGGAAAAAGGGGGGGGGGGGGGTTGAATCAATGGTTGTGTGATTAGATGTGAACAGGAAGAAACCATGAATCTGATATATTTGGGGCCAGGGTTGGGATGAGGAATCATAGTCTCAAAAATGCTCCATGCTTGTAGACCTGAGAGCCCTAGTCTTCTCTCCATCCTTGATAGTCCCAGCAATGAACATTGGGATTGCTAGAAAATTAAGTTTAGCACTCGTCCAGGCTTGAACAAAAATATAAGCAGCACCCAAGACCTGAACAACTAGTCCATGGAAGTGCCTTAGCCACAACTTATTGTCTTCTAAGAAGTAGGCAGTAATTGTATTAGGTCTACCAAGGTGCAGGAGAAGAAATGGAGCCCAAAAAACTGTTTTGTATTGTATGCGTCTATAAAACCATTTTTAGATACTTCATGGTTGTTGGAAAGTATTTCAAGTGAAGCTATTGAACTAAGTCTGTTGACAGCAAGTTACAGAATATGGTGTCTATGTAAAAGTAGTCACGGATACAAGATTGGGTTTGATGAAAATAAAGTCATATGCATACAATGTGATCCATAATTTACAACATTGGCTTTTGCTGTTCAAGTACAAAGGGCCATTGATTTTATAGAAGGCAATCATTCAATGTTTTAATGAGCTTGTTTAGTAATAGAAAGGTTTTCTTTTGTTGAATGGAGTTTCAATCTCCCAGAGCTTGAACACATTCAACATTATGGTTTTACTAGAGTTTATGAGTTTCTCTTAAATTTTCCCTGGTGATAAGTTAACCTTGCTTTTGAAAAATGAATGGAGACCATTATTGATACTTTTCAGGAAGAATTTATTGAACAAGAATTAGGAAAGATGAACAAGAGGCGTGCAAGAGTGATGTTGGTTAAACTTTGTGGAGGAAGCAATTTGATGTTTACCAATGTATGCATGGACTCCTCATTTCCTATTTAGTATTTGCTTCACATATTCCACCATGGAAAAAGAGGACAAGAATAAAAATTCATTCATCAAGATTTATTATGACCAAGAAAAGATTTATATGTAGTGAATTGATTCTTTTTTTTTTTGCAAAGGAGAATACAAGGACGGAAAGGATTGGTTGGACATCCGAGAGATTGAGGTGGGGATGGATTGAACTTGAGGATGAATCTTCTCCAACCCGGAGAGAACTAGTGTAGAATAATTTAAAATTTTAAGCCCAAGAAAAAAAAGACGTGCTTTAGTATTTTGTCTTTTATTTCTAGATGTCATGTTTTATTTAGTATTATGTAGTATTTTAAAAGGTAATGTGACTAGCATGTAGCTTTTAATGTAGTTGGATGGCTAAGACTTATTTGTTATATACTTATAGTTATATGTAAGATGAAGGGCTATGATTCTAGGGTTCTAAAAGCTAATATAAATAGCCTATTTTGAGTCATTGTAGGCAGTCTTTACTCATCTACTTTATGAAATTTCACAATTGAATATTTCTTGAACTCTTTGAGCCTAAAAAAATTTATTTGTTGCTTGAATTTCTTACTCTTCTACACCTTATCCGTGTTCTCTACATTGCATCACCTACTCTGAGTTGAGAAATCCTTGACCACCCATGCTAGTCCTTAAAACCAACCTAACCCAACTTGGGTTGGGTTGGGTTGGGTTGGGTTCCTAGGTTTGGGCACTTTTGTCAAACCTAATAAAAATGGCTTTAATTCAACTATTTAAGTCTTTTATTTTATAAATGATTGCAATTTACACAATTGAACCTTACATTCCAACTTCATCAAACTAAGTCTTAAATTCTATGAAGAGTTTTGTGGCTTAGTTGACACTTAGGTGTTTCCAATGGAGACATATAGGTTTCAAATCCTCACTCCCCAACTATCGAATTATTTTTACAAAAAATCTTAAAATTCCAAAATATTTTTGTTTATAAGGTAAAATACCAAAATAAATTAACTAACAAATTTTGGCTAAGTATTAAAATTCAAAATAAAGTAAACTTATATTTTTAAATAAAAATAAATTTTAAATTATTAACAGTGTTAACTAGTTCAGATTAATCCAGTTGAAATTTTGTGAATCTAAACCCAATCTAACCTGAGTTTCAAATGGAACTCAACCTATCAACCCATTAAAAACCAATCCATGGTGTCAATTATCCAAAAAAAGGAAAAAAAGAAAAAACCAATCCATGGTGTTGGATTGGGTTCATGGGGTCGCTTCCTCCCCCTGTGAGAACAGGGAGGAGAGTATGGTCATGGGTTCAAGACTTATCAATTGCATGCAATTACTGAATAAAAATGTATTTTGTGGATCTTGTAGTCAACAAGAGGAGTCATAGCCAATCTCAAAGTTTTAGACCTAAGAGCTGAGACTTTGATGTTGTTGCAGTCAACAAAAATGGCAAAAGTTTATGAAGTAAGTTGTTTGTTATTCCAACCCCTCCAACCTGTTCATGCTTTATCCAGATTTGGAAATGCAAAACTGAATATTTTATTATTAGTTATTGTTGGGGAATGTATTCGTTTCTAATTAACAAGCTTATTCATAATTTAAAGCATGTTTCTGTACAAAGTTATTTTCAATATGAAGTATAACTTAAGGGACATGAAAATTGTTTAGCATCCTTTTCTAAATCTATGGCTGTATTCCGTTAAAACTTAAAAGTATATTGGGAATTCATTGCTGATGATGGATATTATTGTCTCTTTGATTGCAAAGGATGCCTATTGGGAATTCATCAATGCAACTTGCAATGCTGCTGTGGTACTTTTTTGGTGTATTGTGAATTTCTCAACATTGATGGATATTAGGATATCGTGATCTACTTGGTTGCCAAGAAGGCCTGTGGATAAAATTAATTATAAGCTAGCTATGGTATGGAAGTCTAGCCCCAATGGGTTTGTGAGAATCCTTCTTATTATCTCTCCGTTTATGGCCCCCCCCCCCCCCAACTTCACTCATAAAAAATTGACAATTGTGCTACATAATTTGAAAACTAACTATTAAAATGCGTGATCTTTATACTCTTAACACATAGTCATATTTTGTGTCAATTAGATGTATTTACTATAATGCATAATTTTAGACTAACAAAGACTTGCAATTTAAATGGCTGATTGATAACATAGCTATTGATTTTAATCTTCTAGAAATTTAGCAAGCATAGAGAATATAAGAAAAAAAAGTAATTTAATGGTGGATTTTTCAAAATCCACTTCCAATAAAAATATATTGAGTGAAGTTATAACCTTGTGCTACAATCAATTTGTAGCCAAACTTTGTCCTTATTAGAAACACCAAGTATTCATTCAATAAATCATATAAAATGAGAAAATAAATATGATTGAGGGCAAAGTTTGGCTATTAACTTGCTTGTATTTTTTTTTTTTTTTTTTTTTTTTTTTTTTTTTTTGAGAATGAACTTGCTTGTTGTTTAAGGTGAGAACTCTTACTAAAAAGTTAATATGACCACATATTTTGAAAATCTAACCGTTGATTATATATTTTTATGTTTCTAACACACATGTCAAATATGTACCAATTAGATGATTACTTATTACTATCTGATATGTAAACTTATTTTTTATGCTAATTTTAGACTACAAAAACTTGAATTTTAAACATTTGTTTGATAATATATCTATTAATTTTGTATTTTGGAAATTTTGTAAGCTTAGAGGATATAAGAAGCAAATGTAATCTAATAGTGGATTTATCAAAATTCATACCAAATAAATAGATATTAAGTGAAGTTGTAGTCTTATAATACAACCAAGTTTGTTGTCAAATTTTGTTGTCAAACTTTGTCCCATGTCTAATTAACGAAACAAAACTTATTGATATTTTAATACTTAACTTTAACCTATCCAAAATAAAAAATAAAAAACTTAAACTTTATCTCACTTTCTGTATAAAGTTCAAGGAATATTCAGCCGTCATAATCTACAAAACAAAAACTACCCTATTAAACTTTTTGAGAAAGTATCCTTCAGGGACGGAGTCGGGACTTGAAGTTAGGGGGTAGTTATGACTGTTGGCTCTGCTGCTTCTTAGCTAAAAAGGGTTTTTTTTTTTTTTTTTGCATGCGTCTTCTACTAGGTAAAAACACTTTTTTTTTTTGTTTAAACTTTTTAAAAGGTTGGTTGATTGTTTTTGAGTAAAATTGATTAATTAGGCTTAATTATTTTTAACTTACTATTGGTAATTTTTGTTATTATGCTAATTTTTTTGGGCTTGTATATTTTGTTTTACATTTTAGATCAATAAATTTTTTTATGGCCTTTAAAATGAGAAAAAATGCTAGAGCTACAAACTTTTTACAAATTGCTAATATAATGAGTCGTTGTTGGTAAATAAAAAAATGATGTAAGTGGTGGACCCAAATACGACCACCATAAAATAATAACAATGAATAATTAATATATAAGAAGCTATCATACCAGCCACCAAATTCACTTTTCTTTAACTTATCTAAATTTGTTAATTGTTACTTTTTAAAAACCTTAATATTTAAGGCTATGTTTGGTAACCATTTTTTTTCTTTCAATTTTCTGTTTTCAAAAAAAAATTCTGTTTCCTAAGGCAAAAAACTTGTTTGCTAACTTATTTTAGGCAAAAACAAAAACTATTTCCAATTTCCATATTGTGAAGGAAACTGAAAATAGGTCTTGAGCTGTTTTTATTTTTCAAATTTCACTCTCCTTAGAAAACACGCTTGTTTACACAACCTATTAATGAACCCACACACTAGTTCGATCCACATTGTTTGGTCACAATCTGAATGACCCCTTGTGATTAACTCTAATTAATTAATTAATTAGCCAAGTTATTAATTAATCAATTTAACATGCAAATACGTGGAAGCACAAACAAATCACCAAATACTAATTATGCAGCGGAAAATAAATGACACGGTGATTTGTTTACGAATGGGGGAAAACCCTAACGGCAAAAAACCCACCGGGTGATTTTCAGGTCACCACTCCCGAAACTCCACTATTATCAAATCAAGCGGTTACAAGAAAGGAATCCCAAGTACCTTACCAACCTACAGTTGAACCCTTACCCCAATACCCAATTGGACTTGATCTGTAGTGACAGTCTCCACCTTTGATGCACGGCTCCCAAGTACGTGACTAACCAATGCGCGGATCCAAGTACGCGACTTCAGAACACCAACTTGAGGAAGAAAGGTTGGCTGCAAAGTTCTTCAGTTCATCCCGGATGAATAGCAGGAAGATGCTTGGTCACAAAACCCTATGGTGCAAATACACAGCAACTTCTTTATGGAAGATGAACTAGGGCAAGAACCTTGTCTGTTGAGCACAATTTGCATAAACAGAGATTGCTCAATGATAATACAACTTGTGTCTTCCAAAACGGCTCTTAAAATAATCCTTTTATATGTGTTAGGGTTAGAAGAAAAGAAAGCCCAAAAACATATTCACGGATCCCAAGAAAATTAGATTGGAATTCTGATTTTTTAATTCTCGACAGATAGCAGGTGTCGAGGTAGCTATCGAGAGGTGTCGAGATTTAAAATCCTGCACTCAACTTGCTTTTTCTTGGACAGACTTGATGACTTCAACACTTGAGCTTGAAACATTGTTTCTTGAAGTATTAAAAACACCTAGAACTACCCAATTACAAGCAGAGTGCGTTTTGTCAAAGGATTAGCCAATATACATAACTAAGTGACATATGTTCTTAAATAAGTTAAAACATATATGTCCTACACATTCTTATCTCTTAGATATACATTGGTCTTGTATATGAGGTCCTTTGACCATTTTTTACATACATTGTTCTTATCTCATTATCTTATATATGTTGATGTATGTTTCTTTCACCTCTCTCTTCATGTGTTGTTTCTTTCTATCTTTATACACATGTTCTTTATATTTGTATGCAGTCTATTATTTCTGTTTCACACTAAGATACCTTGATGAGTTTTGTTTAAAGTGTTTCAGAAATACAGGTTGTCAAAGTCTACTTATCATAAGCTCTCTTCTTGCAAAGTTTTAAGAGTTTGTGTTAGGATAGATTTTATTGTATTCAACAAGTGAATATGAGTTGAGTGATTTATGACTTCTCTCATATGCTCATTTGTTTGTTGTGGTTTTGTCACGGATTGCCAAAGGGGAGATTGTTAGGACATATATGTTTTAACTTGTTTAAGAACATATGTCACTTAGTTATGTATATTGGCTAATCCCTTTGACAAAACGCACTCTGCTTGCATGAGTTTTGAGAAGCCATGAGCCAGTTCATCCTTAGTCGACCCAAAGATGATATCATCAACGTAGACTTGAGCAACTATCAACTCCGCATCTCTCCTTTTTTGAAGAGGTTTGATCAGCCTTCCCTCTTTAGTGCCTGTGATATTCAAGATATGGTGTGACGCACATCCTTAGTGCGATAGTCACTCCATAAGAATAAGTGTTTGTGAGGTGTGGGGGATAAGTGCTGGGATTCAAATATCTAGGAGGAAGTTTTCACACACGTATACATTTAGCTTAGAATAGAGTAAAATTTCTATCTTGTAAAAAAAAAAAAAAAAAAAAGAAGGACTATGGGCTCGTTAGACCAACATGGTGCTTAAATTGTTTTAAAATTGGCTCTCTTCTCTCATTTAAAGAGTTTTCTAACTTTTAACTAATTTTGGACATGATACAAATGGGCCTTAGACTAATCATGCTTTCTCTACATTACTGTTCGGCCCACTCTCTTTTTAAACATAATCCTAACGTGTCTTTTAAACTATGGCACAAAATAAAATAAATGTGATCCTTCCTGTTCAAATAAAAAGAGGTTACAGGTACATCCCAAGTCTCTAAATGATGGAGCTACTTGGTCTATTGGAGGAGTATCAGAGGCAGGCTGCTGCACAAAAGATGCCTACTGCACAGACATGCTGTTCATGGGAGCTGCATGTATATACTACTAATGCTTTCTGCATAATTATGCTACTAATGATGTTTTCTTTTAGTTTGTTTTCAGCACGTCTATTTATGGTCTCTCTTTCCTTGTCTTTGTAATTGAATTTTCCCTGGATTTGTGTCACGATACTGTTTTCTATTGTGTTTGTATACTTCTATATTAATAAAGTTCTATCTTTTATCTCAAAAAAAAAAAAAAAAATTCTAAGAAAAATAAAAATAATTATATTGCATTTATTTCATTTCTAAATATTTTTCAAATATTAAATGCTCACTAAAAATAACAATTTGGATATGAAAAACTTAAGGAAAAAAATGAAAGAAGAATAAAAAATTAATTGAATATCAAATAAGATCCCTTGATCAAACATGTAATATAATAACTCTCAATTATATAAAAGCATAATTTCATTTCAAATGTATCTATCTCTTATAGAATTAACTGACAAAACTTGTTACAATTGTTTATGCAAAAAATTTTTGTCAAATTTTCAATTATATAAAAGATTATTTTCATTTCAAATGCATATAACTCTTATAGAATTTAACTGAAAAAAACTTGTCATGATTGTTTATGCAAAAAAAAAAAAAATATATATATATATATATATTTTTTTTTCAATATTAAATCTGATAAAATCCTACTTTTGAAATAGGAACAAAGCCACAAATTATTAAACATTTTTTGGAAACACAATGATTTGAAAATTATTATAATTATAATGCACATAAAGATAATTTGTAATTTTGGAAATATAATAATTTCTAAAGTTATTATATGTATTAAGAAATAGTTATTACATTACTTTTAATGAGGAATGATTATTCCTGATGAATAACCATTCAATGTCCGAAATAAAAATCTAACCAAATGATTAATAGTTATTCCACATGAATAAGCATTTGATTACATGATTTATTATAGTGTACCAAACATGACCTTAGTAATTTTTCATCTCATAATTTTAAAAAATATATGGATTTCAAACAAAAAATTTATAATATATTTTAAATATACATTAAAAATATAGTTAAAAAAACCCGCACACTCTTGGTGCGATGGTCACTCTACAGATATAAGCGCTTGTGGGGCGTGGGGGTCGGGGGGCAAGAGCCGGGGTTCAAGTCNTCTTTTTTCTCTATTTTGTATATTAGTGAAAGTCAGCTGTTTGGGAGTTTTTCTATGTAGGAGACTTCTAATTTGTTCACGTAGATTGTGCTTGGTTATTTCCAAGGGCACTGAGATTTCAGGACAGATTTTTGAATCTTGCCTTTCAGTCTCAATGTTCTAGCAGCTCTTGACTGGTTCAGCGTGCTTGATGCATTTCCATACATTTAATAAAACTTATTACTTATCAAAAGAAAAAAACTCTTGATTGGTTCAATTATTAAAACATCAGCACTGCAGACGAGATTCTCTTGACGAACCATAGATAATGTGGTGTCCAGTTTTTCCTAGTATTTAGGTGTAGCAGGCAGGGCTGTGTCCCAGGAGCACATTTCTCCCTAGTTTGTTTTTTTGTGTAATAGAGTCATTTTCACAAGGTCCCATTAACCCTTCTGCATTTGGAAATCAAGTACGTAATTGAGTACAATGTGAACTTTTTGTTGTTGTTGTGGAAATAGCGCAACTCTTTCATGTGTTGGCTCTCTTCTTGACTTATTTCTTTCTCCTTGAACAAATTTTAGTAGAATTTAGCTTTGATGTGAGTTGAAAACTTTTGTTTAGGGGAAAACAATCCTTGAATCAGGATGTTATTGGTCAGGGCTGTCGGTTATTGGAATTGCAACTGAAAGAAATATTGTGATCTACCTTTCTAATTGGAGTGTCGTCCTGCTTTTGGCATGGTTGGTTGTGACTTAAGCTGCTGTTGCTTGATTATATATATACATATATATACGAAAATGTACAAAATAGTCAGGTTTTGTTGAGGTAGTTAGGTCTACTTCATTTGACTTTATTTGATGGTTTGGGTAGATGTGAATGAGAAGCCTCAATTACGACTAAATTATGAGCTTTCTTTATTTTAAGATGGCTTCTCACTGTTCTGTTCTCGACTGGTAGTTGTATTGTACTGTTTTCTAAGCTGTTTTCACCGACATCCGTGGATATTGGAGACATATTTAACTACCAAGTTAGGAAATTGAGTAGTTTGACTTAAATTTTAAATTCTGTAGTCTATGTATTGTGTATACTTCAAAATACCTTATGACTATATTGTTTCTATTAGTGTTGAAAAAGTACATTTGAAAATGAAAGAGAACACGGATAGGTCTGTGTCAGCATTATGGTAGATCGAATTTAGAGGAGCTGCTACAGATACTCTTTTGAAACCAACCACATTTGTTGGAGGCTGTTTAACTTACCACCACCAAAAAATTTCAAGGTATATTCGTATATATATATATATATATGACTTCATAGATCTAATGAAAACCACACAAGCCAGCCATCATGGGTTCTGTAGTTGAAGATCCTGTAGAACATGATATGTCCAGTGTAGGTTTAGCAGACATGGAGGACGAAGATCTTTTTGAGATTAATTTGGAAGCCGTAAATAGTATCCCTCCACCACATTACTGGGATAACTATTTCACGGCGACTGGAAATGTGCTGCTAGCGAATTGTCTCCTGCCCATATCCGACGTTTCCGGTGCTGTTCCGATTGTATCCAAAGATGTTTCTAGCGCTGTCCCTATGGTATCCAAATCAAGCGAGCCGTTTTCGTTGGCGGGAAAAGCTAATTTTGTTGTGATTGCAGAGCCGATGCCCTTGGTGAGCTTCTTAGGCTACGTTTCTTAGGTGGTTTTGGGGTATCTCGGACGCAGAGGCAAATGAAAGCATAATGTATATGATAGACCAATTACAATACAGGGGTGGTACATTTTTTGGGCAGGAAGTAGGATTAGCCTGTTGCTGTTACACAATACTATAAACGAAAAATTTGAATTTGGCTTGATTTATTTTGTTGCCTTTGCTACCTTTTTTTTTTTTTCTTTAAAGTAAATTAAGTTAATAAAATTTAGACTTCAAACGTGTTTGGGCAGCAGAAATCTTTACTATCAACTGTGTTGTTGGTCCCTCCCAACCAACAACAGTAATAACAAATATTTCCACGTGATTGTACTGATTGTAGATTATTTTTTTTTTATAAATGTGTCTTATCAACTCAAGCTCATTTTCTCGTGAATAATCAACGAAAGTTATACTTAATATCATTGCTGTATTATACTGGGAAATCCGAGTTGTTTTATTTTGTTGCCTTTGCTACCTTTTTTTATTTATTTATTTTTAAGATAAATTAATAAGTTAATGAAATTTAGACTTCAAACGTGTTTGGGCAGCAGAAATCTTTACTATCAACTGTGTCGTTGGTCCCTCCCAGCCAACAACAGTCCTGTTTGGTGGGTTAGTTTAAGTAATGTTGTTTGAGTGTTTTTGATATATGTGTAGGTGAAAAAGTGTATAATGTTGTTTAAAATATGTAGTTTGGTGTTTGAGAAGGGCTGCCAAACAGGCCCAAATATTTCCACGTGATTGTACTGATTGTAGATTTTTATTTTTATTATTTTTTAAGTAAGAGTACAATGTGTCTTATCAACTCAAGCTCATTTTCTCGTCAATGGCTCTTTGGCCAATCAACGAAAGTTATACTTTTAATAGCATTGCTGTATTGTACTGGGAAATCCGAATGGATCTTTGGCCAATCAACAAAAGTTATATCATTGTTGTATTGTACTGGGAAATACGACCAGTATTTCTTCTACTTGTACGTGATCCTGTACAAATAACCACGTAAAACGTTTTAATCCAACAATTATCAACCAATAATACCACGTAACCACAATGTACTGGGTGTTTTGACTGATAAATAGAAAGCAGCCCTAGGCCCCAGTGCAAAGAAAGCTGTGTGAGTATTTGAAGCAACCACCGCCTTTTGCTTCTATTGTTGAGTGTGAGCCCTTCCACCTCTTTTTTATAGTTTAAACTCTTCGTACACTCAACTGGATTTGACTCACATTTTTCTATTCTGCCCGTCTTTTTTCTAGTACCTTTGCGTGGGCATCACTATGTATTGAGTGGGGGAAGTATATTTGCTCAGAAATATTATGGGGAAAATCTGGAATAGTAATTTGGGTTTACCTGAAACCTAAATTATAGTAACTAGTTGGATGGCACTAAAAAAAAGGGACTATCTTGGCGTATTTTTCTTGCAAACGCCGTTATAAGTAACCTATTGCAGTGGTTTTTGTAAACGTTGCTAGAAATCTTACACCTATAGTGCCGTTTTCAAAGCGTCACAACAGACATAATTTATATCGGCACTTTTTTTTTTGAGAAAGAATTTATATCGGCACTTGATGGGTTTATAGCAGTGCTTTAATTTTTATGTTCACTTTCTTTTCATACAAGGCCTATTACAGCTGTTTAACTGCCGCAATAGGTAGTTCCCATTAAAAATCTATTACGGCAATTCAAAAGCGCTGCAATAGGTCCAATAGTCAAAATCATTATTATTTTTTTGACAAACCTATTACTACTCTTTTAAACCGCCACCATAAGTAGTTGCAAAATAAAAACCTGTTGAGAAGCTTCACCATGTCTTCAATGGGGATATGATGGCCTTGTAAGTGTTGTTGCTTTGGTAAAGGAGTGAGGAAATGGATTCTTGAAGTACATATATAGGTTGCAACAAGTTGCTAGAACTACATTATGAGGTTAAAAAATTTTATGTCCACTTTTGCTTGTAATAGGAATCCCAATACCAAAGAGAAAATTCACACCTTTAATTGAGAAGTTACATTTGTGTTGAATCTCTCCGAGTACTCATTTGAATTTGTTAAGCTGTAGCTGTTTTGTAGTTGCCCTTGTTCACGCACATGATATTGGATATGTCATGGACTCATGGTGACATGTTTTGGTGTTGGTGGACACCTTAGTAATACACACATGGAAAAAAAAACTTTTGTACATACTACATAGTGTGTATACTTGAGTTTTTGTAAATAAAAATGTGATAGCTTTCGACTCTTGGGTAGCACACAAAGATGAGGCATTGTGTTCTTTAGGGCCTGTTTGGATTAAGGGAAGAAAGATAGAGAGTAGAGGGGAGTAGAGTAAAGTTGGCTGAAAATAGACTAATTTTAGATCAAATTTAATCTACTCTATTCTATTGCTCATCTCTCCCCCTCAATTGAAACGGATTATTAGTGTACGTTGGAAAGGGTGTAAAGACAACATGCACTTAAAGAGCACCAAAGATAAACACCAAATTGATAATATCAACTTAGTTCGACTAAGATAAGACCTACACTAGTAAACAGACCGTGCATGATTTCTTTCCAGTGATCTTGCAACCTGGAAATGGCAGATGTGAGATCTTGATTAGGTATTAGGGGTAGCAAGCAAACAAAGAACTTGGGTTAGATTGTTGCGAAAAGACTAGTCTAAGATTGTACGATGGAAAGATTCACTAACTTTTTTTTGATGATCGGAAAGATTCACTAACAAACAAGGACATAGACTTTTAAAAAAAAAGTAACATGTAATCAGACTACATATGCTTGTCACAACCATTGCTCAGTGAGGTAATAGAATGGGTCCATTTTTACTTGCTGTGTAAATCCTATCACTCTCTTATTATATGTCATGTGACCTTTGCCTATGTCACAAGATAGAAAATCGATGAGAATGAATAATTTGGCCCAAAGGGTATGCTAGGAAAGTAGTCAAGCGAATTAAAGTTGAGTAGCATGAAAGCAAAAGGAAGAGGATTTGGTACCATATCCTTATTTTTTGCTTACTCACATGAGATTCGTGTCAAATTTGGGAGTTTGAACATAAATGTAAGTACAAGATTGTGTGTTAAGGGTTGAGCATGGCTTTAAGTTGGTTAGACTTACGTGGGATTAGAGAATACTCAATGTAGTATGATCAAACAGGTCTAGGGTACAACAAGGTTTAAAGAAAAAGTTTAACTCCAAAATGATTTAAAGCTACTTTTTCTAACTCATTATGTGGTGAATTATAAGACTATTTATGTGTATTATTTGAATAAGTTACATGACTTATTAAAAAAGCTGTATAACTAAAATTACATATATTTGATCTCTTCAATTGCCACATAGTAAATTTGAGGATTTGAAGAAGATAGCTCTAAATCGGTTTGGAACTAAACTTTTTCCTTTATTTAAATAATACACATGGACATTTTATAAATCAACATGTAGCATGTTAGGGAAGATAGCTTCAAATTGGTGTGGAGCCAAACTTTGTCCGATGGTGTTTAATTAGTAGGTGAATAATTTTGGTTAAGTGGAGGTGTAAGGTGTCTTGCAGAATGTTCAAGACTATGGGCTTGTACCACCGCACATCCTTAGTGCGATAGTCACTCCATAAGAATAAGTGTTTGTGAGGTGTGGGGGATAAGTGCTGGGATTCAAATATCTAGGAGGAAGTTTTCACACACGTATACATTTAGCTTAGAATAGAGTAAAATTTCTATCTTGTAAAAAAAAAAAAAAAAAAAAGAAGGACTATGGGCTCGTTAGACCAACATGGTGCTTAAATTGTTTTAAAATTGGCTCTCTTCTCTCATTTAAAGAGTTTTCTAACTTTTAACTAATTTTGGACATGATACAAATGGGCCTTAGACTAATCATGCTTTCTCTACATTACTGTTCGGCCCACTCTCTTTTTAAACATAATCCTAACGTGTCTTTTAAACTATGGCACAAAATAAAATAAATGTGATCCTTCCTGTTCAAATAAAAAGAGGTTACAGGTACATCCCAAGTCTCTAAATGATGGAGCTACTTGGTCTATTGGAGGAGTATCAGAGGCAGGCTGCTGCACAAAAGATGCCTACTGCACAGACATGCTGTTCATGGGAGCTGCATGTATATACTACTAATGCTTTCTGCATAATTATGCTACTAATGATGTTTTCTTTTAGTTTGTTTTCAGCACGTCTATTTATGGTCTCTCTTTCCTTGTCTTTGTAATTGAATTTTCCCTGGATTTGTGTCACGATACTGTTTTCTATTGTGTTTGTATACTTCTATATTAATAAAGTTCTATCTTTTATCTCAAAAAAAAAAAAAAAAATTCTAAGAAAAATAAAAATAATTATATTGCATTTATTTCATTTCTAAATATTTTTCAAATATTAAATGCTCACTAAAAATAACAATTTGGATATGAAAAACTTAAGGAAAAAAATGAAAGAAGAATAAAAAATTAATTGAATATCAAATAAGATCCCTTGATCAAACATGTAATATAATAACTCTCAATTATATAAAAGCATAATTTCATTTCAAATGTATCTATCTCTTATAGAATTTAACTGACAAAACTTGTTACAATTGTTTATGCAAAAAATTTTTGTCAAATTTTCAATTATATAAAAGATTATTTTCATTTCAAATGCATATAACTCTTATAGAATTTAACTGAAAAAAACTTGTCATGATTGTTTATGCAAAAAAAAAAAAATATATATATATATATATATTTTTTTTTCAATATTAATTGGGGGGCAAGAGCCGGGGTTCAAGTCTCCAAGAGGGAGTTTCATACACATATACACTTAGATTAAGTTAGAGTAGAATTCTATCTTGTTAAAAAAAAAAAAAAAAAAAAACTTGTCCACTAATATTGCCTTAGAGCATTCACATTAGTCTTTGTAAAATAGAATAAGCCCCACATTTTGCCCAACCAACACTTAAAACTTCCCACATTAGTCTATATGTATTGTTGTGGAAAAATATATTTGTAATGTAGTAATTGTGTAAATTTATACCGTCTTTGTAGCTTTGAAAATGAATATTTTAATAATATTTTCCTAGTTTTGTTTGACTATTAAAAGAGGAAGGAAGGGATGAATTGAATTGAGATAATAATAAAAAATTGATAAGAAAATATTATTTTATTGAAATGTAGCAAGAAAAAGAAAAAGATAATTTGACTGTTTTGAAAAATAAATAAAATAAAAAAGGTAAATTCCTATACTAAAATAAATATAATTTTTTACATGATTCGAATATGCGCATATATAGACTTCAAATGGCATCGAACCAATTCTGCAACTCCTTCGTTCCTGACCAGAAGATTGACCCCCCGTGACTATGGGAATACCTTGACTGACCAAGTGAGGAGTTCATCCAAAAAAAATGAGTTGACCACTCTCCGATCCCTTATCCCTGCATATATGGACAGTAATTAGTAAGTACCAAAGTTGAGTTGGACATTCGGTTTTTGTCAAGAATCTTGTCCTATCTCACGGGTTTTAGTCCATCTATCATATCTCGAGTGACTTTCCTGCCAACCCCATTTATTTTCTTTAAAGCATTACTGATTACATCATGTTATTTTGACTATAAACTTACTCACATGATGATTATTCATATAGAAAAAAGCCCAACAACTTAACATAATAATAATATATATCCTTTTATGAGTTTTCCAAAATTTTAAATAATGCTCTGTTTTCTTCTGCAATGTATATGTACCGGCCTGCATAAGTTTTGCGCAAGTGCACGTATATGTGTCTGTGTTTGGGTTATAATTTATAAATTTTATTGTCGGCATAGATTGGTTTTGTTGTATTCATCAAAAAAAGAATGGTTTTGTTGTGGTGAATCAAATCTCTGCTGGGATGTCATCTCACAAAAAAAAAAGAGGTACGGAACTAACAATTTGTTTCAATGGTTTAATTACATGCCTATGTCCTCATTTCCCTTCTGTGCTCATCAGCTCCCTATACCTACCATCAAAGCCCAAGGACTTGCAAAATAGCTATTGGCAGATACTGGCTTTTCTATCACATCCAAGCACGGAGGGTTAATAGCAGGTCATGAGTGATGAGCATGTAAAGTAAAAATGTGAAAGTGCACACCTTCTTTTAGTGCTTGTACTGCCAGACGACTACCATTAAATCCCTGCCGGCAGCAGAAACGAAAAAAAATAATAATCGTGCAACGTCCAAATTAAAGTGCATTCATATATCCGCAGATAAGTTGGATACTCCTTATCTTCTTAATGTCTGTCTACCAATTGATGCTTTTGGATTATAAAAAAAAAACCAATTGATGCTTTTGAATGACCCGCCTGGATCTTTCATTTCTGTCCTTTTTTTTCTTAAAGAAGAAAATTTCTTATCCAAACAAGGATAAATATTTCGAGATTCTCATCTTTTGAGCAATGGCATCCTCACGTACATGTGCATACTACCAGGGACCGAGCAATGGCATCATCAGGTACATGTGTGTGTGGGTGTGGGGGAGGGGGGTTAAAAAAAAAAAAGAACATAACAAAGTTTAAATTTGAAGTTGAAATTTCCAAAAGGTTACTATATTGAATTTTGAGTGAAATGTCTAAATTAATCATTTGATTGCCATTTTGTTAACAATATTGGATGGAAAATACATTAGGTGATATGCAAGTGATTCAATTTAATAATATATTCATCTAAAAGCAAAATTTATTAAAAATTAGTGGGGTGAAAGCTAGTATCGAGAGTCCTGTTATTGAATTGAAATTTCCAAAATGTTACTATATTGAATTTTGAGTGAAATGTCTAAATTAATCATTTGATTGCCATTTTGTTAACAATATTGGATGGAAAATACATTAGGTAATATACAAGTGATTCAATTTAATAATATATTCATCTAAAAGTAAAATTTATTAAAAATTAGTGGGGTGAAAGCCAACATCGAATCGAGAGTCTTGTTATTACTTACGTTACGTCAGTCATGTATGTTGATGACATTGTTTAGTTTTCCAAAACTTGAAGGAGAGATGCTATTTCTATCAATGATTGCCTTGACAAGTATTGTAATTGGTCTGGTTAGCTCATCAATAGGAATAAATCTAGCATCTTCTTCTCTAGGCACCCCCCCCCCCCTAATCAGTCATGCTGAATTATCAAGCAAGCCCTTAATATGAAAGCCCTAAAAAAAGACTCCATTTACTTAGGTGCTCCTTTGTCCCTTACCAAAGCACCTTCGAAGGGCTTTAAATTCCTTCAGACATATCGGAGACGAGATTGAAGGGTTGAAGAAGCAAGGGCCTATAATAGGCGGCTAGATGTACCATGATTAAAGCTATGGCACAAGCCCTCCCTACTTGTACTCTGGCAACTTTTGACATTCCTACTAAAATTTGTGACAACTAGGATACCTTATTTAGGAAATTTTGGTGGAATCCCAAAAATTCAAATGGTAGATACCTAGCTTAGGAGGCCTAGGAAAAATTGTGCATTCATAGGAGTGCTGTGAAGATTTTCTTAAAGGATTGAAAATACAATCTCAGTGTTCAAATGTGATTGAATTGAGATCAAGATCTATTTGTGTGAAGAGAAAATTTGAGAGGAAAGAAAAGAGTAACAGAGAGAGAGAGAGAGAGAGAAGGAAGAGAGAGTGAGAGAAACTGAATTTTCTTACTTAATGAATAAATTGAGAGTACAATCATATATATAATGCAACCTACCTAAGAGATTGAATAACAGAATTAATCCAAACTATATGGATCAATTCCGTGAAATTAGGAAAGATAACTAACTCCCTAACTGACAGAAGCTTCGCGCTAATACATCTGAATTCAACTTAACTCTAGACGACGTCGTTCTACCTTCTGAAACTTAAATACCAAATACATAACATGGTGCGTTCTTGCTTTAGTGAAATGGTGCATTGCACCTATGTTCAAAACTAACGGCCATCCCTAAATTCAGTCATCTTCAACCTTGCGCCTATTGTGCAATCAAACTAGGACTGAGTGCTAATCAACCATTTGCAATTTGTTTTAACTTCTCTGAAGTAGAAACACCATGATCACTAACATCCCTCTTCAAACTTTTGGGGGAGGTATCCAACAGAAGTTTACGTCATTGAAGAAGAAACGAGGGAGAAGGCAATGGTTTGGTGAAAACATTAGCAAGCTTGTCCTTGCCAAAAACAAAATGCGCACACACAAATCATGACGCAACACCTTCTCACGAACATAGTGGTAATCTACTTCTACGTGTTTTGTGCGAGAATGGAACACAGGGTTGGCAGAGAGAGCAATAGCGGAAGCATTGTCACACCAAAGGACAGGGACATGATAGAGAAAAATCCTCAATTCCTTGAAAAGAATACGTAGCCAAAACACCTTTGCAGCAGTAGTGGCCAAGGCACGATACTCTGCCTCCGTGGAAGAATGAGCAACAGTGGCCTGTTTCTTGGAAGACCAAGAAATGGGAGAAGGACCAAGAAATACCAAAAGACCTGTGGTAGAATGACGGTCAAAAGGATCTCCAGCCTAATCTGCGTTTGAGAAGGCTGTGAGAGTCAAAGGAACAGGGGAGAAGGAGATGCCATGATAAAGGGTGCCACGAAGATATTTGAGAACTCTCTTAGTAGCTTCAAGATGAATAGTTGTAGGATTTCTCATGAATTGACACAATTGATGCACGCTAAAAGCAAGGTCTGGGCGTGTGAAAGTCAAATATTGGAGAGCCCTAACCATGCTTCTATACTCAGTGGGGTCAGAAAGAGCAACACCTTCATAAGGAAGCAAACGTGTAGAAGGGAAGCAAGGAGTCTTGGTTGGTTTAGAATTCTCCATGTGAAAACGATGGAGTACATCTGAAGCTTACTTAGATTGTGTAAGAGTAAGGCCAAATGGAGTTCTAGAAATCTGGACAACCAAGAAATAGTTGAGATCCCCAAGATCCTGAACACAGAATTGAGAGCAGCAACAAGAGAAGAAACATGCTTGGAATTGTTCCCTGTGAGAATAATGTCATCTACATAAAGAAGTAGATAGATGATAGTACCCTTGGATTGAAAGATGAACAAGGAACTGTCAGCAAAGCAAGCTTGAAATCCCAGATGAATCAAGTGAAAAGTGACCTCTCAAATCAAGCCCTTGGTGCTTGTTTGAGATAAAGGGATTTGTGCAACTTGCAAACATAGTTAGGGTGAGCTGCATCAACATAGCCTGGAGGTTGTTGCATGTAGACTTCCTCCTTGAGATGGCCATGAAGAAAAACATTTGACACATCTAGCTGTTTTAATGGCCAATTACAACTGATAGCAATGGCAAGTACTAGTCTGACAGTTGCTGACTTGACAACTGGACTGAAGGATTCTGAGTAATCAATACCAGCTTGTTGGTGAAATCCTTTTGCAACAAGCTTGGCCTTATAATGAGCAATAACACCATCACTGTGAAGTTTGATCTTAAACACCAATTTACAACCAATTAGATTAGCATGAGGAGGAGTAGGAACCAAGGACCAGGTTTGTTATCTCTGTAAGGCTTGAAATTCTGCATCCATAGCTTCACACTACACTGGATACTTGGAAGCAATTTTCTAAGAAGGTGCTTCAGTGTGTGTGTAATCCAACATAGCCTTATAACATAGCTTAGGATTGGGTTTAACAATGCCACTTTTGGATCTTGTCTGCGTTGGATGTTGGACAAGAATAGTGGGAGCAGTAGGTAAAGGTAAGATAGTAGATGGAATAGGAGAGGTAGATGATATAGGTATAGAGACATTTGGATCAGTGGAGGAAGGAGTGAAGGTGAAAGTATTAGGCAAGGTAGGTTCAGATTGTGGTGTGACTATAGGAGCAAAAGATTGGGAAAGGAGAACATCGGTTGCATTAGAACTAATATTAGCATGTGGTGAGGGAGTGGTATGAAAATTATATGGTCCTAATAGTGAAGGTTGATTAGAAGCATGAAGATAGAGGAGATTGGATAACCAGAGAGCATTTGAAAGATTAGAAGCCGGTGAAGAAGACTGACTGACAAAAAACAGGGGAGTAGATGAAGGAAACTTGGCTTCATTAAACAGAACATGCTTAGAGGTATATATGTGGTGAGAAGAAGGATGAAGACACAAATACCCTTTAGAACTAGTGGAGTAACCTAAGAAAATACACTCCTTGGTTCTGTGATCAAGCTTATGACTAGAATAAGGTTTAAGATGAGAGTAGCAGGCACAACCAAAGACCTTGAGTTGGGATAGGTCTGGGGAAGCAGAATACAACTTAGACTAGGGAGAAACAAAATTAAGAACTAAAGTGGGAAGCAAGTTGATTAAGAAAGTTGCAGTAAAAAGAGCATAGGACCAAAAAGAAGTGGACATAAAAGCTTGAGACAGAAGGGTGATTGTCGTTTCAATGAGGTGCCTGTGTTTCGTTTCAACAAGGCCATTTTGTTGGCGTGTATATGGACAAGAGATTTGATGGATAATGCCATGTTGGGACCAAAATGACCTAAAGGCAGTAGAAGTATACTCCCCACCTCCATTAGATCTGAAGGTTTTTATTTTGGTAGAGAATTGAGTTTCAACCAAGGCCTTGAACAAGATAAACATGGAAAACACTTTAGATTTGTATTTAAGAGGGTATAACCAAGTAAACCTTGTAAAATGATCAACAAAGATAACATAATAACGAAAATCATTGATAGATGTGACAAGAGCAGGACCCTATACATCAGAGTGCATAAGTTCAAAAGGAGATGATGCAACAAATTGAGATTTAGGAAAAGGTAAATTGTGCATTTTGCCATACAAACAATGAGTGCAAGTTTGAACCAGATTTGTATGCTTATCCATGACAAAGCTATCATTAGAAAACACATATTTGAGAACTTGATCATGTGGATGACCAAGTCTCATGTGCCACAGTGTCTTATTAAAACCAACAATCCTAGATACATTGTTACAAACTTTAGAAACATGATTACAAACTTTGGAAGACAAGTGAAGTTGTGAAGCTTTATGAGGATAAATGAGATAAACTTCATCTTCACTCTTGCCTTGGTATAGGACCTTCCTCGTGGCCAATGCCTGAATGGACATAATGTTTTTGTCAAAATAACACCAACAATTGTTATCTTAACAGATTTTATGGACAGAAGCAAGATTGGAGGAAATGGATGGAACTCTAAGGACATTATGTAATTGAAGAGTGGAAGAAGATGAAGGAATGAGAGAATTACCTATGTGTGTAATTGGTAAGTTCTGTCCATTTCCCACTGTGAGGTGATCCTGACCTCCATATGGTTGAGCAAAGCTGAGTTGATTGAGTTTAGAAGTCACATGATCAGTGGCTGTACTGTCTGCAAGCCAAGGCTGCTCTTATGCAAGGCAAGCATTGAATGCTGTGGCCATGGCAGAAGTTTGGTTGGTGGATGCTTGCCTTAATAGGCATAGTCCATCCTATGATAACAGTCTATAGCTGTATGACTAAGCTTGTTACAAATTTGGCACATAGGCCTGTTTGATCTTGGAGCAGATGAGCTTGAACTTGACTGATGTGATTGGAAGGGAGTGAACTGATTATAAAGAGGTGAGTGATTACTTGCACCTCTTCCTCCTCTTCTACCTCTATTATTATAACTTCCTCTGCCTCTCTCTTTATTATTCTGATTGAAATTACCACCTGACCAATTGAAATTACCACCTAGCCTTGGAGTAGCAGTAGCTGCCATTGCAAAGATTGAATCTTTAGCATCTAACCCTTTATTTAAGGATTCCTTTCACCATTAAGCATAATTGACAACTCATCAAAGCTTAATGGTGTGCTTCTGGTCCTTATTGTTGACTTGAAAGCATTGTAGTCCTTTGGCAAACCCTTGAGTGTTATATGGAGCAACTCCTCATCATCTAAAATTATTCCAACTGCTAGTAACTTATCCTTCACAACTTTGATTTTCCTCAGATAAGCATCAACAGAATCTGCACCCTTCTTAAGATTCTGAAGCTCTCCTTTTAGGTTCATCACATGAGGCCTAGAGATCGAGGAGAACCTGTTCTCTAGAACCTTCCAAACTTCCAATGCAGTAGTACATCCAATAGTGAGAGACAAAATTGATGGCTAGATAGTGGAGCTGATGAAGGTTAGTAAGGCCTTTTCCTTAGACCTCCAGAGTGTATATTCTAGATTCACAATTGCAGTGTAAACTCCACTAAGATCCTTAAGAAATTTCTCTGGAACCATTTGTGGTTCTTCTAGCAATTCATACAGAGAATAAGTTTCTAGAATCATTGTAATTTGATGTTTCCACACGATATAGTTGGTATTATCCAACTTGACTGTCATCATGTTTGACATGTTTGAAAGAAAAAGAAGTGGTTAATTCATCACATTCATTAAAGAATTAGCAAATGTTGATGAGCTTGCACCTGCGGAAGAAGATGATGCAGCTGTTAAGTTTGTGGCTGCCATTGTTGAATTTTGTACAGGAATCTCAGACTCTAATACCATGAAGATTTTCTTAAAGGATTGAAAATACAATCTCAGTGTTCAAATGTGATTGAACTGAGATCAAGATCTGTTTGTGTGAAGAGAAAATTTGAGAGAAAAGAAAAGAGTAACAGAGAGAGAGAGAGAGAGAGAGAGAGAGAGAAACTGAATTTTCTTACTTAATGAATAAATTGTGAATAAAATCATATATATAATGCAACCTGCTTGAGAGATTGAATAACAGAATTAATCCAAACTATACAGATCAATTCCGTGAAATTAGGAAAGATAACTAACTCCCTAACTGACAAAAGCTTCGCGCCGATACATCTAAATTCAGTTAAACTCTAGACGACGTCGTTCTACCTTCTGAAGCTTAATACCAAATACATAAAACGGTGCGTTCTTTCTTTAGTGAAATGGTGCGTTGCACCTATATTCAAAACCAACGGTCATCCCCAAATTTAGTCATCTTCAACCTTGCCCCTATTGTGCAATCAAACTAGGATTGAGTGCAAATCAACCATTTGCAATTTGTTTTAACTTCTCTAAAGTAGAAACACCATGATCACTAACATGCTAGAGGTCTTGGATTCAAAAAGGCAAAGGATATCAACAAATCTCTCATTGCTAAGCTTGCATCGGTGGTAGCATCCAAGAGAGATAGTTTGTATATAAGGCTATTTCAGAGTAAATACAAGGTGAGGTAAGATTGGCTTAGAAGAGAACTTTTAACGAATGCATCCCCAATTTGGAGAGCCATAAAGAAAAAGAAAACCTTGATCACTAAAGGAGCTTGTTATCTGGTAGGTGATAGAGCTTCCATTAACATTTGGTTGGACCATTGGATACCATGGTTAGCAGGCTTCTTGAACTACACTGTTGGGTTGTCAAATTGTTACATGAGTTTTTTGACCCTATATTTATACAAGCTATTCTTAGAATCCCTATCCTCGCTAGGCTTAAACTTAACAATTTATGTTGGATAAAGAATCCTAAGTGTGCCTTCTTTGTCAAATATTCTTATAGAATCTCTGAAGAGTATCTAACTGTCTCATCTAATACTAATGCACCTTGGCAAATACTATGGAAGCTCAAAGGTCATGAAAGAATCAAAATGCTACTTTGAAAGATTGGCTCCAACCCATTGTCTACTTAAGAAAACCTTCTATAAAGAATTGGCAATGATGATCCAAGTTGTGCTCTTTGTGGCGTAACAATAGAGTCTTTTGCCCATTTGTTCTTTAAATGCCCTGGTACAAGAGTCATCTTGTTTGTTGGCAAGTGGGGATGAGATTTGATTTATGCCCAATTAATTCAAATGAAGACATTAATAAAGATCCTTTTAATCACTTTTCAGGTACTCATCTACATAGGGAGGAGGCTTCCATGTGCTATTTGCATATGACCTTCACTTTGGACTCAATTTGGAGTTTGAGGAACAAATGTGTGCATAATGGTGGGGGATGTTATGGCCATCACTAGGGGTGGCAATTTTTATCCATGTCCATGAACCCAACCATTACTCACCTAATTTAGTTAAGTCTTAACCTAACCCATTTGAATATTTGGGTTAAATGGGTAAAGACCTATTAGGTTATTTAATTATATGAGTCTTAATGGATAAACCCACTAATACACACTAAAACCCATTAAAAATTTAAATAAACATAAAATCTAAATTTCTAGAAAATGACCAAAATACCCTCGAATCCTAAAAAATGACCAAAATACCCCCAAAACTCAAAAAATGACCAAAATACCTCCGAAACCCAAAAAATGACCAAAATACCCTTGAAATCCAAAAATTGACCAATGCCCCCAAAACCCAAAAAAAGACCAAAATACCCCCAAAAACTAAAAAAATGACCAAAATACCCCTAAAACCCAAAAAATGATCAAAATACCCATGAAACCTAAAAACTACCCAAATAGTCCCAAAACTTAAAAAATGACCAAAATACCCCAAAAACCCACAAAATGATTAAAATACCCTCGAAACCTAAAAAATTATCGATATACCACAAAACCTAAAAATTACCAAAATACTTCTGAAACCTAGAAATTTACCGAAATAACCAAAAAATCTAAAAATTATTGAAATACCCGTAAAACCTAAAAGATGACAGAATTGCCCTTGTAACCTAAAAAATGATTGAAATACCTTTAGAATCTTAAAAATGATCAAAATAACCTCGAAACCTAAAAAATTATCGAAATTCCCTTTAAACCTATAAAATGATTGAAATACTCTTAGAACCTTTAATTTGTCGAAAATATCCTCGAAACATCCAAAATACCCAAAACCTCTATTTTGGTAATTTTAGATGTTTCAGGTGTATTTTGGTTATAATTTAGGTTTCAGGGGTTTTTATCAATCATTTTTTTAAAGGTTTTGGGGTTATTTTGGTCATTTTTTTTAGGTTTTTGGTTATTTTGATCATTTTTTAGGTTTCAGGGTATTTTGGTAATTTTTTTAGGTTTTGGGGATATTTCAATCATTTTTTAGGTTTAGGAGGTATTTCGGTCATTTTTTAGGTTTTAGAGGTATTTTAATCATTTCTTACTTTTAGGGGGTATTTTGTTAATTTTTTAGGTTTAGGGTGTATTTTGGTAATTTTTAGGTTTTGGGGGTATTTCGGTTATTTTTTTAGGTTTTGGGGGTATTTTGGTAATTTTCTTTTAGGTTTTGAGGTTATTTTGATCATTTTTAGGTCTTAGGGTATTTTGGTAATTTTCTAGGTTTCGAGGGTATTTTAGTCATTTTTTAGGTTTCGGAGGTATTTCAATCATTTTTTAGGTTTTGGGGGTATTTTGGTAATTTTTTCGGTTAGGGTGTACTTTGGTAATTTTTAGGTTTCGGGGGTATTTTGGTAATTTTTTAGGTTTTGGGAGGGTATTTTGGTCATTTTATAGGTTTTAGGGGTATTTTAGTCATTTTTTAGGTTTCAGGGTATTTCGGTCATTTTCTTAAGTTTGGGGGGTATTTTGGTAATTTTATAGGTTTTGAGGGGTATTTCGGTCACTTTCTAGGTTATAGGGTAATTTGGTAATTTTTTCAAGTTTCGGTGGTATTTTAGTCATTTTCTAAGTTTCAAATGTATTTTGGTCATCTTTTAGGTTTTAAGGGTATTTTTGGTAATTTTAAGGTTTTGGGGGTATTTCGGTCATTTTTCAGGTTTAGGGGGTACTTTGGTAATTTTTTAGGTTTAGGGGGTATTTTGGTCATTTTTAGGTTTTGGGGGTAATCTTTTAGATTTTGGGGATATTTTGGACATTTTAGAGTTTTTGGGAGGTATTTTGCTCATTTTAGAGATTTTGAAGGTATTTTGGTCATTTTAGTGGTTTTTTAACATATTTGGTGATTTTAGAGATATCGGGGGTATTTTGGTCATTTTAGAGGTTTCATAAGTATTTTGCTCATTTTAGGGATTCTGGTCATTTTAGTGGTTTTTGAGCATATTTGGTAATTTTAGAGATATTGGGGATATTTGGTTATTTTAGAGATTACATGGGTATTTTGCTCATTTTAGAGATTTTGGTGATATTTTGCTCATTTTAGAGATTTTGGGATAATTTTGGATGTCCAAGGGTATTCAAGTAGTTTTAGAGATATTTGGGTTATATTGGGTTAAATGAGTGGATTACTAATTAAATGGGTTGGGTTGGTAATGGATAACTAATTTATATATAAATGAGTCATAAATGGATAAATGGGTAATTACACACCCAAACCATTTATGACCCAACCCACCCTTTTGCCACCACTAACATCATAGAGAATAGGGTTAAGGAATATGCCTTGGTTTTACCCAGTGAAGATACTAAGATTTTTAATAGAGCTGTTGAACTTGAAGCATGACAACCCCCACTTATAAGCATGGTCAAACTAAATGTGGATGCAACTGTCAATGATAACCTAATTGCCCTGGTAGTGGTGGCTAGAGACAGTTCTAGTGAAGTGCTCAAGGTCTAGGCCAATTAAGCTTCATGAGATGTGCTCTCTTTTGCAAGACGAGACGACAACCTTCCTCTGGGCCATACATGTTGCTACCAGAGAGAACTGGATACAGGATATCGTAGAAGGTGATGCAACAACTTGTGTTGACAATCTCAATGCAAAACTTACTGTTAGGCTCAAAAGCCATTTCTGTTTTAATAAAGCATGCCCATGAAAGTATTTTGGATGCTTGTATGGTTGACTGTATTGATGTTGGCTCTTTTCTTTGATTAGTGAAAGTTCTTGTTTATATGTATTAAAATTTATTTGAATTTGTTAACAAAATAATAACAAAAAAATCAATTTATAAAATTTCTCAAAGTACAAGTTATTATTTCAAATTAAAGAACAAAAAGTCAGTTTGATTTTACCAAAGTTCAGGCAGTCTTTTGTATTTTTCCCATTTTTTATTCTCAAATATTTTTGTTTTTTAAGTTGAGTATGGAATTAGGTGCGGATATTACAACATAATGTTGTTTATATACAAGAGTTTAGGATAGCCTTTGGCTTTAGAGTCAAAAGAAATTACAATGAAATTTAAATGGTATAGAATCATAGGAGATTTTTGCAATTACATTTCAATTTTCACTAGATGATTAAGTTGAAATGTATTAAAAAAATTCCTATTCTTAAAACCCTAGCTCTACATAATACCTCAAGGTTGCGTTGCAGCTGGGTTTGGAGGGCCTAACTTTAGGGAGACCAGCTCTTTCCTTTCTGTCCTTTCTTGTCAGAAAAAAAAAAAAAATCTTTTAATTCAGAACACAAACTTAAGGGCTGTTTGGTATGGTATTTTAATCGATAGTTTTTAGTTTTTAAACAACATTATATGTATTTTTACATATTTTTTCAAAAATACAAATAACGTTACTAGAACAACGTTACCAAACACAAACTTAAGGGCCGTTTTGTATGACATTTTAAGCAACAGTTTTCAGTTTTTAAACAACATTACATATATTTTCATACATTTTTTTACTCATACATATTTTAAAAAAATACAAATAACGTTACTAGAACAACATTATCAAACGGGCCTTAAATAGCTCAACAAATATCATTGAGCAACGGCATTAAGTTACATGTATATTCTGCATATATAATACCTTAAGCCCAAAGTTGCGTTACAATTGGGTTTGGTTGCACTTTTACATAAACTCGTTACTTGCAGTTTGCCATATCACAAAACCATATAGTTCTAAATATTTTTCTAGTTTAGAACGTGATAGTATTTAGTACTTTTTTTTTTTTTTTTGGTAAACAAAAGTATTTAGTACTTACTTTCACACTTTACCTCTGTTTTAGTGAGTGCTTCTTGTACTACTACTAAGTACTGACAATAATGTGCCTGGTGCATAAATGGAAATTAATCGTATACGCTCAAAGTGCTCTTGTATGTATGCACAGTACAACAGATACAGACATACAGTACATACTTTTTCTTCTTCTTGTTGATGCCAGACCACTTTTCTGGGTGCTCCTTAATTTTTTACAGAGCTCTAGCATTCGCTTCTTTTGGGAGCCCATTCTACCTGTTAGGGAGCCACGTGTCAGCTAATTATTAGGGAGGAAGGGGGGCCTGGCCTTCAAAAATTTTAATTTCATTTTTTTATACAATTTATTTATTTATTTATTTTTTTTAATTTGGGTTTTCAAAAGTTTACTCTCCCACCCTTCAAAAACTTGATCAAATCCAATAAGCCTACTAAAGAGAAGAAAACTTGATCAAATCCAATAAGCCTACTAAAGAGAAGAAAAGAAAAACACTGGTCTATTGAACCATTGATTTTTTTTTTTCTTTTAACTATTCCTTTTGTAATGTTTTGATTTATATAACAAAGAATCACTAAATTATAAATTTTTTAAAAATATTATTGTTGCATGTTTAGAAAAATTAGATAATTTTTGCATAATTATAAGAGTTTAAATTAACGTCAAGTTCTTTTAAAATTTGATCAAAGCTAGCTCAATATAGATTGAGATCTAAAACGATAATTGTAAAGGGTGCCCATTTTTTACATATTTAAAATTCATGCCTCTTATTTTTTTGAGATGCTCAATTACTAATTAAGTTATTGTACTTAGATTTTGCGAACATCTCATTTTCAACTTATAATAGAACTAATGTGCTTAATGTCTTTATGATATAGTTGGTTTTAAGTAGGATTTTATCAATTTAAATTTTGAAAAAAAAAAATTCTTTTTGCAAAAACGATAGTGAGATTCAATATAAATTTTCTATTAGAGATTCAATTAATTTTTCTATTCCTCTTTTTTTTTTTTTTTTCCTTTTTTTTTCTTAAGCTTTTATATCCATTATGATATTGGCTAAAAACCATTTATAATTAAAAAAATATTTTTTAAAAAAATTATCTACACCTTTTTTTTTCTTAAGCTTTTATATCCATTATGATATTGGCTAAAAACCATTTATAATTAAAAAAATATTTTTTAAAAAAATTATCTACAATATAAAATATAATATGGCAATAACAAAGTAAAATTTAAAGAATAAAATAATAGAACCTAATTTATCACTTAATAATGAAATAACCCAACAGCCTTAACTTGTCCAAATAAAGACAAATTTAAGACATAACTCAGTGAATTAATACTAACTAAATCAAAATTAATTCTATATAAAAACCCTAATATTATGGTTTAGGTATAAAATGTAACAAAAAAAAAAGAGATGAAAATATAAACTATAATTTTCCTTGAGTATGGCAATGTATAGTGAAGAAAAGCTAAAAATCTAATTTTCTATTTTGATTTTGATGTTGAGATAAAGAAATTGATTGGTGTGTGGTTGTATAAGTGATTTAGTGGCTACAGTTTGACAATTTATCATGCAGGAGAATTACTTGCAAACATTGAAGTATCAAGTCATTATAAGAAATTAATCATCCATGATGATTTGACACTCAGAACAAATTTTTTTAGTGAAACAACGTAAGATTTTAATTGGGTTAAAAAAAATTTATTCGCCTACAATTTTTGAGATCTTCTTAGGATGAGGGAGGAAGTGAACAATCCATCTATGTTTTTTCAATAAGTTATTAATCTAAATTGTTGAGTCCATCTTGACCTGTTTATAAATATCATGATGATTTAGCTTCAAAACAAAATCTCTTTTTGGGGTCTGCTATTGCCTCCGAAGTACTAGTACGACTATGACTCATTTCATGATAAGAATTTAGAACACTCTGAAAGCAAACGAATGCAGATGATTTGCATCAACCGATTGCAGTAGAATATATTCTTCATTTTATATTGCACTTGAAAAGAAACCTGCAGAACTAATTCAACTAGTAAAAGAAAAAGGGAAAAGGTATTTTGGATCCATTCTTAATAGTCCTGTTGCCCCCATTGGTCCATGGTTTTCACAAGTTTACTTCCACCAATTATAGATGCGCCCTGATTTTGTTTGTTTTCTTATTCGTATCTCTTTAATTCATAATATATTCTCTCTGTCTCTCCCTCTCTCATGTTATTTGTCTCTGAAAAGCTCATTATTTATTTAAAATCTAGGTTAATTGATATTTGTTTTAATAAAATCTGGTGTAGTTCTACCATACCAAAAGCATAACAATCTTGAAACCTTATGAATTTCTCTATTTAAAACATGGTTGGATTAAACTTTTAGGAAACATGTACTTAAATTTGAGTATCTAGTGGTGGGGGCTTAAGCAAGATACACAAGGTAAATTTGAGCATCTAGTGGTGGGGGCTTAAGCAAGATAATCGACTCTAGTCTAATCCAAATATCACGAAAGGAAATGTCAACAACAAGAGCAGGACTTCATTTTTTTATTTTTTTATGGGTAGGTAGGACTTCATTTGATAAGGAAGAAATGATGAGACTCATTAGAAGCTAATCTTGGTGAGTCCATGAAACAAAGGCCGGATTGGAAACTTGTTCATTATTGGGTGTTACTGTGACTGGTGGACAAGGGTTTGAACCATCAATAAAATCAAGGTGGTCTTGGCCACGGAAAAAAGGAATAAGTTGGGTTTTCCAATAAGGTTGAGTGAGAGATGAGTTATTGGGATGGAGAGAGGATGATGATGAAGAAGAAGAGGAATCATTGATGGACCAGGAAGCATAGACACTTCATTTTGAGTGTTGTACCAACCATTTTATGTTATAATTATTTTGATATTGCTTGTGTCACCATGTCGTACCCGTGTCCGTGTTTGAATAGACAATAATTTTTATGTAATCTATCAACCATAATAAGAGAAAATTTCTAAATATACTACAAAATGTATTCAACATTATAATAAATCAAAACTTTAAATCCTAGCATTATTATATTGATTCATATTCCCATATAATTATCAATACAATGTACTAAATATGTCTTTAATAAATTTGATATTGTGGGTCTCTTTCTCTATATATATGTGTGTGTATGATATCTTTAACTCAAAAATACAGGTGTGGTGACTAAATCGTGTGCATATATTATGCTTAACTGCATTTAGATTTAACCCAAAATATATATATATATATATATTCTAAAAAAAAATTTATTTGAGAAACACATAAACACACACACACATATATGGGGGAAGGGTGATGAGATAAGGGAATACACTCACATGCCAACACCAAAACTGCATGCGGTAGTTAGTGTCATGGAACAAGTGATAAACCCTTTCTCAATATCACACCTTACCGATGTGGGATGACTCGATATATTTTAAAACTTAATTTCTAAAATTGAAAGTACAAAGACTGAAATGAACCATACATAAAAATATAAATGTGAGATTTGCAAATGCCCTTATAATTTATTTATGTCATTTATATGGCTTAAATTTTTCAGTAATTTAATTTAATTTTATCAATATAAAAGTGATGGTCAATCTTTACTCAGTGGTCAACTCACATTTATAGATAGTGCTCATCAGTGGCACACTTATGCAAAGTGTACATGTGTATTTCCTAGTTCTCTTGCTCCATTATTAATATAAATACATAACAATCGAACAAAGAAAATAAAAATCAATATTTTGAACACCTACTATTGCCATCCTCTCAATTAGCTCCTTTAAGTGGATCATAATTAGTTTAAACGTTAAAATCGTTTGTTGTCAAATATTATCTACAAAAAAATTTATTGATACTTTAACATAATGATAAAAAATAATTATCATAGAAATGACTCATAATACATTAGTTTGAATCTTATTGGATTCATATCTAAAACCGAAAAGAAAGGAAAAGAAAAAAACGACTCCTTTAATTGTATCTTCCATTAAAATTATTCAAAAAATATCTTTAATTAAAAAATTGATTTAAAAAAAATGATTGGATTCATATTTTTCAACAATTATGTTAATGGCTAACCATTGAGGACTTCGACAAACACCACCCAATATAATTATGTCTACTGATACGTTAAGCACACACGTCCCTTTATCTCTTTTTGTTTTGAGCACTTTGGACTTCAATATTTTGGGTGGCAAGTTTGTATCAGACATGATCAATACCCATCAATTTGCTGATTTTTTATAACACGGAACTGGCATGGAATGCTGGTCATGGATTAGGTTTCTGAATGAAAATTATCCAGTCAAATACTTCCACTAAGTACTGTTATAGCGAAGTTTTTGTTGTGCTGTAGATGAAAATTAACTATTCATTTAGGGGAAAAAAAGAAGTAGTATTGCATTCATAATATTTTTATAATAATTTTACAACAAATTCTAGATGTAGATCTACCACTAATATCACATTTTACTTATTAATAACAATTTACCACCTATAATTTGTTATAAAATTATTATGAAAATGTTGGGATCGTAGTATTAAGATGAACCCCACTTCCTACTCATACTCAGAGGGCTTTGATATTGCACCTGACATATAATTGGTAAGAAAGGAAGATGGGAAATGATAGACTGATGTGATACCAATCCCATGCTTTTCTTTGAACTTGAACTATAAGACAGTGAAGCCAAAACCCTAAACTGGACCAAGTGAAAAAAGTTGGAGAGATAATTGAACATTGGGTTGTGTGCCACGTCTCCTAAGTATGATTCTCTTATTGAAAATAAGAACGCCCCTCCTCTTGATTTTTCGCAGGCATTAGCATATGGTAAGGTTGTTATGCACTAAGTTTAGACCAGCTAAAGAGTAACAAATTCATTAGCTTTTAATGGAAAGCAAATAATGAAAGCGAGCACAAAAAGAGGGAGTGATTGATTTTGTGCAAGTTTATTTTAATTTTATATAATTACATGTGCATAATAGAGAGTAGAGATGTAACTCTTAAAAAGCCTTAGTAGAGCACTTTATTCTAATACATTTGCACTAACATTTTTATTTTTTATTTTTTGCTGGGGGGGCTTAACTTAGCGTCTTCTTGCGGCTGTTTCTCTCTGTGCATTGAAATAAACAGCAGCAACTGGTAAGCCAAGATCGTTTTCAGCTGCAAAACTTCGAGTGTTGAAGTGATCCCTTGAAGAAGGTGGGGTTACTGACTGTCTGCGTTTCTGTTTGAACAGAACAAACACAAACCTGTGGATCCCAATATTAGGCCTTGGAATCTCATAGCTCACAACCTCCCTTCCTGTAATATACAAGAAAAAAAAAGAAAAAAAAAAAAGAAAAAGGAAAAAAAAAAGATGAAACTATAGATTAAAGCCTTATCTTTGTATTACTCTCTCCTTTCCAGCATGTGAAATTAATAGAATGAACATACCAAATGTGGCATCTGTTGTGCCAGGAATGTCTGTGACTATCCTGTAACATAATATATAAATGGTTAGTTCCGTTTGTTCAATTTTAGCTTAGTACATATCATCCAAACATTTTGATCAGGGTAACTCCATTATGGAGTTTTTAAAATCCTATCTATTTCATTTTGAAATTAAAAATTCATGATATGATAAAATTCAATCCACTCGTTTCAAAATAGATGGATAAGATTTTAAGAACTTAATCCATGTTAAATATACTACATTTTTTTTTTTGATAGGTAAATATACTACATATTGGTTACAACAGTTATGGAAAACATTAATTGATATAGAAGGACAAGGATAGACAAATATGTGCTAGTGCTAAAAGGTTATTCTGCAATTTTCTATGACACAAATGAAGCATTCTAGCAAGTAGCAACTGCTATAGTGTTTTTGCACTCTTAAGCGCCTTACAGCTGTTTGTATCTGAACATCTGGGGTCTGTGAAATAATTAACCATATCCAAGTGTATGTAATCGCTTTTATCTATATATTTATTTTTCATTTAGTTTATTGTTAGACATGGGCTAGCTGTTATATATATGTGTTACCAGTGTAGGTGTTCCCTTAAATAAGGATCACTAGGGCCAGGAACATCTGGATCAGTCATGACCTGCAAAAAAGAGGAGGGAACACATGGTGCAAAAAAATCAAGAACACTTCAATAATAGGGAGAGAGAGAGATATATATATATAATAAAGCAACACAATAATGAAGAAAGAGAAACGAGAATAAGGATAAATAGGGGAAATTCAAAGTACCAGTGTGAAAAAAGATCTCATGTCACCTCCTTGAACCTCAACCCTAGGTTTGTTGGTTACTGTGGAAGGATAGAACTCATGCCCATTGCAGACTTGCTTGTTGTTGTAAGTGATGGACATTTTTATGCTTGGTGTGAAAGAGTCAAGAACATCTCCTATGACTCTACCAACAATGAGAGGCTCAGATATTCTTGCCATTGAAAGAGTGAGAAAGGGAGAGAAGTGACTTGAGAGGTTGAATAACTCAGGTGTTTGCTATTGGGCATGGAAATAGAAACAGCATATTTATAGTAGTTTGAAGTACCCCTGGCTACAAGTCACTTAGATCTTAATGTGCCTTGAGGTTATTTGAGCATAAAAGAATATCATAATTGACATCTAGAAAAAGAGGTTACTAGACTGAGTTTGTTCCCACCTCTCTCTCTCTCTCTCTCTCTCTCTCTCTCTCTCTCTCATAATTAGGCACGTCAAGAGCTTAGTGGTTTGTTTTCTATGAAATCAACTAGGTATGTGAAGCCCCCCTCTCTCGTATTGGGTCCCTAGGAATTGGTTCTTAGTTTGCTGTTTATTTGTAACCAAATGAAATCTCATACATAAGATTTTTTTTTTTTTTTTTTTTTTGGGGGTTAAAGTTATAAATTAAGATATTATATAATTAGAAAATTTTCGGCATGAAATATTGTAAGTCCTCAATTTACAAGTTATTTGTAATATTTGAATAGAAAAATGCTAAAGATTTTATATGATTTTTTTTTAAAAATTTTACTTCATAAATATTAACAAATGTTACAATAAATATGATTGATGATTTAAAAAGCATAATAAATAAATGTATAACTCGTTTTTAATGATTAGTGACACTTAAATTTGAACAAGTAATATAATAAAATTTTATAATATCTCTAACATCACTTGTCTAAAAATTTTGAAATGTAGGAGCATGGAGATTGTTAAATTAATAGCCTTGTGTTACATTAGCACTGTCCCTATAAATTTTGCACGTGGGGTCCTTGCTAAAAAAGTTGTAATTTCTTCTTTATATTTAAAACATAAAGCAAATACAGGAAACTCCTAAGGTTCTTCCTTTTTTTTTTTTTTTTTCTTTTTCTTTTTCTTTTTGATGAACAAGGTTCTTTGTGAACGTTTCTCCCAAAAAAAAAAAAAAAAAAAAGGTTCTTTGTGAACATTGCTCTTATAGGGAAATCATCTTTTGCATTTAAGGTAATAAGAAAGTAGAAATTGTTGAACAAAAATCGTAGAACTTTCCTGGATTACATATGCACATATAGAAAATTACTATTTTCGGAGATTCTTAGAGGGTCTCAGGGCATAAAGGAACTCCACCACATTTGCCGAGAGCAATGAGTGTTAGTGCTCAGAGGTCATTTCAAAGCAAAAGGGATTCAGTTCCAAGAATAGTAAGGAGAAGAAGGTGGCTTTTCTATAACTAGAAGCCAAAGTACTTTTTCTGTATATCCCTAGCTGTAGCTGGACTTCATGTCATGTGATATTTCTCAATACACCACGCCCCATGTTTCATCTCTTTTTTCTTTACTTATTTGTTTATTTTCTTCTTTCTCCCTCACCATGTTTTCTCTCATTGTCCCTAATATTATAACATATCAGTGGTAAGCTTCCAATAAGATTGATACATATACATTCCCATATCAATGATGCCCATGGACACCATAGTCAGGCACTGCAGTAATCACATCCCAAAATAATATTCTAGCCGCAGATTATCCAGCCAAAAAGAATATGGCATATGTACCTAGCAGCAGTATTTTAGCATTTTCAAAATGGTTTTCTTATTATTTGAGAGCTAAAGATACATGCATTTGTAACTCTTCTTTGTCCTTTCTGGTGCAATTTTAGCTTTAAAAATGGAGGGGAAAAAAACAGAAGTCTTCTCTAGTTCGATGGCAATTAATAAGCAGTACGTATGCTAGATAATAAAACCGAGCCACTCCCTTACCAAAAATTCCGTTCCTTCCATATGGGTTGAATTGTGAATACCATAAAGTATAAACAATATCTAAAAATCTATTTTGGTTATTTAGTCAGCAAGGCTTTTAGATTTAGTCTTATTTTTTTATAAAGAATCTTCTCTTTCTCTCTTGGTGGAGTCAGAATTTTAACTTTGGGAGGCCAAATTAAAATGTTATAATTATTTTTTTACATATTATATATTATGTGTATATATATATATATATATTAGCCTAAAAATAATACAAACATAGTTAAACATGCAAATAAAAATATTCTATAAGCCAATAAATGTATAATAAAAAGTTTATATCAAACCCAATAAATATAAGCTAATATTAAGAAAAATACTATAAACTTTTTATCTTTTCTTGATCTATTATCTTGAAAATACTAGGTATAAAAAAAAAATACAAATTAAAAGTATAACAAAATTTAGTTACAAAATTGATTACAACCTTACTCAATATCTTTTTATGAGAAGTGAATTTTGATAAATTTACTATTGGATTAGATCTTGTTCTTATATTCTTCATGCTTGCAAAGTTTCTAGAAAATAAAATATCAATAGCTATATTATCAATAAATTATTTAAATTGTAAATTTTTGTAATTTAAAGTTATGTATTAAATATAAACATTTAGATCATATTGTAAATAATATACAATTGACACAAAATTTGACATGTGTATTGGGAGGGTAAAGAACGTACAAAATTTTTTATTTAAACTTTGTCCTTAAAAGTAACCCCCAATTAAAATGAACACACATGCTATTGACAACATTTTTCAATATACACAAATCTATAATTTATAATATATATAAAATTGAAATCATTTGACTTTTAAAGTTGACATCATAATAAACATAAGTTTTTTGAGGCTTTACAATTTTATATACTGTAGGGTCGGTTTTTGTAGTCCAAGCCCAAAAGATATGAGTCAAAGGGCCAACGAACCCAGGACAATAAATTTGTAGAGAGTGGGCGAAAGAGCTAGGCTGGTTATGAAGTAAACAATGGTTGGCTAGGTTACTTGCAGTAATGATAACATGAACTAATGCTTGAACAACTCCATAAATGTATGTCCGAAGAGATGTTTTATTAAGTGAACAGTGATTATAACATTCAGAGTTACAGTAAAGCTTTTTTCTTCCTTTTTTCTCTCTCTCCTCCGTCCCATATTATCAGGGACCCATCTTCTTTATATAGCATCCTCTCCTATCATCTCCATCGTCCACCTGTTCTTCATCTGTGTATCTACTCAAGTGCATGTCACGTCATGTGTCTACTTTAGTTCTTGGTGAGTGGCGGTAGCCGAGGTTACATTGTTTAGGGGTCTTCTCCACATAAATGCGGCCAGAAAAGCTGTTGCAGTGCATTAAATGCGGTGGTAGCAGCTTTTCCTTTAGATATTTTTTAGTTCTGATCATCTCCGGATCCACCCAGAACTTATCATTATCGTTGGAATTGTTAGGAAGATTATTCGGACCTTCCACACGTTTGTTTGATCAAGACTATTTGTGGCTGAGGAGTAAGATGTCTTCGAACCAGTGATGACCTCTTCAGACGGTACTCCCCCTTTACTTCTGGGCTTCCTGCTTCAGATGGGCCGCCCCAACAACCTATTGCTCCTCGAAAATAGAATAGTCCTTAACAGGGTGTCCCGGGCCCATTAAGTAGCTCTGGGCTTTTTCCCCTACAATAGCCCCTCAAAATCTTAATTTTTCCTTCGCGTCCGAAGAGAAAAAATGGGATTTTGACTTGTCACGGGGTAAAAGCTTGAAAACAGACAAAAGTTCAGCTTGGCACGTGTGTAGGTATAGATGCACGCGCTCCATCATTGCTGCCGTTGTTTTCCGTATTCCCGAAGCGCTACATTAATTACAACAGGGGGCGCCTTGTCCTTTGCATCGAACGGTGGGCTATTGATCCAACGGACAGGGTTCTTCCTCGGGATTTTGGCAAAATAAATTCTACCCCTTCGTTTAACCTCGTATAAAGTCTCAAAGGTAGACATTTCTTCCTTACTTTGCAACTCCCAGACCATTCCACAAGAACAAGCACACAAACGCTCTGAGCTCTTCCAATCGCCGATTTCAATCCTTCCCTGAGTTCTCAAGAATCCTTCCGCGAGTTCAGAGATCGGGGTCTAGTTCAGTTCCTGTAAGTTTCTATCATCTCAATCCTCCAGTTTTCTCTTCGGCTATCCTTTTTCCAATTTGAGCGATTGTTTCCTCGCTGCTGCATCATATCTCCACTTTTCCGTTGAGTAGTGATGGGAAAACTCAAGTACTTGGTAGATAGCCCTACCCAGTTGGACAAGTTTAGGGCCACATACTGCATACCTCCAAACGTGGGTGTGAGGTATTGCCCTCCGGAGAAGATACTAACTGATCGAAAAACGGGGGAAGTTGTGATTCCTGTCATTGCCTTCCTAGAAGGGGGAATGACAATTCCTATGGGCCCTATCACTACTAGCTACCTTCGAAACCATAGGATTACCCCTTGGCAGTGCACGCCTAATATGTTTAGGATCCTAGGAGCAATCGAGGACCTTAACCGCCACCTAGGATTAGGGCTCACTTGGCTTGACGTGGTGCACATATATGAGTTCCACAGCCAGCAAGGAGCGGGATATTATTTAAAATCCTAGTTTGACGTTGTTAGGCTCATCTCCTGCCATCCCAAATCCAATAAAGGGATGAAGGATGACTATGTGATCATCTCGGGCGCGTGGTATGACGGCCCTCACTATCCGACCAGAGCAGGAGAGCCAGGTGGGATACGTTAGGCTTAGGCACACTAACCACAGGCTTAGGATCTTCGTCTTTTAACAGTTTTTGATTCTTCTTGTGTTGCTGCATTCTAGTTTCTAACAAAGCCCTGTTGTGACTTGTAACAGATAAGAGAAACATCTCTCCTCGGCTCAGCCTCACCAACTTCGCCGCGCTCAACTTTTTGCTACGATCCGAGATCTTCGTAAGTGAGGACGGACAACTCCGATCGGCTCCCCTTATCCTAGGGTACAAAGCGAAGTGAAAAGACTTCCAACCGGTCGGCAACGCGATAGTCCAGGGAGACAAGCGTCTCAACCGTATCGTCGTTTCGTTTAAGGGTTTTTTGGCTCTGCACGACCTTCCACGTGTACCACACCCAAACCCCCGGGGTATACCCCCTCTCGTACAGCCACTCCAGCAAGTTCCCCTCAGACCAGAGGTTGAGGGTGAAAAGGTTGGTTCCTCCACCTCCTCGCTAGAAGAACAAATAGACCAGTTCCACTTTGGGGGGGAAGCTTCAGGGGCAAATCAAGTGTAGAGGTCTCGGACACTGAGGAAGGAGGTGACAGGCAGTCCAGTGTCCACCCATTTTTGGTAACTGCCCTCCCCGACGACTCTTCGAACGAAGACATGGCGGATTTGAAACGCCTGATGAGGAATAGGGGCCAAAAGGCCGAGCAGAAAGGCGCTGGGACCTCTCAACCAGTAGAGATCCCGTCTCCAGCACCTCCCGAGGCTCCTGAACTCAGCTTGAAGCCCATACCGAACTTACAGAAGAAGAGGCCCCACGAGCCTGAAGAGAGGGAGGTGGGGGTGTCACCAAAAATGAATAAGCAACAGAAAACGGTGAAAGAGCCTCGAGGAAAAAGGGCCACTTCCACAGAAAGCTGAGACGAGGTCCACGGGGCTGAGGTACGCCGAGGAGGGGGACTTCGCATCTGGTCCCCTAGGCTGGAGCTGGATGGCACCTCCATTCCTTGGGATGCATCCCTTAGGAATTATGATGGGGGAAGGGCAGGGTATGTTGTTGGGGCCCTGCGGCAGCCACTCCTTCTCCCCTATGATATGGAGTCCTACAGGCGCTTCAATCAGCAGAAGCTCTTCTTGTCCCTTAAGAGGGATATAGCCATGGTAAGCAAACTCATTCTCTTAATTTAGGTTCTATTTTTAATTTGCTCTGCTCCCTTTCTTCATCCCATGTCGAAAATGTTGTCATGCAGATTACTCAGCAAATCTACGTGACTGAGGAATGGAATAGGAAGTCCTACCTCGAGGCCCAAGCAGCAGTCCAGTCTCAATCCGAGGTGGAGAAAGCTCTTGGCCAGCTGAAGGAGGAGTATGCTCGCACGTTCGAGCAGATTAAAGCCGTGACCAGGCAGAGGGACAATTACAAGGCAGGCCTCCAAACCGCCGAGACCCAGGCCGAGGAGCAGCGCAAACAATTGCACGCGTCAGAGATCAACCTAGCGACCGAAAGGGAGTTGGTGAAGGGCCTCAGGGTTGAACTCCAAAAAGCCAGAGAGGGCGCCCGAGCAGCCGAGCAGGAGGTTCAACTAGCCAAGGAGTCAGTTGAAGCTGAGAGAAAAGCGGCATATCAGCTGGGAGTGGACGAGACTGGGAAGCTACTTACGGAGCAATTTGCTTCGGTTGCTCGTGAGTACTGCGACGTAACCTGGCAAAAGGCACTGGACGTCGCTAGGGTCTCTTCGGACTCTCCCCTGAGGCTACCTGGGAGCATATACTATGATCCAGAGATCCGAGAGCTCCCAGAGACCGACTCTCCTCCTGCTCCACAGCTTTTGGAGGCTATGGAGCAAAGCTTAGTCAGTGTAGCTTCCCCATCCGCCTTTGATGCACCCAGAGAGGCTGGTCTGCCAGTTGAACCAGCCAAAGACAAAGGTCAAGGGTTGGACGAAGAGAAGACTCCTGCTGAGTCCCAGAGCCAAGCCCCAGAAGCTGCCGCTCAGACAGGCCAGGTTGCTGACCCTGTGGTTCCTTCAGCTCAAGAGTAGATACATAGGCCCCCCCCCCTTTTTTGTGTTTTTCTTTCTGTAAGAGATTGTAAGCTACTTTCTTGATTAATGAAGCAGTTTCTCCTTCGCATTTATTTGCTTTGCTGTGTAATACAACTCACTATTATTATTAAGGTCCTGTACTTTAACTTTATTGTGATCCTGATATCATGTTAACAACGCGCATGACTAAGATTGGTATTAGAAAGGGGCAGAATGTATGAGAACTATTACTAAACAACGAAAACTACAGGGGTTATAGTAAAAAGCTCCACAAGCCTTTCCAAATGATAACACTTGAGAGTTAGATATTGTCATACCCACAATCCTCTACAAAATCTTTTGTGGTTTTCCTCAACTCCTACCTCTCTATATCCAAATCCTTGAGAGGTTGATAGCTCAAATACTTACCACACCCATTTTGAGTGTAAAGTGAGGTTTTGGTGTTGCTGAGAAGTATTGAAAGAAGTTATTTGTTTGGTGGATGTAATCGGGCTGAATTGCGTGATTCGGAGAGATAGAGAAGAAAATGCTTCGTCAAGTCAGTTAGTAGCAAGAGCTTGGAGGGCTTAAGTATATGGGGTAAACTAGGGTTGGAGGATTTTTTGTTATTCGTGTACTCCAACTTATTATCTAGTAGATCAATTTATCGCTTAGAGGGCGACGGAGAGGTTTTCGCTGAGTTCTTCGATTTCCTCTTCGATAACACATCGCGGTGTTATCTTGTGTTTGCATCTTTCTTTCCTACACTTTTAGTTTTCATTTTATTGTTAATATTTGATGAATATGGTTTAGAGTAGTCTTATGGTTTTTTCGCTCTCATTTACTCTATTCCGCACTTAGTTTAAGTTAGAATAAAATCAACCGAGCCATAATTTTTAATTTGAAAATCTAAACAACTCTTATATTTTCATACATATTCGAGCTTTCAATATAGAAAACAATATGCCTTTGAATTCTATTGTTAAAAATTGAATTCCCAAAAGATGTTTTAAGAATTTTCTAAGATAATTTGTGTTATGTATAGTATAAGAAACATTACATTCCCTTAAAATTTACCACAATTTTTAATAAAGTTTGTAGTGAGTCTTTGTGTTAAAACTTCATTCTCAGTCTCGTGTGTGTGTGTTTCTAAAAAGAAAAAGAAAAAAATCTCTCTTTATTTTTTTTTTTTCATCTAAATATTAAATTTGATAATTATGGTAGTTATTAATAAATTTTTATTACGATAGTGATTGTACATAAAATTACATATTATAAATTAGAATTTTTTATAATTTTGTTTGTTTATGAAACTATAGATTCTAGTAATAATGAAATTATGATGATTGAAGATTCTAATAAATAGTTTAGTATATAATACAATTTAAATTTAATTATATATATATATATATATATATAATGGTATATGTGGGGGGAAAAAGCCCAGAGCTACTTAATGGGCCCGGGACACCCTGTTAAGGACTATTGTATTTCCGAGGAGCAATAGGTGGTTGGGGCGGCCCATCTGAAGCAGGAAGCCCAGAAGTAAAGGGGGAGTACCGTCCGAAGAGGTCATCACTGGTCCGAAGACATCTTACTCCTCGGCCACAAATAGCCTTGATCAAACAAACGTGTGGAAGGTCCGAATAATCTTCCTAACAATCCCAACAATAATGATAAGTCTGGGTGGATCCGGAGATGATCAGAACTAAAAAATATCTAAAGGAAAAGCTGCTACCACCGCATTTAATGCACTGCAACAGCTTTTCTGGCTGCATTTATGTGGAGAAGACCCCTGAGTGTAACCTCGGCTACCGCCACTCACAAAGAACTAAAGTAGACACATGACGTGACATGCACTTGAGTAGATATGCAGATGAAGAACAGGTGGACGATGGAGATGATAGGAGAGGATGCTATATAAAGAAGAAGGGTCCCTGATAATATGGGACGAAGGAGAGAGAGAAAAAAGGAAGAGAAAAGTTTTACTGTAACTCTGAATGTTATAATCACTGTTCACTTAATAAAACATCCTTCGGACAAACATTAATAGAGTTGTTCAAGCATTAGTTCATGTTATCATACTGCAAGTAACCTAGCCAACCATTGTTTACTTCATAACCAGCCTAGCTCTTTCGCCCACTCTCTACAAATTTATTGTTTGGGTTCGTTGGCCCTTTGACCCATATCTTTTGGGCTTGGCTACAAAAACCGACCCTAGAATTGGCGTCGTCTGTGGGAAGAGCTTGTGCAGGGGTGGAAACAACAGTAGGTGATGGCTGGACACGGTCAACAAGAAGCGGAGTCTAGGGCATCCCAACACGTTGACCCTTTTCTTAACCTGGAGCGGAGACAGGACCGCGAGGGTAGCGTGCACACTGTGCCCCCTGGGCAGAACCAATCACACAGTGGGAGTCACATGTCCCATGCAGAGAAGAACCAAGATTTACAGCAGGAGATTGAAAAGCTAAAAAGGGAGTTACGCCATGCAAAGAGGAAACGGGCTCCCTCGTACTCTGATGAGGACCCTGATGACAAGCCGGACGTCACTTATCAACATAAATCCAGGACACTAGCCAGCGAGTCCTATACCTATGAAGAAGAATCTCATAGTAAGGGGCAACGCAGAAGTCCACCACATGGAGACGTGGGAAACGACGCCATGAGCAGGGTTCTAAACCAGATTTCTAAGTCACCCTTCACGCGCAGGATTGAAGAGGCGAGACTTCCTCGGCGTTTTAATCAACCAACGTTCACTATCTACAACGGTAAAACAAACCCCGTGGAACATGTGAGTCATTTTAACCAGAGGATGGCTGTCTACTCCAGGGACGAAGCGCTGATGTGTAAGGTCTTCCCTTCCAGTCTTGGGCCAGCTGCCATGAGGTGGTTCGATGGGCTGAATCCAAATTCCATCAGCTCTTTCAAAGAGCTCACCCAAGCTTTTGGTTCACGATTTGTCACCTGCTAAAGAGTAGCCTGACCTTTGTCTTCTCTACTGTCTTTGAGCATGCAGGAAAGGGAGACACTGAAGGTGTATTCGGACAGATATTAGGAGATGTTTAATGACATTGAGGGCAATTTTGATGCAATGGCCCTAGAAACGTTTAAGCTCGGCCTCCCTACCGATCATGGTTTAAGGACATCCTTGTTTGGTAAACTCGTTACTAGCATGCGTCAGCTAATGGACTGCATTGAGAAGTATAAGAGAGTTGAAGAAGACCAACAACAAGGAAAAGGCAAGAAGAAGGTTATCCCCCAAGAGAGGAGGGATTTCAGGTCGGATTGGTACACCAACAGCAAACCGAGGAGAGATTTTCCTGCGCAATCAAGAGCAGCCAATCCCCAGACTGTCAGCACCGTATTTAGAGACCCAGTCCATCAGGTTTTAGAAAAAGTCGAGAACGAGCCGTTCTTCAAGTGGCCGAACAAGATGGCAGGGAATCCTGACAGGCGTAATCGCAATCTCTACTGCCAATACCACCAAGATCATGGGCACACGACTGAGGACTGCAGGAACTTGTGGGTTCATTTGGAACAACTAGTCGGCGAAGGGAAACTGCGACATCTCCTACATCACACCAGTGGCCAAGGAGGTCTGATGAATGCGGAGTCCCGGAGGGACGATCCTCTGAAACCCCCTCTGGGAACTATCAATGTTATCTTTGCAGCCCTAGGAAGAACAGGATCCTGGCCATCTAAGGTCATGTCGGTGGATCGGTTACCTGCGGGGGAATCTGGCCAGGGTCCGAAGAGGTGCAAACTAGATGATCAACTAGTTTTAGGTTTCTCGGACGCAGACAAGGTGGGCACTCTCTAGCCTCATGATGATGCGTTGGTCGTCACCCTCAGAATTGGGGGGTATGATGTGAAACGGGTGATGGTTGACCAAGGTAGCACTGTAGAAATAATGTACCCTGATCTCTACAGGGGGCTGAACCTCAAACTTAGTGACTTAACACCATATACTTCTTCGCTGATCAGTTTCGAATGAAGAGTTGTTATCCCGAAGGGCCAAATACGACTACCTGTGCAAACTGGCTTAGAGGCGGTGGAGGTGGATTTCATAGTTGTGGATGTCTTTTCACCCTATACGGCAATTGTAGCCAGACCTTGGCTTCATGCGCTGGGGGCGGTTTCTTCCACCTTGCATCAGAAAATCAAATACCCATCCGAAGGCCGGGTTTGCGAAATCCAGGGGGATCAATCCATAGCTAGACAGTGCTTAGTGGCTGCCATTCAACATGAGCTAGGAGCCGGGTCGTCGACCAGGGGCTTATAGTAACCAAAGCACCAGTCATCGCCCACTGAAGATCCGGACAAGGGCGCAGGGTGCGAAGATTTGACAAAAGTCGTCATTGGGGATAATCCCAAAAAATTCTTTCAACTCGGATCCCAATTGCCGTTGCAGGAAAAAGAGGAGTTAGTGCAACTTCTTAAGGAAAACCTCGACGTATTCGCTTGGAACGCTTATGAAGCCCCTGGGGTGGATCCGAAATTTATATGCCACCATTTGAAAGTAAACCCCATGATCACCCCTAAGAAGCAACCTCCTCGGCGTCCATCTAGGGAACACGCTGAAGCAGTCAGAGAAGAAGTAGCAAAACTCAAACAAGCTGGGGCTATTAAAGAGGTTTTCTACCCAGAGTGGTTGGCAAATACTGTGGTGGTGAAGAAGAAGAGCAGAAAATGGCGAGTATGTGTGGACTTTACCGACTTAAATAACGCATGCCCTAAAGATCCATTCCCCATGCCTAAAATCGATCGGCTAGTAGATGCCACCATTGGACACCCCCGAATGAGCTTCTTGGACGCATTCCAAGGCTACCATCAGATACCCTTAGCCCTGGAAGACCAGGAAAATACTGCTTTTATGACTCCCACGGGTAACTACCACTATAAGGTGATGTCGTTCGGTTTAAAAAATGCGGATTCTACTTACCAAAGGATGATGACGAGGATGTTTGAACCACAGCTGGGAAGAAATATTGAGATTTATATAGATGACATGGTGGTGAAGAGCAAAGTGGTGGCCGAGCACGTGAAGGACCTAGAAAGCACCTTTGAAGTTCTCAGGAAGTACAAGCTACGTTTGAACGCTGCTAAATGCTCGTTTGGTGTGGGGTTAGGCAAGTTCCTGGGATATATGGTGACTCACAGGGGAATTGAGGTCAACCCTGATCAGATAAGGGCCATCAATGAGTTGTAAGCTCCTCGAAATCCCAAGGAGGTTCAGAAGCTGACAGGGATGACTGCAGCCTTAAATCGATTTATCTCTCGATCAGCGGATAGGTGTCGGCCTTTCTTTTCCCTAATTAACAAGTGGAAAGGGTTCGAGTGGACAGAAGAGTGCGCTGTGGCTTTCCAACAGTTGAAAGATTATCTAGCTCGACCACCAATCATGTCCAGCACTGAGCCCGACGAGGTCTTGTTTGCGTATATCGCTGTAGCTACCCATGCTGTAAGCTTGGTACTGATCCGAGCAGATGGCGGTGTGTAGAAACCCGTTTATTGTGTAAGCAAGTCGCTACATGAAGCCGAGGTCTGTTATTTACTGTTGGAAAAGGCCATTTTAGCAGTGGTGCTCGGTACACGAAAACTCCCACATTATTTCCAAGCCCATACAGTCGTCGTTCTAACCCAGCTTCCGCTCAGAGCTATACTCCGAAATGCAGACTACATTGGAAGAATTGCAAAATGGGGGACGATCCTAGGGGCTTTTGATATCAAGTATATGCCATGCACCTCGGTCAAGGGCCAGGTGCTTGCTGATTTGGTAGCCGAGTTCACGGAGCCCCGACTAGAAGAAGTAAAGCTGACATCAGACATGGATGAAAAATCGGTTGGCATGATTTCTCAACAAGACCCTTCCCATTAGGAGGCATGCGTGAATGGTGCTGCGAACCAGAGAGGCTCTGGAGTAGGGCTAGTGCTGATATCCCCCGAGGGAATCATTATTGAAAAAGCATTAAGGCTGGGCTTCTCGGCAACAAATAATGAGGCGGAATACGAAGCCCTATTGATGGGGATGAGTATGGTCCAAAAGATGGGGAGAAAAGCAGTAAAGTTATTCTCGGATTCAAGGCTGATTGTGGGTCAAGTACAAGGAGAGTTCAAGGCAGAGGACGAAAGAATGCAGGGATACTTGAGCCGAGTTAAACATCTGCAGTCAGGGTTCGAATCTTTCAGCTTGTTGCATATTCCTAGGAATGGTAACTCACACGCGGACTCCTTGGCCACTCTAGCCACCTCTTCGGCACAAGATTTGCTGAGAGTTATCCTCGTCGAGGACTTGCATAAACCTACCGGAGCAGGAAAAGAATTAATTCAAGTACACCAGGTCAGGGTTGAACCCAGTTGGATGGACCCTTTAGTTAAGTTTCTAAAGGAAGATATCTTGCCTGGAGAAAAGGGAGAAGCCGATAAAATTCGGAGGAAAACAGCCAGGTTTTGGTTGTCTGAAGATCAGAAACTATACAAACGTTCCTATTCAAGGTCGTACTTGTTGTGCGTGCATCCTGAAAAGGCTGAGCTGTTATTAGAGGAACTACATGAAGGAATCTGTGGAAGCAGGAAGATCCTTGGCTCACCGAGCCATCACTCCAGGTTATTGGTGGCCAAACATGCAAAAGGAAGCCCTGGATTATGTTAAAAAATGTGATCAGTGTCAACGATTCGCCCCACACATTCATCAGCCAGGGGGGACTCTCAACCCGCTATCCAGCCCGTGGCCTTTTGCCCAATGGGGCTTGGATATCGTGGGACCATTCCCTAAGGCTACAGGAAACAAGAAATATCTGCTGGTCGGCACTGACTACTTCACCAAGTGGGTCGAAACAGAACCTCTTGTAAACATCCGAGACATAGACGTGCAAAAATTTGTGTGGAAGAGTATAGTTACTCGATTTGGAGTCNGTCTAGGGTTTTCTCTTTGAAAAGCACTCATCTCAATATGTGGGTAATGTGGGTATATATAGTGTGGGTGAAGACATGGTATAGCAAATATGCCAAAATAGCAAAATAGAATGTTTCGCAGGTATCTCGCGGGAATGCCTTACCCACAAATACTTGCGAAAACTAGCTGTCATGACTCTTCGCATTTCAGTTATGTGCTCTACACGTGGCTCACTTCATTGGAAGGTTTCATGCGAAACTTCTCACGAAATCCACACTTTCTTCAATAGGTGCTTGAGTCTTCACACTCTCTCTCACACACAACTCATACAATGAAATCCCACATAAAATATAGGGTACCTATGATTGAACAAAAATACAATCAAATTTGGCACGAAATTAAAACCAACACAAATTAGTTGTAAATAACAACTTTACATATATGATCAACATGTTATATATATATATATATATATATATATGTATGTGTATACCAATAGTTCCTAAGTTAGACATACCTAATTTTTAAAAGTTACATTAAATAAGGATTTATAATAAACTATCCTAGTTCCTAGTGGTATTAGGTAGATTTAATAATATTAGATTTTGATATAATAACATCATATTGAATGAAATAATTATGGTATCTTATCAAAAAAAGAAAAGAAGTAAATTATGGTATTAAACAAAAGAAAATCAATTAAAACTATAATGATAAGAAGATTACAACAATTTGAGAGAGAGAAAGAGAGAGCAATTAGGGAAGAAGCTTACATAAATATTTGATGCAGCTTGATCCGTTTATTTGCTTAAAATGAGATAGACAATGACCTTATGCTACTAAGCTAAAACAAATTACTTGCAAAAGCGTGCAATTTATTTGATTTTCTTGATTGAGTCACCGGACAACCATATCATTTTAATCTTATTTTATTTTAATTGATTTTCTTTTGTAAATATATATATTTTTAATTTGTTGAACACCTAATAGTTAAAATGAGATATATGATATGAACCATTAAAGCACCCGTACTAATACATGTATAACAACATAAGTGGTAAATTTTTCATATTCAATTCCAAAAATCATTTATATTAGTCCATGTAAACTTGTATAAATTTAGATTGTTGTTATAATAACCATGTAAATATACATGCTTATTATTCACATCCAAACTATCTTTTTAATACATCTGTACTTAAATACATAAAGAGAGAGAAAGATGATTAGAGAGAGCAAAAAACAAAAAAAAAAAAAACAAAAAAATTGATAAAAGTAAACAAGATAATTTGATATGGGTGTTTTTGAAATGTGGTTGCGTACTTGTGTTAAAAAAAAAAAAATTCTTATACCAAGTAGACAAATTATTTTACACAAGTTAATGTGAATATTCTTATAAAATAACGTTACAAAAAGATAATTTGAGAGACTGTGACCGTATCTCTCTCTCTCTCTCTCTCATTAGCTTTTTTATTTATTTATTTTTTTATTTTTTATTTTTTTAACTTTGGGAAAGGGAGGGGGAGAGGGGCCATATGGCCCGCCACCTTCATCGTAATCAAACAATTATCAGACTTTTAAATATGCTAACATAGACGCAAAAGCGAAAATATAATATAGAATAACACAAGAACACGAAAATTACATGATTCAACCTAACGACCTACATATAAGGAGAAAATTCTTAAGGGCTATATTTTTATTTTAAGTAATTTCTGTATAAATTAATACAAATGCTGTTATAAAGAGAATGTTACAAAAAGATAAATTAGGGACTCTGACAATGATTTCCAAATATTACTCTCTCTCTCTCTCTCTCTCTCTCTCTCTCTCTCTCTCTCTATATATATATATATATATAATTATTTCTTTAAACTTTGGGAAAAAATGAGGGGGAGGGGTGGGGGGCTGGGGGTATATCATATGGCCCCCCCACCTTCCTCTAAATCGAACAACGATCAGACTATTAGATTGGGGGGATATTGCCATTTGCTGGAATGAAAATCAGAGACTTGATTCATTTTCATTTTTCAGTTGCTAAAGCCAAGCAACATCTTTGACGCTCTTCCCCTTTTTCATATTCAGTTTCAGAGTTTCAGTATTAAAATTCTCCCCACTTTTCACGGTCAGAATTTCATTTTCAATTTATGTTTAAATATTGTCTTCTCACTGCCTCACTCTCCCAAACCTGGGCTACAGGAACGTCGGCATAATAGGAATTGGGTCTTGTTCTAAAGTTGGGCCAGGTACTAGTATCCAATACAGATGAATGGTGGGATTTAATGGCTACAGTTCTCTCTATAGGCCAAGATTCTATAGAATTATCTTCTAACACTGGGCCGACAAAACCAGATTAATCCCACAAATTCCACAGGCCTCTTCTCTCAAAAATCCCAATCACAATCTTATAGTCTCGTTTGGCAAAAATTTTAACCGCTTTATATATATATATATATATATATATATATATATATATATATCATATTTAACAAATAAGCCATACGCCATAAGATCATTCGTAGCAGTAGAGCTAAATAGTTATAATGCTATTTTAGTTCCACCAAAACACAAAAAAATCCCTACAGCAGTGGAGTTATAGTTAAAAATTTTAGATGAATTGCTACAGTGCACATCTATCTATAGATGTGTACTGTAGCTTGGAGCAAAAAAATAATAATAATTTTTTATTCAGCTGATACAACTTGTCTTTTTTTTTTTTTTTTCATCATTTTATCAAATCCAGTCAGAGCACTCATTCACTCTTTCTCGTTCCTATCATCTCTCATCTCAAGCCTCTCAAGCTCACTGTCATCTCTCATCTCATTTGTTGACCCGACCATCGTCTAGCTCACTCTGGTACAACTTTTTTTTTTTTTTTCATTTTATCAAATCCAGTCTCATTCACTCTCTCTATTTCATTGTCATCTCTCATCTAAAACCTCTCAAGCTCACTCTTAACGTCACCGGCCCGACCATCGTCAACGTCGCCACCATCGTCAAGTTCATACCCACGCCGCCGATCTACCTCGACGTACTTCTCTTCCGCCGATCCACTTTAGGTCAGTCTCTGCCTTCTTCATGTGGATGCTTTGGGTTTTTGATTTGGGTATACTCTTTCGCCGATCCGCCGATCCACTTTGGGTTTTTGATTTGGATCCACTTCATGTGGATGTCTCTGTTTTCTGTTTTTGATATATGATTTTTTTATTGTTGTTCTGGATTATTGGCTTGGTGATTTTATGTTATGAGATTTCATTTTGCTTTGTATTAGCTATTTTCAGTTGCTATAAATGGATGAATACAGTAGTTTTTTTAGGATTCTTAATGTTCCATATTTGATTTTGGTAGATTGATGATGATTATGGTTTGGTAAGTGTGAGTGTGAGTACTGAGTAGAGATATTAAGATCGTTTGTGATATGGATTTTGTAAGATAGTGTGCTCTGATTTGGGTGAATTTTGTTGGATATGTTCTGTTGCACAAAACTAGAAACAGAGCACACATTTCTTGTGGTCATTTTAATGAGAAATTGTTAGTTTGGTTTTGAGTTTTGATATAAATGTAAGTTTGGGAATTTTCTGTGTGCAAGGAAGTTTTGAGTTTTGATATGCATAATCATGTTCTATTGTTATAATTCTAAGTATTTTAAGTTTTGATATAAATGTAAGTTTGGGAATTTTCTGTATGCAGGGAAGTTTACATTTTTTTTTTTTTCTAATTTTATGGAGTCACGTAGAGACACTGAATTATGTATAGACCTATCATATTTTACGGGTATCATCAATGGGGATATAGAAATTGACTCACAATTTTTGGAAACGTCTCAAAATACTATTTTGTCAGTTTCTGATTCTCCACCTCCACCTCATCCTCAAGTTGAAAATGCCTCTCCTACAAAAGGAAAACGGGGCACTAACTTTAGTTTAGAGGAAGATAAACTCCTAGTGGCAGCATGGCTCAATACTAGTGTTGATGCCATAAATAGTAATAAACAAACACAAAATACATTTAATAAAAGATTTTGGGAATACTTCAAGCAGTACAATACATTCGGTACCACACGTACTGTTGTCTCATTGTTAAGTCATTAGGGAGCGATTAGTGAAAAGACAAATAAGTTTGCCGGGTGTATGACTCAAGTTAATGCACTTCATCAAAGTGGTACAACCGAAGAAGATAAGGTATAAATTATATTGCAATAATATTAACATGTCCATTCACCAATAGTTTGAAGATATTAATCATGTTATATTTCTTTTAATTTTTTTAGATTACCGATGTGAAGGCTTTGTATTTAGAGAAGTACAAGAAACCCTTTCTTCTTGATCATTGTTGGCTCATGTTAAAGGACCAACTAAAGTTTGCCGATCTTAGCAGTGCTAAATCGAAATCATTCATGCCTCAAACTCTGGAGTCAATATCTATTGGCAAAGGTGATTGTGGGTTCGGACTTGGTGACTCTTCCAATGTTGAGAGACCTATTGGTAGGAAGGCTGAAAAGGCCATCTGAAAGAACAAAGCCCCCGGAAAAGATGTAGGGGAATATTTGGCTAAGAAATTGAAATTGATTGAGGATGTAACTCGATTGGAAGAGGAGAAAATGTCTATTGGGAGAGAAAAACTTGCGGTTGAAAAGGAAAGAAACGAAGAAAAACTTAAGATTGAGAAGGAAAAAGTCATGATTGAGAAGAAAAAATTTGAGATAACAGAAAGGTTAAAGGAGAAGAGAATCATGATGATAGATACAAGTGGCTTGACCAGAACACAAAAAGCTTTTATAAACAACTCCAAGAGGAAATCATGGCAAGATGAAGTTCACGTAATTAATAGAGTTGATTGCATTTTGGATGTAGCTTAGGCTTTTATGTATTTTGTAGTGGCTTATGTAGGCCTTTATGTATTTTGTTTGTAACTTTATGTATTTTGTAGTGACTTATGTCACTTGACTTTAATCTTAAACTAAATGTATGTGTTTGTGTTGTGACTTGACGTGCAATCTAACAAAGACTTTGAAGTGCAATCTTTTTTATCTTTTGTTAAGTTCCATTCAATCTTGGATAGGCATTGCTATAATTCTTTGTAGACTGAAAAATGAAACTATTATATATCTTGCTGTTACAGCCACTATGAGTGTCTTTGATCCATGACAGGTCTTAGAATAAATCTATGAACAATGAGCATTCATAGTATTTATTATTTTACCATTTACTTATCTTTTTAAGTTTCTTGGTCCTATTGAGAGGAATTTTTATTTTTTGGTTATATACTTATATTTGATAAATGCTTGAGGATAAGCACAAAATTGCGTTTGTGTTATGACTTGTGCGTATTCATTTTGTTGTGGCTTATGTCACTTGGCTTTAATTTTGCATCTATAGTAATAATTGCTTTCCAATTGTCTTGAAGGTTGCATCCATGAATCACTATTTGGTTCGCAAGTTCATTTTTGATGACTCAGATGAAGATGAGATAATCGAAGAACTTGTCATGAAAACATCATAACCTAAACGTTGACGTTCTATCCGATGTAATCATTTGGCAGGCTATGAGAGGTTTTTTCTTGATTATTTTTCTCCCACACAAGTATATCTACCTATTGTATTTCGTAGGAGATTTCGGATTAAGTGTTCTCTTTTTCTCTTTATTCAAACTAAGGTAGAAACTCATGACTCTTACTTTGTCCAAAAAAGAAATAGTACCAACAAACTTGGTTTATCTTCATTACAAAAGATAACTACTACACTTAGAATGCTTGCATATGGAGTATCGGGTGATTTGATAGATGAATATGTGCGGATTGGAGAAACTATTGCATTAGAAAGTTTGACAAAATTTGTTACTGCGGTAATTGATGTTTGCTCTGAGGAATACTTGAGAAAGCCAAACAATGAAGACATTGCTAGACTGTTAGCTTATGGCAAATGCCGAGGTTTTCCAGATTTGTTAGGTTTAATTGATTGCATGCATCGGAAGTGGAAAAATTGTCCAACTGCATGGAAATGTCAATATTGTGGTTATATTTGTGAGCCTACTATTATTTTGGAGGCAATAGCATCATATGATCTTTGGATATAGCATGCATTTTTTGGGTTACCTGGATTAAATAATGATATTAATGTGTTAGAGCAGTCTCATGTATTTAATGAACTTGCTGAAGGACGTACTCCTGCAGTACATTACTCAATCAATGGTCATGATTACACAATGGGATACCTTGCTGATGGCATATATCTAAAGTGGGTAACATGTGTGAAAACAATCCCAGCTCCACAAGGACATAAGTAGAAATTATTTGTAGCAGTCCAAGAGGTGTGTAGGAAGGATGTTGAGCGTGCATTTGGAGTGCTTCAAGCACGTTTTGCAATTGTCCGTAGTTTTGCACGATTTTTCCATCTTGAAACACTCCAAAAGATCATGAAAGCATGCATAATTCTCCATAACATGATTGTTGAAGATGAGCAAGATGATAATGAAGTGGTAGACTTGGATTATGAACAAATTGATGGAGTGGATAATCCTCCTCTGCAAGTGTTACGTGAACAAAGTGATAGATTTATGTCATACATTGAGAAGCATGGACGCATTAGAGACCGAGAAATTCATTTTCAACTCCAGTCAGACCTCATTAAACATTTATGGCAATTGCAAGGCGAGTCATAGGAACTTTCTTTTTTGTATGTTGAGAAGCATGAGTCATAGGAACTTGTGCGAGTGTGTGAGTTTTATTGTAATTTGGTTTGAGTTATGTATGTGAGTAATGTATGGACTACATTGTTCCTGCTATAATATGTGTTCTATTTTATATGTTTTCTTATAAAGTTCCTCCATTTCATAGTTCACATTGTTCCAAGATTGCTTCTAGACAATTGAGACGATAATAGACTATTATGATGATTTAAAAATTGTTTTAGTAAAAAAAAAAAAATGTATAAGTATAATTTGGGGTTAAAAAAATCACTTATTTATATTAGACGATTATTTGCTATCATGTGGTGGCGGCGGCGGCGGCAACGGCAGCGGTGGAAGAGTCAATGGCGGCGGCAGCAACGATGGCGGTAGAAGAGTCGGTGGCGACGGTGGCAGTGGCGGCGGTGGCGGTAGTGGTGGCGGTTGTAGGTGGTTGTGATTATTGTTTATTGTAGTGGATATATTATTTTAATGTAGTGGATATATTATTTTATTGTGATGTTTATATTATTTTATTGTGTAGGCTAAAATAGATCCACTGCTGCAGCATGTGTGTAGGTAAAATAAATAAAATAACTTTTGGTGGAGCTAAAAAGCTAAATTTTTATCTCTATTGCTGTGAATGTTCTGAGAAACTACAGATATCCAAACGAACACTTATCCCTCCTAGACTTTCAACAAGTAGCCCAAAAATAAATATTGATCAATATTCTCACAAATAATAATAATAATAATAATAATAATAATAATAATAATAATAATTAAAAGTTGATAATAAAACACAATCTATTTTTTTGATAGACAAAATTGATGTTGTTATCTGTATATGTCTTTTTTTATCATTTGAAGCTATCTGTACATGTATTTAAGATGAACTTTAATACAATTTGTAAGGATGCAATTTAAGTCTCTAGCCCAAAAGATGGATGAACTTAGGCCCAAAAAGGCCAATACAATGAATTTGTAGAGAATAAGTTAGAAAACTAGACTCTAATGTGTTGGACAACAAGTAAAGGGAGATAGACTGATTTTCTTTAATCTAAAGAAAATCTTCATCGGCACAGTCCAAGGAGATAAGTTTTTATATATTTCTCTAAAGTTTAATTACAGATTCAATTCTTAATTGCTACAGTGTCTTTCTCTCAATTTCTCGATCATTTTCTCTCATTGCATTCTTCCTATTTTATACTATCCCTCTGCCTTTATATTTGCCTTCCACGTGTAGATTAGAGTGTTGGTGTTGATCCCTATCACATCAGCACCTTCTTGAAGTCTCTAAGGAGTAGTTATAAGGTTGAAAGTTACTGTTCAAATATCACTTCCTCATTAATACGGCCAGAGAGTTAGCTGCAGAGCATTTAATGCTGTGGTAGCAGCTTTCCCTTGAGATATTTCATGGCTTTCCTCTGTTCTGTTCCTTCCTGATACTTATCCTCATCCATGGAATGATCCAGAATATTACTTTTGATGACAGACCACACCCTCTAACCTCGGCTCTGCTCAGCCGAGGAGGGATTCCTCCTTGGACCATCTTTCTGGATGGCTTTAATTAGATTTCACTTCTTCACTTACTAACACAGATCCTTATGAGAGTGTTTACCGGTCCTTGGATTGCCTAAAGTCCTCAGATTGGGCCCCTGACCCAATATATACATAGATATAGGCCCCTAGGCCTACCACCCCTACACAATCAAGTAGAGATTTTGATGGAAACCTAAATAAGATCACAAAAAGTTGAAATAACCTCCTTTTCCAGCATTACAACGTTTTTTTTTTTTTTTTGGGAGATAAAAGATAGAAACTAGCATTACAACTTAAAAAGGTTTTTTTTTTTTTTTTTTTTTTTTTGTACTAAAAAAAAGTCTAATAAATAATTTTTTTTTTCAAATAGTTTTACCCTATAGTATCCGCTCCTGATAATAGTTTTTTATCATCAGACTAAGACATTCATCGGTTTTTTGTGTAGGCAGGGATTGAGCCCTAGATTTCTTATTCAACCATTAAAGACTTTACTTGTTAATTAAGCTAACTGAAACTCACTAATAAATAAAACTCAAAGGCGAAGGGTTTGGTAAAACATCACCGTATTATATTTTTTAGTATAAATTCCATGTACCATTTTTTGTGTTCCATTTTATATTTCAATTATAGTGTGTCATTTGTTTGATTATTTTTTCTATTTTAAGTGCGTGTTTGGATACCAATGAAAAATTAAAATTATTTTACTATTTAACTTATTTTTGCTACTATTCATGACCCCACTAAACTTTGTAGTACTATTCATGGACCCCGCTTTGCTATTTCAACTAACTTTTACTTTTATCTAAAGTACTTTTAGCAATAAGTTTTTAGTTTCAACAAAATAAGCGATAGCAATAAATTTTCAGTTTCAGCAAAATAAACTGTATTCAAACAGATCCTAAACTTTGATCATTTTATAAAGAAAGTCAAATGAATGCATGACATACCATAATTGGTGGAGAAATTATAGAGTTCTTTGGTGGACAAGTAATGTGGTTCACAATTCTACTAAAAAACTTCCACTTATTTAAAATTGCTGAGTCAGTAATTAATTTCTGTTTAAAATTTTTTTTCTAACTAATAATTTTAAACAGGTGGAAGTTTTTTAGTGGAATGGTGGACCACGTCACTTATCCACCATGTAGATCTTATAATTTCTCTAATAGGTGGAACAGAAAGTACAACACAAAAACTGGTAAAGAATGATTTGTATTCTTGAATTTTGAGATCATCTATTATTGTTGTTGTTGGGTTTGAGTAGGTATTCTGTTAGAAACAAAAATGGCAGGGGTTGTGAATAGGAAGATATCTGCATCATCAGCCAGGACTCACACCAGAGAAGCCAACCAAAAAACCACCGTTAATAAAACCTCAGTCTCAGGTCATCTGTTTTTTTATTTTATTTTTTTTTTTATCTGGGTGCTGTTAAATTTTTCGTTGTGACTTGTTTTCATCGTAAACATTAGAACAATAATATATTTTTTTTTTTATCTGGGTCGCCCTTTTAGCATTTCTCACTGCAAAACTGTAGGATAACACAGAAACTAAAATTAAGTTCTAGGTATATATTACAAAAAGTTGATTTTTGAATATTTATATGAAAAAATAAAATGGTCATGGGATAATGGAAATTAGACTGCATCAACTGGAATTCTAAGGCAATCGGTTTTGTTGTTGAATTATATCATCATCATCATCATCATCATCATCATTATTATTATTAGGGTTTTACTCACGTGTGACTTTAAGATATATTAGAAAACTCTTTATAAGAAAATGAAAAAGTAATTTAATATTTTTTACAACTTTTTAATTTTTCATAAAATATTTCTTAAAATTAATGATTAATGTATGCAACACCATTATTATTATTATTATTATATTTTCCTTTGAGTCGTGTTTTCTATTGGAATTTTACTTTAGACTTCAGAGGCAACCCTTGGTCCCAATGTGGGTCTCAGGGTCTGTCTCTGATTTCAAGGCAACCATACTTCTATTGTTAATGTGAGTTGTCAACCTTGTATTTGTTTCTCCTCATCCACTTCAAGTAGAACTTGTTCTAGATAAATATGATGCAAAATATATATATGCATGTATTTTTACTACAGTTTTTATTCTTGCTGCATGGTATCTAATGAGTTGATTATCACTTTTTTTTTTTTTTTTGTCTCCATGATTTAGAATAAAGTTGCTCAATTTTTTATTCAGTCATTGTATTGCATTTTAATTAGAACTTGAAAATTTCAGGGATGTTGAGGAGATCAGGGCTGTTATTTTTTGTGGGGTTTCTGTCATGGGCTTTAACGGCAACCCAAATTCCTGCACCCAAGATATGCGGTTCTCCAAAAGGGCCCCCTGTTACAGCAGCAAGAATAAAACTTAGTGATGAAAGGCATCTGGCCTACAAAGAACATGGTGTGCCTAAAGAAAAAGCCAACTATAAAATTATTTTCGTCCATGGTTTTGATTCTTGCAGACATGATGCTGTCATTGCCCAAACACTCTCTCCGGTACTTATCCATTTATTGATCTTTATATGTTTACATTGTACTTGTAATGTAAACTTACGTTATAAACATATAAAAAGTGACAAATGTTGTATGTATTTGCAAAAGTGATTTGCCACTTTTTGAATGTGTACAATGTAAAAGAAGAATTTCCTTTTATTTATATATTTTTGGGCCTATATCAAGCCTTTAAATATGATATTCTTGGATTAGTGTCATTTGAATAATTTGTGGTTCTTTCAGGAAATTGTTATAGAGTTAGGGATCTACATTGTCTCTTTTGATAGACCTGGTTATGGGGAGAGTGATCCTAATCCAAAGAGAACAGTGAAGAGCATGGCTTTGGATATAGAAGAGCTTGCTGATCAGTTGGAACTAGGATCAAAATTCTATGTAATAGGTATCTCAATGGGTGGGCAGGTGCTTTGGAGTTGCCTCAAGTACATTCCTCACAGGTATGGTTTTCCATAGCCATATAAATAAGGACGTTATATGTTTACATTGTACTTGCAAAGTAAACTTACATTGTAAACACACAAAAAATGGCAAATATTGTACACATTTGCAACTTTTTGTGTGTCTTCAATGTAAATTTACATTGTACCATATGTAAAAGAAGAATTTCCCTAGAAAAGAGAATAACAAGAACAGCTGCATTTGCTAGTTTATGTGCCTTTCTCTAATGTGTGGGATGCTTGTAACACTAACAGGCTAGCAGGGGCTGGACTATTAGCTCCAGTGGTTAACTACTGGTGGTCTGGTTTTCCTGGAAACCTATCTGGTGAAGCCTACAACCAGCAGTTTCGGCAAGATCAATGGGCACTACGTGTTGCTCACTACATTCCCTGGCTTACCTACTGGTGGAACACTCAAAAATTGTTCCCCTCTTCTAGTGTAGCAGGTCATAGTACGGGTACTCTCTCTCCCCAAGACCAAGAACTCGTGCCAAAGCTTACTCAGAGAATAAGCCATATGGTTAGCATCCAACTTCTCTGGAAATTTCAATGAATTATTTCGATGGGAATTAATACCATGAAAGGCACTGAGAAAACCAAGTAACTGCAGTTATTGATTCACTAAATGATATCAATATATGGATTATACTTTGCGTAAATGAAAATTGTTGCTCAATAAAATGTGAGCTTCACTCCCTAGCGGCTTCATCTAGGATGCATTTCCAACCTATATTCTTATAGGTTGCAAGTTCAAATTAATCCAATTCCCATAGTAGGTTGTCTTTATTTTAAAAGTGAAGTTGTAAATTTATCGATAAGAAAATGTAGAAAATTAATAATAATTCTGGTTCTTAGAGTTTCTGAAGCTGTATGATTATCTTGATCTGTTGTACCGTTAAAATGCAAAGCAAAATTGTAAGCATTTCTGCTGACAAATATGTCTATTAAAGAATCCAGAAACTGTTGCCTGATTTCTGTACATAATTAGCATTAGAATTTTACTTCATAGCACAATGCTATATTGGTCGCAAGAGGTTGTGAAAGAACACCTTAAACTTTGAATATCTTGTTACTTTCTGAATCTATAGCAATTAATTTAGGAGTGAAGGTGTGATTCAATAGCATGTGTTTGTTTAGGCTGTGTTATCATTTTGTTCTTAATGATTGAGTTATGAATTTCATAATTTAATATAAGAGCTTTTTTGCTTAACATATTAAAATTTGTTTGGTACTTGTGATGGCTTCAATCTAATAAATAAAGATTAGGCTTGAAATAATGACTTAGGGGATAAGTTTATAGAGTAAAAATGAGAGAACCAAATGCTCTGCACTTGTAGTTCGTTGGGATTGACTTTTAGCCTTCACTGTACAGGTTTCTTTCACCTTTTTGCTAAAATTTCATAAAAAAGTACATGGTGACAGTTTTCAACGCCCTGAAATTTGGTATTTGATTCTACCATAGTTGCAGAGTATTGTAATAACAACCTTTGAATTTAAAAATGCAATGAACATATCCCTCTTGTATATAGGTGTGCTTGACAAATTCTGGTGCACCACTAATAGAAAAGAGATTAGAGATAAGATTAGACTTTCAGTTCCTTTTATTAAGGTTTGATTTAACTGAATAAACCATCTCATACGACAAATGTTAAAGGAAATTTGTGTTATGTTAAGAGGCTTTCTTTTTTTTTTTTTTCTTTTTTCATGTAAATCTACTTCTTCCGTAGAGCCTCATTTATCTAGTGTAAATGCTCTTATTTTCTAAATGTGACTTTCCTCAGGCAGAGGTAAAACAACAAGGAGCATTCGAGTCCATCCATCGTGACATGATTGTTGGATTTGGGGACTGGGAGTTCAGTCCTATGGATCTGGAAAACCCATTTCCAAACAATGAAGGTTCAGTCCACTTGTGGCATGGAGATGATGATAGGATTGTGCCTGTAACACTGCAACGATACATTGCCCAACAGCTACCATGGATTCACTATCATGAGATTCCGGGAGCTGGGCACTTGTTCGCATATGCTGATGGAATGTGTGATTCTATCATCAAGGCAATTTTGACAGGGGAGAAGTAGACTACTACATAAGTAATGAGCTAGCACAGGTCAGTTGGTCTGTGCATTACATTTCTCCTTAGTGTGGACATCTGAAATTTTATTAGCTGTCGTATAAGAATACAGTTGATACTATAAAGGAAATTTTTAGCCATGGTGACCTTGACCCCATTTTACCAAGGGCACAAGAAGAATACAAGAACTTCGGGGCCTGTTTTCGAGGGGCAACAAGTGCTGCTGTTGCTTAATCCTGGTGATGTTTCCCAATAAAGTCAAAGTAAAGAACACAACAATTTGTATTACTGCTTGAGTGACATGTTTTGATTAGTACTAATAAAAGTGACGTTAGTGTAGGTTCACGTAAAAGTAATATTGCTCAAATCATAATTTGTCATATCAAGATTTGTGATTAAGAATATGATAATTGTAGTGTCCCTTGTATTACTAGATGTTTCCAAGTTCAATGCAGAGAAAAGTGTTGGACTTTATAGTATTATGTATAGCTGTCTTTTAAGATATGCTTGAGAATTGAAAATTGAGACTAATCTGGTTGTACATGAATGCGCTATTTTTAATATATAAATATTTAACCATACTTGTAATTGCTTGAAATGGATATTATAAGTTTAAATTATATTATTATCTATTAAAAAAATTTAAAAAAAAAAACCATTTCATTGGGGTTCTAATAATTAAGGGCAATTTCATGGTCACACACACAATTATAGTCAGTGCCGGCTTTATAATAGATGCAGTTGATGTGGCCGTTTAAGGCTCCAAGTAGAAAAAAGACACCTAAATTTTAACCAATAGGGTTAATTTTAATTAATTAAGCCCAAATATTAGCTAAAAAATAAAATAAATTTTTTTTATCAAATGAAAGACAAGAAAAAAAGAGAGAAAAATGTTAGGTCCACAACATTTTTCACAACATTTACAAAAAATATAAGTAGCAAGTTGTTACAGGGCGTTATTGATGGCAAAAAAAAAATAATTACAATAGTAGGTTCAAATTAGAATTAGTAACAATTCAACACCTAGAATTTATTGTGAAAAATTTTGTGAATATAGCACTTTTCAAAAAATAAAAAAAGAGAGCAATACACAAAAAAAAAAAAAAAGTNCAGCTATACATAATACTATAAAGTCCAACACTTTTCTCTGCATTGAACTTGGAAACATCTAGTAATACAAGGGACACTACAATTATCATATTCTTAATCACAAATCTTGATATGACAAATTATGATTTGAGCAATATTACTTTTACGTGAACCTACACTAACGTCACTTTTATTAGTACTAATCAAAACATGTCACTCAAGCAGTAATACAAATTGTTGTGTTCTTTACTTTGACTTTATTGGGAAACATCACCAGGATTAAGCAACAGCAGCACTTGTTGCCCCTCGAAAACAGGCCCCGAAGTTCTTGTATTCTTCTTGTGCCCTTGGTAAAATGGGGTCAAGGTCACCATGGCTAAAAATTTCCTTTATAGTATCAACTGTATTCTTATACGACAGCTAATAAAATTTCAGATGTCCACACTAAGGAGAAATGTAATGCACAGACCAACTGACCTGTGCTAGCTCATTACTTATGTAGTAGTCTACTTCTCCCCTGTCAAAATTGCCTTGATGATAGAATCACACATTCCATCAGCATATGCGAACAAGTGCCCAGCTCCCGGAATCTCATGATAGTGAATCCATGGTAGCTGTTGGGCAATGTATCGTTGCAGTGTTACAGGCACAATCCTATCATCATCTCCATGCCACAAGTGGACTGAACCTTCATTGTTTGGAAATGGGTTTTCCAGATCCATAGGACTGAACTCCCAGTCCCCAAATCCAACAATCATGTCACGATGGATGGACTCGAATGCTCCTTGTTGTTTTACCTCTTCCTGAGGAAAGTCACATTTAGAAAATAAGAGCATTTACACTAGATAAATGAGGCTCTACGGAAGAAGTAGATTTACATGAAAAAGAAAAAAAAAAAAAAGAAAGCCTCTTAACATAACACAAATTTCCTTTAACATTTGTCGTATGAGATGGTTTATTCAGTTAAATCAAACCTTAATAAAAGGAACTGAAAGTCTAATCTTATCTCTAATCTCTTTTCTATTAGTGGTGCACCAGAATTTGTCAAGCACACCTATATACAAGAGGGATATGTTCATTGCATTTTTAAATTCAAAGGTTGTTATTACAATACTCTGCAACTATGGTAGAATCAAATACCAAATTTCAGGGCGTTGAAAACTGTCACCATGTACTTTTTTATGAAATTTTAGCAAAAAGGTGAAAGAAACCTGTACAGTGAAGGCTAAAAGTCAATCCCAACGAACTACAAGTGCAGAGCATTTGGTTCTCTCATTTTTACTCTATAAACTTATCCCCTAAGTCATTATTTCAAGCCTAATCTTTATTTATTAGATTGAAGCCATCACAAGTACCAAACAAATTTTAATATGTTAAGCAAAAAAGCTCTTATATTAAATTATGAAATTCATAACTCAATCATTAAGAACAAAATGATAACACAGCCTAAACAAACACATGCTATTGAATCACACCTTCACTCCTAAATTAATTGCTATAGATTCAGAAAGTAACAAGATATTCAAAGTTTAAGGTGTTCTTTCACAACCTCTTGCGACCAATATAGCATTGTGCTATGAAGTAAAATTCTAATGCTAATTATGTACAGAAATCAGGCAACAGTTTCTGGATTCTTTAATAGACATATTTGTCAGCAGAAATGCTTACAATTTTGCTTTGCATTTTAACGGTACAACAGATCAAGATAATCATACAGCTTCAGAAACTCTAAGAACCAGAATTATTATTAATTTTCTACATTTTCTTATCGATAAATTTACAACTTCACTTTTAAAATAAAGACAACCTACTATGGGAATTGGATTAATTTGAACTTGCAACCTATAAGAATATAGGTTGGAAATGCATCCTAGATGAAGCCGCTAGGGAGTGAAGCTCACATTTTATTGAGCAACAATTTTCATTTACGCAAAGTATAATCCATATATTGATATCATTTAGTGAATCAATAACTGCAGTTACTTGGTTTTCTCAGTGCCTTTCATGGTATTAATTCCCATCGAAATAATTCATTGAAATTTCCAGAGAAGTTGGATGCTAACCATATGGCTTATTCTCTGAGTAAGCTTTGGCACGAGTTCTTGGTCTTGGGGAGAGAGAGTACCCGTACTATGACCTGCTACACTAGAAGAGGGGAACAATTTTTGAGTGTTCCACCAGTAGGTAAGCCAGGGAATGTAGTGAGCAACACGTAGTGCCCATTGATCTTGCCGAAACTGCTGGTTGTAGGCTTCACCAGATAGGTTTCCAGGAAAACCAGACCACCAGTAGTTAACCACTGGAGCTAATAGTCCAGCCCCTGCTAGCCTGTTAGTGTTACAAGCATCCCACACATTAGAGAAAGGCACATAAACTAGCAAATGCAGCTGTTCTTGTTATTCTCTTTTCTAGGGAAATTCTTCTTTTACATATGGTACAATGTAAATTTACATTGAAGACACACAAAAAGTTGCAAATGTGTACAATATTTGCCATTTTTTGTGTGTTTACAATGTAAGTTTACTTTGCAAGTACAATGTAAACATATAACGTCCTTATTTATATGGCTATGGAAAACCATACCTGTGAGGAATGTACTTGAGGCAACTCCAAAGCACCTGCCCACCCATTGAGATACCTATTACATAGAATTTTGATCCTAGTTCCAACTGATCAGCAAGCTCTTCTATATCCAAAGCCATGCTCTTCACTGTTCTCTTTGGATTAGGATCACTCTCCCCATAACCAGGTCTATCAAAAGAGACAATGTAGATCCCTAACTCTATAACAATTTCCTGAAAGAACCACAAATTATTCAAATGACACTAATCCAAGAATATCATATTTAAAGGCTTGATATAGGCCCAAAAATATATAAATAAAAGGAAATTCTTCTTTTACATTGTACACATTCAAAAAGTGGCAAATCACTTTTGCAAATACATACAACATTTGTCACTTTTTATATGTTTATAACGTAAGTTTACATTACAAGTACAATGTAAACATATAAAGATCAATAAATGGATAAGTACCGGAGAGAGTGTTTGGGCAATGACAGCATCATGTCTGCAAGAATCAAAACCATGGACGAAAATAATTTTATAGTTGGCTTTTTCTTTAGGCACACCATGTTCTTTGTAGGCCAGATGCCTTTCATCACTAAGTTTTATTCTTGCTGCTGTAACAGGGGCCCTTTTGGAGAACCGCATATCTTGGGTGCAGGAATTTGGGTTGCCGTTAAAGCCCATGACAGAAACCCCACAAAAAATAACAGCCCTGATCTCCTCAACATCCCTGAAATTTTCAAGTTCTAATTAAAATGCAATACAATGACTGAATAAAAAATTGAGCAACTTTATTCTAAATCATGGAGACAAAAAAAAAAAAAAAGTGATAATCAACTCATTAGATACCATGCAGCAAGAATAAAAACTGTAGTAAAAATACATGCATATATATATTTTGCATCATATTTATCTAGAACAAGTTCTACTTGAAGTGGATGAGGAGAAACAAATACAAGGTTGACAACTCACATTAACAATAGAAGTATGGTTGCCTTGAAATCAGAGACAGACCCTGAGACCCACATTGGGACCAAGGGTTGCCTCTGAAGTCTAAAGTAAAATTCCAATAGAAAACACGACTCAAAGGAAAATATAATAATAATAATAATAATGGTGTTGCATACATTAATCATTAATTTTAAGAAATATTTTATGAAAAATTAAAAAGTTGTAAAAAATATTAAATTACTTTTTCATTTTCTTATAAAGAGTTTTCTAATATATCTTAAAGTCACACGTGAGTAAAACCCTAATAATAATAATGATGATGATGATGATGATGATGATGATATAATTCAACAACAAAACCGATTGCCTTAGAATTCCAGTTGATGCAGTCTAATTTCCATTATCCCATGACCATTTTATTTTTTCATATAAATATTCAAAAATCAACTTTTTGTAATATATACCTAGAACTTAATTTTAGTTTCTGTGTTATCCTACAGTTTTGCAGTGAGAAATGCTAAAAGGGCGACCCAGATAAAAAAAAAATATATTATTGTTCTAATGTTTACGATGAAAACAAGTCACAACGAAAAATTTAACAGCACCCAGATAAAAAAAAAAATAAAATAAAAACAGATGACCTGAGACTGAGGTTTTATTAACGGTGGTTTTTTGGTTGGCTTCTCTGGTGTGAGTCCTGGCTGATGATGCAGATATCTTCCTATTCACAACCCCTGCCATTTTTGTTTCTAACAGAATACCTACTCAAACCCAACAACAACAATAATAGATGATCTCAAAATTCAAGAATACAAATCATTCTTTACCAGTTTTTGTGTTGTACTTTCTGTTCCACCTATTAGAGAAATTATAAGATCTACATGGTGGATAAGTGACGTGGTCCACCATTCCACTAAAAAACTTCCACCTGTTTAAAATTATTAGTTAGAAAAAAAATTTTAAACAGAAATTAATTACTGACTCAGCAATTTTAAATAAGTGGAAGTTTTTTAGTAGAATTGTGAACCACATTACTTGTCCACCAAAGAACTCTATAATTTCTCCACCAATTATGGTATGTCATGCATTCATTTGACTTTCTTTATAAAATGATCAAAGTTTAGGATCTGTTTGAATACAGTTTATTTTGCTGAAACTGAAAATTTATTGCTATCGCTTATTTTGTTGAAACTAAAAACTTATTGCTAAAAGTACTTTAGATAAAAGTAAAAGTTAGTTGAAATAGCAAAGCGGGGTCCATGAATAGTACTACAAAGTTTAGTGGGGTCATGAATAGTAGCAAAAATAAGTTAAATAGTAAAATAATTTTAATTTTTCATTGGTATCCAAACACGCACTTAAAATAGAAAAAATAATCAAACAAATGACACACTATAATTGAAATATAAATGGAACACAAAAAATGGTACATGGAATTTATACTAAAAAATATAATACGGTGATGTTTTACCAAACCCTTCGCCTTTGAGTTTTATTTATTAGTGAGTTTCAGTTAGCTTAATTAACAAGTAAAGTCTTTAATGGTTGAATAAGAAATCTAGGGCTCAATCCCTGCCTACACAAAAAACCGATGAATGTCTTAGTCTGATGATAAAAAACTATTATCAGGAGCGGATACTATAGGGTAAAACTATTTGAAAAAAAAAATTATTTATTAGACTTTTTTTAGTACCATGGGCTTACTTTTCAGGGTAATCAAAAATGTTTCTCCATTTGCTGCTCTGAACATCTGATGATGAGATAACCAGCATTCTTTGGGTAATATCTTAGGATGGAGGATTGTTGCCGCTGCTCCTGTATCAAATAATGCTATTACTGGGATGGGTCTGGCATAGGTATCAAGGAGGATGTTTACTTGGGCTATAGGTGTAGGACTGGTTAGGGGAGCTATAATGGGCTGGGATGTAAAGATAGCTTGAATTTCTGGATCTGAGTCTTCTTCATTGTCCGATTCTTCCTCAGAAGTAGAATAAGCCATGACTGCTAAAGCTTGAGGGGAGTATTCATCATCTAATGAAGTGTGGCTGCAAATGTATCTTGTACCTGAGAAGCTCCTGTAATCTGAACTTGTACTTTAAGAGCATCACAAAGATGAGGATCCTTAAGAGACATGTTGAAGTTGGGAAAAAGGGTGACAAAAACTGTTCCTACATTGAGAGTGGTTTGGACAGTTCCAATGATTGCATTCTGGTATTCTAGAAATCTGGAATCAAGAAGTGAAATTCTGGAAGCTATAGGAAGCCCCTTTCTTTCGTGGAAGGTTAATGCCAGCCTTACTGCACCAAAATGAAGATGAGTGTATCCTTATTTTTGCCATGGGATCACAAATTCTCTGGGGAGGGCAAGAGTGATGAAATTTTCTGTTTCACTTGCTGGGATATTAAACTGATCAAACTTAGAGGCTTGAACATATTCTTTTACAGTAGAAGGACGGGAAGGGCCTAGCAACTTTTTTATAGATTGTCTAAAAGAGGTTTGAGGCTTATCAAATACAGTATAAGGATTTACAATAGGGAAATCAGTAATAGGGATCTTACTATCTTCAGGAACATGAGAAATTTCATACAGATAGTCTAACCTATTTGCACTAGCCAAAGGTTAAACGCTAGAAACAAGGACAAGCTCCCTTGTTCTAGAGTGTGGCAAGCCATTCAAAAGGGTAGTGAGGTTTTCAACAAAGGCATACGGTGGATTTCGGGGTAGAATAGTAACCTAAGCCTTTGGTATGACAATTGGATTGCAAAGGACCCTTTAAGAGCTTTAATCCAAGGTCCCCTTTCTAAAGAAGAAGAGAGGTTCAAAGTTAAGGATGTTTTTGGACCGCATGGATGGGATTGGTCAAAATTATCTATCCAACTTCCAAATAATATCCTTATGGAAATCAAAGCCATGTCCTATTCTATGAGAGCATTAGTTGAGGAAGATAGGCTGATTTGGAATGGAGGTAACTGAGGGGATTTTAAGCTCAAATCAACCTATACAATAGCAACAAGAAGCAGCAAGGAGGAAGAGGATTTCTTGGGTTCTTGGGTTTGGAAGGTGGATACTCTACCTCGAATTAAGACATTCATGTGGCAATGCTTGCATAATAGCATTGGTGTGGGAGAATGCCTTGTTAAAAGGCACCTTAGTGAGTTAGATAGATGCCCTCTCTATCAAAGGGAAGCCGAGACAATCCTCCATACACTTAGTGACTATGAACTATCAAACAACAACTTTTTTTAGGATAATCTTCACAATTGGCTTGAAAATAATTGCTAAGATAATATTTGTAGAGTGAACAATCAGCCACCATAGAGAATTGTCTTTCCTTTTGTCATTTGGTTGTTGTGGAAACAAAGAAACAATGTTGTGTTTAGAGGCCAGCACACTCGGTCTGATGTTCACAGTGAAGCTCTATTTCATGCACTTGAATTTCTACATTATGCCTTGAATCCTAGAGTCTCGGGTAGTAGAAAATTGATTCAAATCAGATGGGAGAAGCCTCCACCTAGCTGGGTTCTCCTAAACACAAATGGATCAGCCTTAGGAAATCCAAGACGAGCTAGCTGTGGTGGTATCATTCGGAATGAACATGGAGATTGACTTGGAGGATTCTCAAGAAGCATCGGGGTCACCACAAGTTTTATAGCAGAGCTTTGGGATTTCCGAGACGGCCTTACCCTCTGTCATAATATGCATTTACATGCTGTTGATATTCAAATTAATGCGAAAGCTATTATTGATGATGTTAGTAATTCTTCTTATGCTAATCGGATTGTTATGCCTATTGTTGATGACTGCAGGCAGTTGATTTCCTAGCTAGCCCAAGTTTGGATCAGACATTGCTATCGTGAAACAAATTATTGTGCTGACTTCTTAGCTAGGAAAGGTGCACTTCAAGCTAGTAGTTTTATTTTGTACCAAGATCCACTTGTAGATCTTCTTGAGCTTATAAGCTTGGACAAGAATGTAATGTATTGTAACAGGGCTATCCTTGAACTTGCTGCTTCTCTTTAGTTTCTGTTAACGCAAATTCCTCTTTACCAAAAAGAAAAAAGAAAACGTTGAGTCTGAATTCGTTTGGTTTAATAGCTTGTATGATCTTGATGGAGGTGATCATATACTCATCGTATGTAGGATCTTAATTCAAGTTGCTTCAGTCAGAACCCAGCCCAATCCCACCAAAAACAATAAGTGCTCAAACATGTGGCAAGCAACTTCAAATCTTGACAACATAAAAGTAAGGAAAGTAACAATTGTTCCTCGAAGCTTCTCATGTAAGATTTGATCGTTATGCCAGCTCTATAAAATTAATTTGATGGCTAAAAATAAGATAATGAATGCTAAAAATAGATTGCTAAAAAATAGTTTATTAAACTAGTTGCAAACTTATGCGATGCAAGGAAAAAATTGATGATTTGCTTTTTTTTTTTTTTTTAAGTGAAAAATAAAATAGTATATGAGACTTATAAGTATTAGACTCAAACCCTTCATAAAATGATGTGATTATTTTCTAACAATGTATAATTGATACAATTTATTAGTTTTTCTATACTAAGCTATCTATATTTGTTATTTGAAAGTATTTTAAATTTTGTAATTTTTTTTAAGGAAACATAATACATTTTACATTCAATTATTATACAAGGTGAGATATTTTGTAAATAAGATAATGTGTGGTTGAAATTTGTTTCTATTACTCCTTACAAAGGAACACTTAGTAGTGTTTGGTATAGGGGAATCCATATTACCTTCGGCATCTAGATTTCTTAGAATGTGATGTCTTGCAATCTGGATGCCTTAGAATGTAACTATTCTATGTTTGGTTTATTCATAAGAATCTTAAAAGGAATTGTTTATTTTTCTTATACTGTCCTTAGATTTATATATACAATATCATTTTTTTAAAAAATATTCCTCTAAATAAATAATAACAAACAAAATATAAATTATAAATTATGACAAATTCATTAAAACTATTGTCTAACATTTCAAAATGACATGTATAATATAAAAATAACTATTTAAATTCTTGATCTTTATGGAAATCATAACATCATGTTTTGTAAATAAAAATAAATATTTTATTTTATTTTAGCATTTATGTTGTTGTGACGGGAAGAGATAAAAATAAGGGTATGGATATTGATGATTTGTTTTAAGTTTATCTCCATTTTTTTTATAAGTATGTTTTATCACCATTGATTAAATGATAAATGAAAAATGGTAAAATTGTCAATTTATAGCGAATGTAATTTTTTTAAATTTTGGAATTTGGATACCCACTGTTTCAAAGGGAATCTACATTCCTAAAAGAATGAGGTTAAGTGAGAATCCAGATACCCTTGACATCTGATTCCTATGTGTAATTTGCAACCAAACGTAAATTTTTTTTAACATTTTCAAGAATCCTAAAACATTATCCGTATCAAACGCCACCTTAGAGGGTGTTTGGATTAGGTGAAAACTGAGTTATATAACTCAATTTTCATCACCCATAATCCAAAACATGCGGGATCCACAAAAGAAATGTTGTCTGACAAGATTTTTTAGTCTTGTTTTTTTCACTCAAAATTCAAAATATTAGCCCTTCCAGATTAAACTCAAAATATTAGCCATTTGTTGATACTCATTTTGGAAGCCCAGTAAAAGGAAGAAGCCTAGCAACATGGGCAGAAAAACCATTAAACCCAAGTGGCAGGAATAATGGATCATCGGCCCATAAAATAAATAAATGGACCTTGAGGAAGCAAACGAGCCTAAAGGAGCCCAGAGAGAGAGAAATAGCAAACCCATGAACAGTATGTGATGTAGAAAAGTGAGAATAGGCCATAACAAGCCCGAAGTAATGCAAGTAAAGAAAGTAAGGGACTGATGGAAAGTTCATGAGCCCTAAGGATGAAGGATAAGATAATTGGGCTAGGGAAGCCCAAAAGAGTTAGTAAAAGCCTATGGGAATGTAGAATTAGAAAAAGAGCCGAGGATGCCCAAGGAAAGCAAATGGGCCAAGGATGCCCAAGAGGAAATAAATGGGACACAGGAGTCTGTAAGCAATGTAATAAAAAGCCCAATGATCATACTGAGTCATTGAGCAGCAGGCCGAAAGAGGCCTAGCAGGCTCGGGTCAAATAACACCACAGCAGGAATGATAGAGTGGTACGATAGGAAATGGTAGCAAGACTATAGAAAGGAGTAAAAAAAGTAGGTTGAAGGAAGAAAAACTCACAATCAAGCAAAGCCCAGCCCCTAAAGGGAGCAGGCCATAAAGAATAGGAAATCAAAAAATAGGTCACGCCATAAGAAGTCAAGAATAGGCAGCAGAATGTGCAGACGAGCCTCCAGACCACGATCAATGAATGGGCAGCGGATAGTTTTTGGACATACACAGAAGTGGAGCACGCACAAAGCCCAGACATCACCAGCCTGTACCCAGCCAATATAGGAAGTGGTGGGTCATGAGTCAGAGGTAAGAGAGAGTATGGTCTAGCGATGGGGAGAGGGAAAAACCTATTCTAGGGTTCCTGCTCAGGCTCTTTTGGGGGAAATGTCTTGTAGGGATGACATACCACCCAAAAGAAGCAAGTATAAGTTGGAACCACTAGGTGCATGCCATTAGGGATAGGAAGAGAGAAAACACCCACACCGTAGAAGGTAAGAATGCCATGGAAAACAAACAAACAAAATAGTCTTCTTTGTTTGGTGATGGGGAGTGGCACAACTAGCACAGATAAGTGGTGGTGGCTAGGTGACTGACAAACCAGTGGTGGTCGGCAAGGACACCCATACCAGACAAAGGTAGTTAAAGGCTAAAATGGTAAAAGTCAATCACGACAGACATTATATAAAGGACCCTTACTGTGTACAGTGGGGGATCACGATCATAGTAATAGTAACCTTTAGGAGAGAATCACAACAAATAAGCAAGCACTGAGAAAGAAAAAGGGAAAAAGAAAAGAAGAATTAGAAAAAATGAAAAAACAAAGAGGATAGAATGGCAGGCATGCATCAATAGGTTAATCCCTTCTCTCCTTCTAAAGCCCTGTTCTTTGCCAAAGGCAAAAGATTCTTCCGGGCACAGGCTATTTAGCCCAATTCCCTTAAAGCAATTAATTTCATTCTGGGGAGATTATTCGCATTGAGGAAATGGTTTCCCTTCTTGGTTTCGGCCCTGTAATATAATTTGGCATGGCAGACTGATATTTCCCTCTTTAATTCAACAAACTCATTACTTCTTCTTCCCCACTTATTTTTGCTATTTTATGTATGGGGCGCTTCTTGTCGCTCCCCTTTATTTATTCTGTCTAAGTAGTGAACACATTTCTTTTGTTATCTTTATTACATTTGTCTACCATAACTTTCCCATAGCAGCTTCGCCTGCCATGGGCATGTGACCAAAGTTTTGGCAAATGGAGCGTAGTTTATGCACAAGCCGGACCAAGGTAGGTTACAATTGGACCGATCCCAACTCCTTTATCTAGAACACTTGGGCCCAGTATAACAGGAGGTAGCCCAACCCAATATTACAAAAAGGCCCACCACACCCTTCGACAAGTAGCCTACAAATAAAAACTAATCAATATTCTGACCAAAAATAATAATAATTAAAAGTTGATAATAAAACAAAATCTATTTGTTTGATAGATAAAATTGATGCTGTTATCTATATACTTCTTTTTTTTTTTGGAAGCCATCTCTACATGTATTAATACAAACTTTAATACACTCAAAGTGTAGATTTTGATTGAAACCTAAAATGAATAAGGTCACAACCTAACCAAAAAAACAAATATGCTAAAAGTTATTGTTGAAAAAAGGGAAAAAAAAAGTTCTGATAAATTAAGTGTGCGTTTAGCTCCAAATTAAAAAGTCAGCTTATTTTATTATTCAGTTTATTTTTGCTACTATTCATGGGTCTCACTACAATTTTTAGTACTATTCATGGGTCCCACAATTCTATTTTAGTTAACTTTTACTTTTATCTCCAGACTTTTAGTAAAAAGTTTTCAGTTTCAGTAAAATAAGCAGATCCCAAACAGATTGAATTTGAAGGGTTTGGTAACATGTCAACGTATTACATTTTTGTATTGATTGATTCTGCGTATTTAGGTTGGTGACATAACTCTCTGTAAACACAAACATCGATTATTGTCAAAAACAAAAAACAAGAAAAAAAAAATCAATTAGAATCCATTATAAAGATCAAATTCTTAAGATATCAGTGTTGTTAGGTTGAAAAACTAAAGATATTTTTTGTGATATGGGCGGGCCAGTCCATGGGAATATTCAATATTCTAAAGAAGACAATTGTTAAAAAGTAAAAATGGTTGACCTTCACACAAATACAAAAATTTTGTTATAAGAACACTGAGTAGTGAGTAGAGAGAGATTATGATCCTCTAGAGTTCTATTTATGAAGTTTTAAAATCACATTCTATCTATTATAAAATGAATTGATTGAGTTTGTAATTTCATAATTAATTTAAATTAATATAAAAAATAATAGGTGCATTTCCATATTTGTGTAAAGAATTTTAAGAACTCCATGGTCAACTTACCTTAAAAATTTCAAGGAAACCCTAATTCATAAAAAGTAAAAAATTGTGGTTGCTTTGGATTTGAAGTGAAATTTATGTTTTTTTTTTTTTTTGATATATAAATAGTGATTGAATGAGAGATGAGATCTGAATCATAAATATGGGACACCATAAAGGATGATGTCATTATTATTGGACTATTACTTGAACACGAACATGAGATTTATAATAATAAAACATTCATATGATATTCTTCATCATTTGTAAAATAAAATTCAATACCTCTTTTTATCGGGTATAGTTACTAGTGAGCGTAATTTCAATTAATCTCAGGTTAATTTCAATTACTATGATTGTTTTCTTAATTAAAAGTGCAGTTTTATTAATTTTTCTTCGAATTATGTTCCATTGCTATGATTTTTCTTTATAAAATGCTAAGGTTATTAAAAATTTTATTCTAAAAGTCTTACAAATTGGTATACAATAAGCGTAGTTGGTGGTTTTTGAAAACATAATAAATGAAATAACAAATATCTAAATTATTTTAATACAATTAGTGATACATCAGTTTATAAAATTTGTGTGATAAAATTTGTTATATTATACCTAACATTACTTTTTTTTTTCTTTTTTTTTTTTTTCCCCCTACAACCTTTTGGATTAAGATATGCAGGCAAGAATTACATACTTAGTAGTTAGTACTTACGAAGGACAATAGACTTTTTGATACATTTCACATCCAGACGAAATGAAGCCATTCAACCACTCATCCCACTTGGTTGGTGAAAACGTATCCCATCTATTAGACATAATGACCATTTTTTTTTTTTTTTTTAAAGAAACAAACACATACACAAGGGAGAGGAAATGAGATTTTAGCTAACAAAAAAACACATCACAAATTCCACTCAAAAACAAAAAATAATAGGTAATGACTTTATAGGTATAAGCCTTAAGCCCACCCTAAAATGAGCACTCTAACTATTAAGGTAATTTAGGCACTTTGTGAACCAATTTTCACCTTCCTCCTAAGCAACATAGGACAAAGTTCACAAGGGATCCTATAAAGGATTTTCTTTTTAGTATAAATTTGGTAATGATATGGTGTAAAATTCATATTTTATATCATCCAATAAGAGATCGTTACATCAATTTTATTTTGTTTAAAACTCAATACATTATACCAAACCTAATAACACCACATCAGCCTTTTACTTAAAACCTAAAATGTGGCATTTATTGAAATGTTATTCTGAGTAATCAAATGTATTTATATTTTAGTAATATGATGATTTGACATGTCTTTATTGGAGGGTGTAAACCAAATGAATTACATCAATTCCTTATATAATTTAATCTTTTTTCTTTTTCTTCCAATGGAAAATTCTTAGGTGCTCTCGGAGTATGGTAAAATGGTATTCCCTCCTCTCACATTTATGGTAGACTCCGCCATGAATTTAATGAGTGGAACCCACCATGAATGTGAGAGGAGAGAGCACTATTCTTCGTACTCTAAGAGTACCTAAAAATTACTATATTCCAATAAGCAATTAAAGAGATAGAAAAGAGTAGAATAAAGCACTATAGGTCTCAAGTCTATTACAAAAAGAGTACTCTTAACTCCTAGATAGCTTAGGCAACCAAGCACAACTTTCCTTTTCCTTTTTCATTTTTGAGAAACCAACCAAAAATAACTTTGATTAGAGATACTAAGGTTTTTTTTTTTATTAAATTTTTTTTATTTGATATTTTTATACATATAATATCAAACTAGACAACATTTGTTTACTCATTAAAGTTTAAAAAAAAATGATAAATTCTCTTCAAAAGGTATCTATTAAATATATATACACACACACGCACATGCATCAAATTTGATAAAATTTTATGTAACATATTTATGAATTATTACTTACTTTAGTATTAGACAATTGATTATTATACACGTAGTCTTGATCAATCTATTACTATCATTAGGGGTGTCCAACCAACTTGTGAAACCCGCCTACTTGCCCAAACCGACTAATCTGACTTGAAAACCGGTTGACTTGACACCTATGATGGTTAGCAGTAGTTCTCCGTCCTCTATAAACCAAAACCTACTGGTCGATTGGCGATCATTGCATGACAACCTGATTCCAATCAACCTGACTAATTTCCACCCACTGAAGTCACCGTTCTCCACCTGTTCTTGCCTCTCTTTGCTAGTATGAGGCATTCTTTAGTCAAATATCTTCAAGATCCAACAAGATCTAGCCAAATCTGGTGAGTTTGGGCCATATCTACTCTTCCCTAACTCCGACTGACAACTGATCGGTATCTGAAGAGATTCAACTCGCCCGAACCGACTCTTCTTCCTGGTTGATGGTGGGTGCAATTCGTGGGGACTTAAAGTGATCAAGTCAAGTTCGGGTTGGGTGCAAACCTAACCCGTGGATAGCCTTAACTATCATTCTGTCACATAAAAATTTATTAATACTTACACTCACGCACAATATTGAATACTATTAATATCATTTGACCAAACTAAATTTTTGTCTACCCCTGATAGAATAGAGCATGCAATTTGATTTATTGATGGCAAAAATTTTCCACCTACCCTATTTTTTCCATTGCAAATTTTTTCCCACCTTGAAAAAGTGAGCAAGTTAGGGATAGGCTTTGCTCACACTGCCCTATCTTGCCCTGCTTGACTACCTTGAGAGTGTGTGTGTTTATATATATGTATATATATATTTAATATTCTTACGCAAATCCTATTTATAATTGAGTTTTACTAGTGTATGCCCTTGTTTTATCTTTCTCTTAGTATTCTTATGATTGTCTTTCCCTTTTTTGTTTCATCATTACTTTATTAATGTTAAAACCAACTAGACAGGGATAGCAAAATAACTCAAACTTGTCCTGATTACAACTTGGACAATTCATACCCCTCGGTGGTCTATATTTCAAAATTACAAGAGATTAGTTTGTAATTGACCCAAACTCCAAACAGTATTTTTTTAAATTTTAGCACCAAAAAATAAAAAACCGAAAAACAATAAATAAATAAAAAGAGCAATATTAAGGATACAAAAAAATTCACACAACTTTTACCATAATTTGTCACATAATAAATTGTGAGTAGTGTAAGCATAAACCCATCATTTTATTTCTATCGCTCACAACTCATTATATCTCGAGTTGTGAATCTTTTTTTTTCCTAATATTTTCCTAAAAAGTATAATAAATTCAAAACTATATGGTTATCAGGGAAAAAAAAAAAAAAAAATTTTTTCAAAACCATATGTAAGTGTAACCCTCCAATCCGAACAATCCCACGCGGCATCACATACTTGGCCCATTAAATTTAAGACTAAAAAACTCACTTCACTTTCCACGACACTCTCAGATCTCTGTGTTGTGTTTGTCTACCTCGTTGAATTTTGGGGTCATCATAACTCATATCTATTCTTGTTGTTGTTGGATTTGGGTAGGCATTCTGTGAGGAACAAAAATGGCGGGGGGAATGAATAGGAAAATATCTGCAGCATCAGCCAGAGCTCACACCAGAAAAGCCAGGCAAAACTCCTCCTTTAAGCTTCCCTCAGGTCCCTTCTTTTTTTCTCTTTACTTGATCTGGGTGCTCTTCAATTTTATGTTATCTGGGTCGCTCTTTTAACATTTCTCAGTAACAAAAAGTTGATACTTGAATTTATATATATATATATATATATTTGGGTCTTTGACTTATGGAAATTAGACTGCATCAACTGGAACTCTTATGCAATCGATTTTGTTGTTGAATTATATTATTAGTATTGTTATTTATTCAAAGTTAAAGAGTTAAGAGTTGTGTGTTTTTCTATTGGAATTTTACTTTATAGATCTTTTTTTTTTTTTTTTTTGGAAATTTGTTCTTGATATGAATCTGAAATCTATTTGATGGAAATACAAAATTAAAAATTGTATCGAGTCCCATAGCCAACTGTGTGAGGCACTCACCTCACAAGTATGTAAAACCTCACTTATGCCCAACAAGAGTCTAATACTCCAATCTGCTTCATATTTCTCAAATCTGAAATAAGAAAATATAGGGTGAGCTTGTTAGTTCAATAAGTAACCAAAATCCCAACTATCTGGATCAAACACTTTTGTTGTTGTTGTTGTTGTTGTTGTGGATAAGTAACAATCTTTATTAAATCATCAAACTTGAATAGCTCTAACAAATCTGATAAGGACTCACAGGGGAGAGCTTGAATAGTTCTAGCCCAATCTGGATCAAACACACATATAAATACAAGTAATATAAATAAACTATTGACTAAGATAAACTTCATAGTCTTAAGACTTGTATATTAATGCAATTAGAAAATCGACATATAAATTTGCAATGAATTCCAAAAACATCAAAAATTTCACTTGAACTAATACACATGTAATGAATCTTAATATACTATAAAAAATTAGTATCAATACAGTATTAACAGAATACAAACAAGAGAATATTGCACAAAGTAATTGTTTCTCAATACATTTTGAATCAATTATTTATTAAAATGGAATTCAGCGTTCTTTTAAATCCTATAAATAATATGTGATTGATTGTATCTAAATTCGCATTAGTTTGCCTTTCAATGTACAAGATGAAATAGTCCTCTAGAAAAGCATTTTCCTTTTTATTGCAAAACCTAGTTTTTGACAATTTTTATGACTATAAATACTTGTCTTGTAGTTGTAGTAGAAAAAAGAACAGCAAGCACAGATGCAATCTAGCTATAAAAAAGTTAGTTGGTTGTTGATCTTTTAATCCTTATTAACCATTATTAAGGCAAAATTCACCCAAATTTTTATTTTAAAAAATTTTATTATCAGGAATAAAAAAAATAAAAATAAAAATCTGTACTTCAGATCTACTACCATCCCCATCAGAATTTTGTAGGGAAAAAAAACTTTATGAAATATATTAATTAAAAAAAAAAGGAAGGGTGTACACAGACATACCTATGAGCAAGAAGGTACCTTAGAATAGGGAGTAATCTTGCTTGAAAGCTCTTAGCCTCCTGTTTCAAGGGAACCCTTGGTCCCAATGTGGGTCTGTCTCTGATTTCAAGGCAACCATACTTCTTTTGTTAATGTGAGTTGTCCACCTTGTATTTGTTTCTCATCATCTACTTGAAGTAGAACTTGTTCTAGATATACTATATATGATGCAAAGTATGCATGTCTTTTAGTGCAGTTTTTATTCTTCCTGCATGGTTCTTAATGAGTTGATTAACATTTTTTTGTCTGCAAGACTTAGCATAAAGTTGCTCAAATTTTTATTCAATCATTGCACTGCATTTTAATTAGAACTTGAAAATTTCAGGGATGTTGAAGAAAACAGTGCTGTTGTTTTTTGTGGGGTTTCTGGCATGGGCTTATAAGGCAACCCAACCTCCTCCACCCAAGATATGCGGTTCCCCAGATGGCCCCCCTATTACAGCAGCAAGAATAAAACTTAGTGATGGAAGGCATTTGGCCTACAAAGAACATGGTGTGCCTAAAGAAAAAGCCAACTTTAAAATTGTTTTTGTCCATGGTTTTGATTCTTGCAGACATGATGCTGTCATTGCCAAAACACTCTCTCCGGTACTTATCCATTGGTTGCTTTATTTATATTTTTTTGGGGCCTATTTCAAGCCTTTAAATATGATATTCTTGGACTTAGCGTCATTGAAATCATTGGACTGGGTTCCTTCAGGAAATTGTTGAAGAGTTAGGGATCTACGTTGTGTCTTTTGACAGACCTGGTTATGGGGAGAGTGATCCTAATCCAAAGAGAACAGTGAAGAGCATGGCTTTGGATATAGAAGAGCTTGCTGATCAGTTGGGACTAGGATCAAAATTTTATGTAATCGGTTTCTCAATGGGTGGGCAGGTGCTTTGGAGTTGCCTCAAGTACATTCCTCACAGGTATGATTTGCCATAGCTGTATAAATAAATGCTAGAAAAGAGAATAACCAGAACAGCTGCATTTGCTAGTTTATGTGCCTTTTCTCTAATGTCTGGGATGCTTGTAACACTAACAGGGTAGCAGGGGCTGGACTATTAGCTCCAGTGGTTAACTACTGGTGGCCTGGTTTTCCTGGAAACCTATCTGGTGAAGTCTACAACCAGCAGCTTTGGCAAGATCAATGGGCAGTTCGTGTTGCTCACTACACTCCCTGGCTTACCTACTGGTGGAACACTCAAAAATGGTTCCCCTCTTCTAGCGTTGCAGCTCATAGTACGGATATTCTCTCTCCCCAAGACAAAGAACTCATGGCGAAGTTTTCTGGGAGAGAAAAATATATGGTTAGCGTCTAACTTCTCTGGAATTTTTCAAGAATATTTCAATCGGAATTAATACCATGAAAGGCATTGAGAAAAACCAATTAGCTACAGTGATTAATTTATGGCATGTTTGGATGTATAAAAAAGGAGGGGGAGTAGAGTAGAGGGAGGAAGAGTAATGCAATTACCTTGTTTGGAAGTTTTTTAAAGAATGAGGGGAAGGGGTTTGGAGGAGTTTGGAGGGGTTTGGACTCCCTCTAGCCCCCCAATTTTAATTCCCCCAAATTGGAGAGATTTGGAGGGGGAGTAGAGTATATAAACTATTGACCAAGTAAATTACCTAATTTACCCTTATTATATTAACAAAATTACACAAGGGGAAGGGCTAATTACTCCCTTCCCCCTTACTAATTTTAAAAACATCCAAATAAGGTGGAGGTGAATCATTCTCCTCTACTCTCCTCTCCACTACTCCCCTTTCCTCTACTCCCCTCTACTCTCCTCCCTCTCTAAACTTTCAAACGAGCCATTAGTAAATTATATCAATATATGGCTTGTATTTTGCGGAAATGAAGATTGTTTCTCAATATTATGCACTTCTTAGCAACTTTATCTAGAATGCATCTTCATCCTATATTCTTATAGGTCGCAAGTTAAAAAATGTACAGATTTCTTTCATCTTTTTGCTAAAATTTCATAAGAAAGTACATAGTGACAGTGTTACAGTGATCTTGATTGGGAAATATCTTTTTTGTGTTGTGTGCATCATATCTTTATGTCTCCCACTTTAAAACCCCCTGAAATTTGGTGTTTTTTAATGGACTCTTTGTAATTTTTGTGTTTGATGTACTGTTTTCCACATACACCCCGGTGTACCTAGACTTTTGATTAATACAATTCCGTTATTTATCAAAAAAAAAACCCCTGAAATTTGGTGTTTTTTAATGGACTTTATGATCCTTGATGAGATATTCTTTGTCTTGAGAATCATGGTTGGATTGTTTATTTTTTCCCCTCATTTGTTTGGTAATAACACTAATGGCTGTGAAGGATCTCTAAAATATCACTTTTAGAACAAATATAAACTGTTAAAGTATTATGAACATTAAGGACTGAAATGCCACCACCTCTTTCTGTACAAATAATTTGAGTTATTTACCTCCTAAAGTGAGGAACTTGACTTGAAATAGGGGTTGACTAAATAATCCTTAGTTGTGCATGTTGGTGATTGATTCTATTTCTACCATAGTTGTTGAGTATTGTAATAGCAACCTTTGAATTTAAAAATGCAATGAACATCCCTCTTGTATAAAAATGTTCTTGACAAATTCTGGTGCACCACTAATAGAAACAAAGTTTTGAGATAAGATTATGCTTTCAGCTCCTTTTCTCAGCCAAATTTAAGGTTAGATTAACTGATTAAAGCATCTTATATTACAAAAGTTTAAAATAAATTTTTGTTTGTTAAGAGGCATTTCTTTTTCCTCGTACATCTACTTCCATAGAGCATCATTTATCAAGTGTAATGTGCTCTCTCTCTCTCTCTCTCTCACACACACACGCACACACTTTTTTTTTTGGGGGGGGGGGGGGGGGGTGATTGATATGGATTTAGAACCGTATTTTTTTAAGCTGATGGCCTCTAAGTCAAATGGCACTTTCACCACTACCACTCCCCCAATCCCTAATAAGCATGTGATAGTGGTGAGATCTTGGGTTCAATTTCCATGAACAACTTGTACTCTTCCTTATGTTTTCATTAATAATAGTTCTCTGATTACCTATTAAAAAAAAAAAAAAGAGTTACTAATAGGGGAAAAACATTATTTCTTTAAATGTTCTTATTTTCTAAATGTGGTTTCCTCAGGCACAGGTAAGGCAGCAAGGAGAATTTGAGTCTCTCCATCGTGACATGATTGTTGGATTTGGGGCTTGGGAGTTCAGTCCTCTGGATCTGGAAAACCCATTTCCAAACAATGAAGGTTCTGTCCACCTGTGGCATGGAGATGAAGATTGGATTGTGCCTGTTATGCTGCAACGATACATTGCTCAACAGCTACCATGGATTCACTATCATGAGCTACCGGGAGCTGGGCACTTATTCCCACATGCTGATGGAATGAGTGATACTATCATCAAGGCAATTTTGACTGGGGGAAGTAGCCTTGCACGTATGTAATGGGCTACCCCAGGTCAGTTGCTCTGTGCATTACATTTTCTCCCTGATGTTAAAATATGAAATTTCTTCTGATCATTTTGATATTTATGACAAGTATTGTGTACCAGGTATTATAATTTTTATAAACTGTTGTGTAAGAATACAGTTGATACTATAAAAAGGAAATTTTTAGCCATGGTGACCTTGTCCCCATTTTACCAAGGGCACAAGAATACAAGTAACTTGGGGCCTGTTTTCAAGGGGCAACAAGTTCTGTTGCTTAAACATGGTGATGTTCCTAATAAGTCTAAGAAAACAACAATTTTCATAACTGTTGAAGTAACATGTTTTGATTAGTATTAATAAAAGTGATGTTAATGATAGATCCAGGTGGAAGTAATGTTGCTCCAATCATATTTTGTCATGTCAAGATTTGTGATTAAGAATGTGAAAATTGTTGTGCCCCAAGCATTACTAGATATTTTCAAGTTTAATGCTGAGAAAAGTGTTGGGCTTTATACTATTGATGTAAGGTTGTCTTTTAAGATAAGGGTGAGTTGAGGTACCACCAAGAGACTCCATTACAAGCTGCCCAAGATTGATTGTCCATTGATGCTTCGTTTGAGCTCCGATGGAAATCCTGCAAGTGGTTTTCAGACTACTTGGTGCAACATTGTTTATCTTTTCACAGACCCTGATGCTTGAGAATTGAAAATTGAGACTAATCTGGTTCTACAGGAATGCGTTGCTTTGAATACATAAATATCATGGAGTATTTAACCATCCTTGTGAATAAGTTTGGATTTGGATACGTTCATTTCATAAGACAACTAAATAGAAAATCAGTTGGTATTTTAGCTTGATGAGAAGAGCAATTATCATGGAGTAAACGCTATAGGTTGAAATTCTAAAACTTTCGTTTTGTGGAACATGTGTTTCATCTGCATGAGTAACTCATTCAGGGAATATAGGGGTCTCTAAGTCTCTTTTATTCAAGCACATGTGTTCTCATTACACCGAGCATGTTTGGCTTTTAAGGATGAGTTACTTTGTTGCCTTCTCTGCCAACATGAGCTACTTTGCGTTGAGTCTGAATACGTTTGGTTTAATAGCCTGTATTGCGTGTGTTCCTGATGGAGGTGACCGTATACTCATCTTAGGATCTTAGCTCAAGTTGGTTCAGTTGAGTGGAACCCAATCCAATCCCACCAAAAACATAAGTGCTCGACATGTGGCAGCTTAGGCAACTTCAGGTCTAGACAACATAAGGCGGGAAAGTAACAATTGTTCCTCCAAGGTTCTCGTGTAATATTTGATTGGTATGCCAGCTCTATAATTATTATGATGGCTAATAATAAGATAACGAATCCTAAAAATACATCACTGAAAATTAGTATAATCTAGTGGCAGACCTGCGTGGAAAAATTTGATGATTTATTTTTTTGTTAAGTGAAAAATAAAAATAGTATATGAGTTTTATAAGTGTTAATTTCAAATCCTTCTTAAAATAATGCTACACATGGTACAACATTAAAAAAAAAAAAAAAAAGATTTAACTTGTAAGATTATATATTAAAATTTGTAATTTGTTACAAAGTGTTTTTTCTCATAAGAATATTTCATTTTAGGTATGTTAAACTATTAAATTTTCTCTTTAAAAAACAATCTTTTTATTATTATTTATTTTTATTTTTTATTGTGCCATCTACAAAACCAATGAAGGACAAAGGACCTAAATGAATTGAAGTAAACTGAACTAGACGTAGACTGAATTGCCTGCAGTGGACTAAATGGATCGAAGTTGATTGAGGTGGAGTGAAATGGATCAAAGTGGATTGTAGTGGACCAAAATGAACTGAAATTGACCTAATAGACCAAAATGCTACACTAATGCAACTCAATAAGAGTGTAGCAATAATAACTTATACTCTTAAGTGTTTAGATATTATATATAATATAGATAAGATCCCACACTATTATTAATATTAAGGATTCCAATTTACTATTTATCCAAGAAAAAAAAAAAACTTCAAATTTTTTTTCCCAAATTGAAGATATTTCTTTGAATTAAGCATCTCAAAAACACTTGACACCTCCACCTAGGAGAGTCAAGGGCTCANAGTTACTAATAGGGGAAAAAACATTATTTCTTTAAATGTTCTTATTTTCTAAATGTGGTTTCCTCAGGCACAGGTAAGGCAGCAAGGAGAATTTGAGTCTCTCCATCGTGACATGATTGTTGGATTTGGGGCTTGGGAGTTCAGTCCTCTGGATCTGGAAAACCCATTTCCAAACAATGAAGGTTCTGTCCACCTGTGGCATGGAGATGAAGATTGGATTGTGCCTGTTATGCTGCAACGATACATTGCTCAACAGCTACCATGGATTCACTATCATGAGCTACCGGGAGCTGGGCACTTATTCCCACATGCTGATGGAATGAGTGATACTATCATCAAGGCAATTTTGACTGGGGGAAGTAGCCTTGCACGTATGTAATGGGCTACCCCAGGTCAGTTGCTCTGTGCATTACATTTTCTCCCTGATGTTAAAATATGAAATTTCTTCTGATCATTTTGATATTTATGACAAGTATTGTGTACCAGGTATTATAATTTTTATAAACTGTTGTGTAAGAATACAGTTGATACTATAAAAAGGAAATTTTTAGCCATGGTGACCTTGTCCCCATTTTACCAAGGGCACAAGAATACAAGTAACTTGGGGCCTGTTTTCAAGGGGCAACAAGTTCTGTTGCTTAAACATGGTGATGTTCCTAATAAGTCTAAGAAAACAACAATTTTCATAACTGTTGAAGTAACATGTTTTGATTAGTATTAATAAAAGTGATGTTAATGATAGATCCAGGTGGAAGTAATGTTGCTCCAATCATATTTTGTCATGTCAAGATTTGTGATTAAGAATGTGAAAATTGTTGTGCCCCAAGCATTACTAGATATTTTCAAGTTTAATGCTGAGAAAAGTGTTGGGCTTTATACTATTGATGTAAGGTTGTCTTTTAAGATAAGGGTGAGTTGAGGTACCACCAAGAGACTCCATTACAAGCTGCCCAAGATTGATTGTCCATTGATGCTTCGTTTGAGCTCCGATGGAAATCCTGCAAGTGGTTTTCAGACTACTTGGTGCAACATTGTTTATCTTTTCACAGACCCTGATGCTTGAGAATTGAAAATTGAGACTAATCTGGTTCTACAGGAATGCGTTGCTTTGAATACATAAATATCATGGAGTATTTAACCATCCTTGTGAATAAGTTTGGATTTGGATACGTTCATTTCATAAGACAACTAAATAGAAAATCAGTTGGTATTTTAGCTTGATGAGAAGAGCAATTATCATGGAGTAAACGCTATAGGTTGAAATTCTAAAACTTTCGTTTTGTGGAACATGTGTTTCATCTGCATGAGTAACTCATTCAGGGAATATAGGGGTCTCTAAGTCTCTTTTATTCAAGCACATGTGTTCTCATTACACCGAGCATGTTTGGCTTTTAAGGATGAGTTACTTTGTTGCCTTCTCTGCCAACATGAGCTACTTTGCGTTGAGTCTGAATACGTTTGGTTTAATAGCCTGTATTGCGTGTGTTCCTGATGGAGGTGACCGTATACTCATCTTAGGATCTTAGCTCAAGTTGGTTCAGTTGAGTGGAACCCAATCCAATCCCACCAAAAACATAAGTGCTCGACATGTGGCAGCTTAGGCAACTTCAGGTCTAGACAACATAAGGCGGGAAAGTAACAATTGTTCCTCCAAGGTTCTCGTGTAATATTTGATTGGTATGCCAGCTCTATAATTATTATGATGGCTAATAATAAGATAACGAATCCTAAAAATACATCACTGAAAATTAGTATAATCTAGTGGCAGACCTGCGTGGAAAAATTTGATGATTTATTTTTTTGTTAAGTGAAAAATAAAAATAGTATATGAGTTTTATAAGTGTTAATTTCAAATCCTTCTTAAAATAATGCTACACATGGTACAACATTAAAAAAAAAAAAAAAAAGATTTAACTTGTAAGATTATATATTAAAATTTGTAATTTGTTACAAAGTGTTTTTTCTCATAAGAATATTTCATTTTAGGTATGTTAAACTATTAAATTTTCTCTTTAAAAAACAATCTTTTTATTATTATTTATTTTTATTTTTTATTGTGCCATCTACAAAACCAATGAAGGACAAAGGACCTAAATGAATTGAAGTAAACTGAACTAGACGTAGACTGAATTGCCTGCAGTGGACTAAATGGATCGAAGTTGATTGAGGTGGAGTGAAATGGATCAAAGTGGATTGTAGTGGACCAAAATGAACTGAAATTGACCTAATAGACCAAAATGCTACACTAATGCAACTCAATAAGAGTGTAGCAATAATAACTTATACTCTTAAGTGTTTAGATATTATATATAATATAGATAAGATCCCACACTATTATTAATATTAAGGATTCCAATTTACTATTTATCCAAGAAAAAAAAAAAACTTCAAATTTTTTTTCCCAAATTGAAGATATTTCTTTGAATTAAGCATCTCAAAAACACTTGACTCCTCCACCTAGGAGAGTCAAGGGCTCAGAGCTTGGAAAATTTTATTTTATTAAACAATCTTATGAGACATCTCTCTCATAATATACGTGAGTCTCTTATGTTACGAGAGAGAGGTCTCATGAAATAATTTCTCCAAGGCTCATTTGAAGAGTTTGTCCTGCACTTCACTTGGCAAAATATGTAAAATAGAGAGGTTAAAGCGCATATATATATATATATATATATATATATATATATATATATATATATATATATATATATATATATATATATATATTTTTTTTTTTTTTCTAATTAAGTTTTAAGAAATATTCCTTCAAATTATTGTGCGACTACTAAAATAATTATTCATACATACTTTTAGTCACATAAAATATTCAACAAATCAAGTGAAATTTTTAAAAAAAAAAATTTAATAAGTTATTTGGTTTAATAAAATCTATAATTTTATAAATTATCTCATAATAGATGGATCAAATTTCTCCAAATTGGTTTTGAAAAAACTGTCCAAAAGTGAAAATTAACGGCTTAAACATAAGTTAGACATCGCTTTCTAGAATTCCATTTTCGTACAAAGAATAGAAATATGGCATCTTGCAAAGTATTAAATATTTCGTTTGAGAGAAACAAAACATATTAGAAAACATATAATAAATCATCCGTGGAGGTGGTCAAGGAGTAGGAAGTTTTTGTGAGTTATAACTCATCACACTTATGAGTCTAGGAATTATGGGTTCAAATAGTGATAAGTTTTTGTATGGTTCCACGCCGTAATGCAATGTAGATGTTTAAGTGGTGTAGAAGCAGTGACCACACTTGCAACCCTTTTTTAATGTATTATTTTTTAGAAAAATACAACAAACACTCCAATCCAAAGCAGGAAAAAAAAAAAATTCTACAACAACATAAAAAGCCATAATTTTTGTCATAATTATTCACATAATAGATTATAAGTGGTTAAAAAAAAATTTATGTAAAAGTAATAAATAACTAGCTAAGATTAGCAAAAATTGTGGCTTTTTTGCGGGGAAAAAAAATTCATAAATAGATACACGAACACCACACATATAAGGGCCCAGTAGTATCAAACAATTAAGACAAAAAATGCTAATATAACTTGATTTTATAGAACTTTTGTCACGACTGGTTCAACGGTAAGCCATAGGCAAAAAATAGTGGGTCATATCTTCATCACTCACTACCAGACACGTAACAAAAATGGGGGTAAAATGTTGCGGTCCTGCATTTGTTGGTAACTTGGTATCAAGATAGACAGTCTTCACTCTTCAAACTTGACTTCAGATATCTGTGTAATTGGGTATTCTGTGAGAAAGAAATAGCGGGAGGAGTGAACAGGAAGATATCTGCAGCATCAGCCAGAGGTCACACGAGAAAAGGCAAGCAAAACAGTTCCTTTAAGCTTCCCTCAGGTGGGTTTTTTGTTTTCTTCTTTTTATCTGATCTGGGTGCTGTTAATTTGTCGTTGTGCCTTATTTATTTTCACCGTATACGTGGGAACCATAACATTGTCTTAATAGGGTCGCTCTTTCTGTTTAACGTTTATCATTGCAAAAACGTAGGACAATACAGAAACTAAAATTGGGCCAAAATGACATGTACCACTGTTTAGAAAAATATGTAGGGATGCACCACTATTTTGGAAATATATGGATGTACCACTTTTGGAACTCAAGTTTATTTTATAACTGGAGTTCCTAGAAATCGACTTCTTTGAAAAAATAGCTTTCAAGTTTGCTATACTATTTTTTATGGAACTCGAGTTTCTAAAACTTGAGTTACATCAAAAATTGGTGGCTATTTTTCATTGAACTCGAGTATGTGAAACTCGAGTTACACGGCAAACTTGAGTTTCACAAACTCGAGTTAAAAAAAAGTGGTAGATCCTTAATTATTTTGCAAACAGTGGTAGATCTATACATATTTTGCCAAATAGTGGTACTTGGCCCTAAAATTGTTGTTGTTGTTGTTGTGTGTGTGTATATATATATTAAAGAGTTAGAGTTGTGTTTTTATTGGAATTTTTTTTTTATAAGACACGAAATTTTATTGAACAAATAGGAAACACCCGTTTACACTAGGGGTGTACTCAGGTTGCAGTACAATCAAACTTTCAAATTACAATTCTCATGCATATCTAATAAATTAGAAATTAGAACAGGGAAGAGATTTGAAGCAACACACCAATCCAGTGTAGTATGAAAAAAGAACGATTTAATCTCAAGAATAGACCATTCACATCCCTCAAAGCATCTGGCATTCCATTTCCACCAAAGAGTCAAAGACACAAGATAATGCAATGCAGCACAGCCCTCCAAAAAGCTTTATTTTTGTGTCTACCAAAGATACCTTACCAGGCTACTAACAAATCAAGGACCCTTTGTGGCATAACCCAAAGATGACCAAACAAACTCCACAACATTGTCCAAACTCATACGCTATGAGACAATGAAGAAGATTATGGTCGATTGACTCCCCACTCTGTTTACACATATAGCACTATTCTTGTCAATAATAACTCTCCTTTGTAAATTATCAGAAGAAATCTTCCTTAGGGCAGCAGTCCACGAAAAGAAAGTTATTTTAGGAGGAACCTTCGATTGTCACACTAACATCCAAGGAAATAACATGCCAATAGTTGAGGAAAGGGAAAGGTAGTACCCAGACACCTTAAAACCCCGACTATTGGCTGGCCTCCAACTAAGTTTTATCAAGTCCCTCACCTTTCACTAAGGTGGAATAGGTCAAATCCATAAAAGCAGTCAAAGACTCCAACTCTCAATCCTGGACTAATCTAGAGAACTAAAAATCCAAATGAAGCATCCCATTGGGGAAATGCACAACCTCTGCTCTAGAAGACTCCTTATCACAGACTAATTCTATATAACTCTGAGAAGTTCTCTTTAAGCGGACAATAACTGCACCGCAAGTCATCCAAAATTTTACTCTAGTATCATCGTTCACATCAAATTGTATAATCCAGGAAAAAGTCAACCACTCGTGTCTTATGGATTTCCGGAGACTTACACCATAAGGACTTGGCACCCCTTTAGTACACCAGCCACCCAATTCACTCCCATACCTCACTTTTATAATCTTCCTTCATAGATGGTCTCTCCTAGTCCCATATTACCACAACCATTTCCTAGCAATGCTTGGTTGAATCTTATCAAATTCCAAACTCCCAATCCTCTAAATTGCAAAGGTTCACAAATCTCAGCCCAATTAACTAGATAGAATTTTGGCTCCTCACCAATCCCACTCTATAAGAAATCCCTTCTAAAAATCTCCACCGGAATGGGAAAGGGTGAAATGAAATAAGTGGGCAAATTTGAAAGAGTGCTTTTAATCAAAGTTACCTTACCCCCATTTTATTGGAAATTTACTTTAAAGTTGTATTTTTGTTTGAATTTTACTTTTGATGTGAATTGGAAATCTATTTGATGGAAAGAATTTGAAATTTGAATCGACTTGGTCTCTTTCCTCCTTTATATTATACAAGGATGATTTTGTTTCCTTCAAGTGGTATCTATTAGCTTGGTGACACTAATTCACATTGGATTGAAGGATGGGGTCAAGGTATCAAAACTTATTGGGTGAATATCTGACATATCAATATAGAAACACATACCTTTTATTTTTAACAAATTATTATTATTTGATAAGTAGTGATATTTTTATTGGAAAAAGACCACTTCAAGTACATATATAATGAACATGAAGAAGCCTAAAGAATTACAAAGAAAATGTATTATATACAGAAGTGTATTGACTCTTTCAATTCATCTATGGAATTACCATTGGTAAAACCCCACACACGGGACCAATCTAACAAAGATCTAATAAACAATGCTGTCAATTGAGTCACTGAACTTTCAGTTTCCTCAAAAGTACAATGATTCGTTTCCCTCCACAATTTGAACATCAAACATAGAGGGACTAAATTCCAAATATCTGATGAATGTTTGCCAACCCAATTCCTCCGACCAAATAAAAGATCAATGACCTTTTCTGGAAACACCCGCTGAATCCCAAAAGATCTAAAACAAAACTCCCCAAATCACAAGCAACTCATGTTGCTGGAACAGAATGTTTCTTCATTAAGCTGGCACTGGCGTTTTTATTTTTATTTTTTGAATTGGTGCTAGGGAGGTCATTTCCACAACTTGACTATGGATTTCAAGGCAACCATACTTGTATAGTTAATGTGAGTTGTCAACCTAGTATTTTGTTCTCATAATCTGCAGCCATTGCAGGTAGAACTTGTTCTAAATAAATATGTTGCAAAATATGCATGTCTTTAGTACAATTTTTTTGCTCTACTCATGGATTTTAATGTGTTGATTAATATTTTTTGTCTCCAAGATTTAGTATAACATTGATCAACATTTCAGGGATGTTGAAGCAATCTGTAGCATTGTTTTTTGTGGGGTTTCTGGCATGGGCTTATAAGGCAACCCAACCTCCTCCACCCAAGATATGTGGTTCTCCAGATGGCCCCCCTGTAACAGCAGCAAGAATAAAACTTAGTGATGGAAGGCATTTGGCCTATAAAGAACATGGTGTGCCTAAAGAAATGGCCAATTATAAAATTGTCTTCGTCCATGGTTTTGATTCTTGCAGGCATGATGCTGTTGTTGCCAAAAGACTATCTCCGGTACTTATCCATTTGTTTTTTTTTTTTTTTCCTCTCTCTTTTTGGATTATTTCAAACCTTTAAATATGACATTCTTGGACTTAGTATCATTTGAATCAATGGTGGGTTCTTCCAGGAAATTGTTGAAGATTTAAGAATCTACACTGTGTCTTTTGACAGACCTGGTTATGGGGAGAGTGATCCTAATCCCAAGAGAACAGTGAAGAGCATGGCCTTGGATATAGAAGAGCTTGCTGATCAATTGGGACTAGGATCAAAATTCTATGTAACTGGTTTCTCAATGGGTGGGCAGGTGCTTTGGAGTTGCCTCAAATACATCCCTCACAGGTATGATTTGCCATAGCTATATAAATAAATGCTAGAAAAGAGAATAACGAGAACGGTTGCATTTGTGTATATTAGAGAGAGAGAGAGAGAGAGAGAGAGATTCTACCACATTATGTGTCTTTTCTCTTATGTGTGGGATTGGAATGCTAACAGGCTAGCAGGGGCAGGACTATTAGCTCCAGCGATTAACTACTGGTGGCCTGGTTTTCCTGACAACTTATCCAGTGAAGCCTACTACCAACAGCTTCCGCAAGATCAATGGGCATTTCGTGTTGCTCACTACACTCCCTGGCTTACCCACTGGTGGAACACCCAAAAATGGTTCCCTGCCTCTAGCATTGCATCTCTCAATTTGCATATTCTTTCTAGCCAAGACAAAGAACTCATGGCAAAGCGTTCTGAGAGAAAAAAATATGTGGTTAGTAACTATCTTCTCTGGAAAATGAATATTACAATGGTTATTGATACTATTTAAGGCATTGAGAAAAAGCAACAAGTAGCTACAGTGATTGATTTAGTGAATGATATCATTTGACTGATTATGTATGGCTTGTTTTTTGTGGAAATTAAGATTGTTGCTCAATATAATGCAAGCACCACCGCCTAGTGACATTATCTAGGATGTATCTTCATCCTATGTTCTGATAGGTTGCAAGTTTAAAAATTTTATTTCTTTAATCCAATTTTTGTACTAGGTGTGTGCACATATATATATATATATATATATATTGCAAAAGTATCCATAATAAAATTTACAAAATTAATACTAATTCTGGTTCTTAAAGTTTCTGACATTGTATGATTATCTTGATCTGTTGTACTATTAAAATGCAAAGCAGAGTTTTGAGCATTTCTGCTGACTAATGTTGTCTATTGAAGACTCAGAAACTGTTGCCTGATTTCTGCACATAACTAGTACTAGAATTTTACTACATACCACAAACCTACATCGGTTGCAAAAGGCTCTGAAAGGACACCTTCAACTCTGAATTAATATCTTATTACTTTCTATAACTATAGCAATTAGAAGTGAAGGTGTGATGACTCCGTAATATCATGTGTTTGGTTAGGCTTTGTTGTTTTCTTATTTCAGTTTGTTCTTGATGGTTGAGTTTTGGATTTCCTAATTTAATATAAGAACATTTTGCTTAACATATTAAAACTTGTTTGGTATTTCTGATGGCTTCAATTTACTAAATAATTGCTGTGGATTGGAAAAAGATCCATAGTCACATCAATTTCTAACCTTCTATTTCACTGCCTTATAGCTTTGATGTGGTGTCTAATTAATGATTTCTGTTTGTCTAACTGATTAGATCACCTTATATGACAAAGGTTTAAATGAATTTTTTGTAAAATTAAGAACATATTTTTTTTCAGCTTTTTTCCATGTAAATCTATTTCCATAGCATCATTTATCAAGTCTAATGCTCTCTCTCTCTCTCTCTCTCTCTCTCTCTTATTGGGCAATTGATATGAATTTAAAACCATATTTTCTTTCTATTATAATCAACATGTTTTTTTTTAACCCATGGTCAAGTGGCACTTTCATCACTACCTCTTCCCCCCATCCTCATTAGTATGTGATGGTGGTGTTATCTTGGGTTCAATTCCCATGGAGTGCATGAGTTACTAATAGGAGTTTTTTTTTTTTTCTTTAAATGTATGTATTTTCCAAATGTGGCTTCCTCAGGCACAGGTAAGACAGCAAGGAGAATTTGAGTCTCTGCATCGTGACCTGAATGTTGGATTTGGGGACTGGGAATTCAGTCCTATGGATCTGGAAAACCCATTTCCAAACAATGAAGGTTCCGTCCACTTGTGGCACGGAGATGAAGATTTGATTGTGCCTGTTACACTGCAACGATACATTGCCCAACAGCTACCATGGATTCACTATCATGAGCTACCAGGTACTGGACACTTGTTCCCACATGCTGATGGAATGTGTGATAGTATCATTAAGGCAGTTTTGATCGGGGAGAAGTAGCCTACTAGCCTTCCAGTTCCACATTTCTAATGGGCTACACCAGGTCAGTGCTCTGTGCATTACATAGAATTCTGAAATTTCTTTTGATCATTTTGATATGTATGACAAGTTTTGCACCAGGCATCAGCATTTTGTATGAACTGTTGCATAAGAACACAGTTGCTACTTTGGGATTGAATTGAAAAATATAATTTGAAAATTTGGGCTTGCCTAGCTTTTAATGTGTTCTGACACTGATGGTCAGATAGTCAACTTCTATAGGATCATGACTGGTGAGTGGACGAACTGAGAAATACTTTCACTTCATTTGTATCTATTGAGTGGAAAAGTTTCAGCTATTCAACATAAAGGTGAGGTTCTTGAAGGGGTATTTAGTTGATGCATGTGCTGCATTGGTTTAGTGGGTCTGGATCATGTAGTTGACAGCTATGAACCCTTTCTTTAAATAATTTTGGTGGGAAAAGGACCATGCAAATGTCCATATTTTTGCCATTGTAATAGTTTGTTTTATAGATTTCCTTAAACATAATGGTTATAGATGTGTTATACACATGAAATCATATGGCTTCATTTTCTTTTTTGTAGCGTTTGAAGGTGCCAATTGTCACTGTTGATGGGGCCATAGGAATAATGTGAGTTGGCGCAACTGATGGCATAGGAGTTAGGACTTCAGAACTTTAATTAGTAAATGCTAACTCAGTATTTTCAGTAGTAGAGTTAGTCATGAGGATGATCATTAATGGCTGCCATTGTATGTTATGTTCCACTCAAAATTATGGATTGTAAGAATATTGTAGACAACTTACAAGAATATTTTCTATTCCTTTTTTGAGACTTCGTTTTGTGTATCTACCCTTTTTTTTTTTTTTTTTTTTTTTTTTTTTTTTTTTTTTTTTTTGGTGTTCTTTCAAATTTTTTTTGATAGTTTGTGTTCTTTCAATATGATTATGATCTGAGTGTGGTTTTGGACGGGTTTTAATAGAGTTTTAAAGATTTTTACAATTCCATGAACGCCCTTACACTACAAGCCAAGTAGCCTCCTTGTATGATTGCATTAAGATTTAGCATTTTTTGCTTTTGAGGACTCAAGGCTCATATTGTGCAAGAGGCAATAGTTTCATACAGCACAATTATCTAATTCGGGTCCTACTACTCATAATCTCATCTGCCAATACAAAAGGATACATTATTGATAATTATTTCAAGCAATAAATCAAATAGTGGGAATTTGACACCATGGTATCCATGTCGTCAACAAACCATGATTAAGTTGAATAAAGGTTCTCCCATAAAAAATAAAAAATAAAGTTGATTATAGGTTCTTGATGTCTACCACGTGAACAAAGGTAACCGGTATTAATTTACATTCTGGAAATACAATTTCATGAAAACCGAGTTTATAATCGAATAGGAGATGGATAACGTGGTAAATTTGGTCTTAATCTTTTCTTGGAAGTGAAGGGATGAGACCTCTAAATCATGATTAGTTCCACCTATTGGCAAGGTGATGATTTTTCAGATCAGAGTTATCAGATGGTGTCTGGAATAGTCAGAATCAGAAAAGAGAAAAAAGGAACTAAAATTCTGTTTTATGTAGCGTGTTTTCTATACTATACGTGTATGCATGCTTAAACTTTAAGCAATAAAATTCAGCCTGAGCCTGAATCCTTTTCTCACTTGATGCAAAGTTATAAGCTAGAACAAAAAGCTGCCTATGTGTGACTATCATCTACTTGGTGGTCATCAATTGATCATTTGATTTTGAGCTATGTGCCTAGGTTCTCATTCCTACACTTACAGACATGACCATGCTTGAACTACTTTTAGTTTCACTTGGGCCAGTCTTGAACCAAAGTTCACAGTACTCATTGTCAAATAGTACTTTTAGCCCACAAGCCTATTTAATAATGAGCACCCAAAACGAGGCCATGATAGTTACAGTACGCAAAAGCGTGGTTTGGGCGTAAAACATAATTTGTGAGAAGATTAATTTGGAAATGGCCATTTACTTACAGTTTCACCTCATAGACAAAAATTTGTACTATCTTTAATCCTGAATACATAGCTAGCTTCATTTTCACAGATTAACATTTAACACTAATCATATCTCACCATATCTCTCCCCTTTAGTTGAAAGTAGGAGAAGGATTAGAAGATATAGGAGAGGTATTGAAATCCCAATCAGGATCTATTTAAATTTAATATAAGGGTAAAATGCACTAAGACCTCCTAACTTCTATGTTATTGCACTAAAACCCACTTAACTTTATTTTTCTTCAATATAGCATATCAACTTTGACATTGTACCAAATAAAACACTTATGTTAAAGTTTTGTCAATTTGAAAAATTGATTGTGACAAAGTATTATAAGTGTGCAACTTTAGTAATGTGACTTAACTTATTAAATTAAAACACACCACGTTTCTAACAAAATCCCAACTCAACTTCTAGCTTACCCATTGCTATTGAAACCAGAAAAATCTCTTAGCCTCCATTGATATCTCTCTCTCCTCACTTTTCCTTGTTTTTCCTTTGTTTTCTCGTCAACCAAACAAATACATCTTATGGTTGCCAAGAAAACAAAGAAAAAATGAGAGAAAGTAAGGGGCCAACTGAGGTTGAGAGATTTTTCTTGTTCCATTAGCTATGAGTGAACTAGAACTTGAGTTAGATTTTTTTATTAACGTGACATCTTTTGAATGGGCCAACTAAGTCACAATTCAAAAATTGCACCTTAATATATCACCACACACTTTTTCATTAGCAGATTGATGGAATTTTGTCATATTATAATAGGTCTACTTTGTCAAAGTTGATATATTAAATTGATGAAAATAAAAAAGTTAACAGCATCTTGATGCAACAATATAAAAGTTCAAGGGATCGTAGTGCATTTTTATGTTTAATATAATATATTAAATGATAAAAGTTGAATTTTTATAAATTGCAATTGTAATAATTAAGCTAATTAATGGTTAATGCTGAAAATAGGATAGATATTGATGAAATGGTAACTTAAGCTACATCATAATATACATGATGAGTTTGTAAATTACAAGTATTAATAATCAAGGAGCGAATTTAGGATGACTCCAAAAAAAAAAAAAAAAAAAAAAGGNGTGTGACTATCATCTACTTGGTGGTCATCAATTGATCATTTGATTTTGAGCTATGTGCCTAGGTTCTCATTCCTACACTTACAGACATGACCATGCTTGAACTACTTTTAGTTTCACTTGGGCCAGTCTTGAACCAAAGTTCACAGTACTCATTGTCAAATAGTACTTTTAGCCCACAAGCCTATTTAATAATGAGCACCCAAAACGAGGCCATGATAGTTACAGTACGCAAAAGCGTGGTTTGGGCGTAAAACATAATTTGTGAGAAGATTAATTTGGAAATGGCCATTTACTTACAGTTTCACCTCATAGACAAAAATTTGTACTATCTTTAATCCTGAATACATAGCTAGCTTCATTTTCACAGATTAACATTTAACACTAATCATATCTCACCATATCTCTCCCCTTTAGTTGAAAGTAGGAGAAGGATTAGAAGATATAGGAGAGGTATTGAAATCCCAATCAGGATCTATTTAAATTTAATATAAGGGTAAAATGCACTAAGACCTCCTAACTTCTATGTTATTGCACTAAAACCCACTTAACTTTATTTTTCTTCAATATAGCATATCAACTTTGACATTGTACCAAATAAAACACTTATGTTAAAGTTTTGTCAATTTGAAAAATTGATTGTGACAAAGTATTATAAGTGTGCAACTTTAGTAATGTGACTTAACTTATTAAATTAAAACACACCACGTTTCTAACAAAATCCCAACTCAACTTCTAGCTTACCCATTGCTATTGAAACCAGAAAAATCTCTTAGCCTCCATTGATATCTCTCTCTCCTCACTTTTCCTTGTTTTTCCTTTGTTTTCTCGTCAACCAAACAAATACATCTTATGGTTGCCAAGAAAACAAAGAAAAAATGAGAGAAAGTAAGGGGCCAACTGAGGTTGAGAGATTTTTCTTGTTCCATTAGCTATGAGTGAACTAGAACTTGAGTTAGATTTTTTTATTAACGTGACATCTTTTGAATGGGCCAACTAAGTCACAATTCAAAAATTGCACCTTAATATATCACCACACACTTTTTCATTAGCAGATTGATGGAATTTTGTCATATTATAATAGGTCTACTTTGTCAAAGTTGATATATTAAATTGATGAAAATAAAAAAGTTAACAGCATCTTGATGCAACAATATAAAAGTTCAAGGGATCGTAGTGCATTTTTATGTTTAATATAATATATTAAATGATAAAAGTTGAATTTTTATAAATTGCAATTGTAATAATTAAGCTAATTAATGGTTAATGCTGAAAATAGGATAGATATTGATGAAATGGTAACTTAAGCTACATCATAATATACATGATGAGTTTGTAAATTACAAGTATTAATAATCAAGGAGCGAATTTAGGATGACTCCAAAAAAAAAAAAAAAAAAAAAAAGGAGTTTAGAAGTGACCACAAAATTGTGTAAAGAGTATTGTAGTCTAACAAAATTGATTTACCTTACTAATAGATTTTATAACAAATATGGAGATAGTATATAATTATTTGAGATGGGTTCAAGTTATATATTTTTTAAACTATTGGATTTAAGTAGATCTAATGGTTAAAAAAAGACCATCATTATTACAAATATTTTTATTAGAATCTCATTAATTACCCTTATTTATTACATTCTAAACTTATCTTTAAACCCAATAAAATTTGACGTATGACTTTCTCTTTCTCTCCCTGTTTCTCTTTCTCTCTACGTTTCTCATAATATAAGAAATTGACAGCCATCGTTCCGGCCGGTTTGAGAAAATAATATCATTTGTCTTAATGATTTCTTTGGCCCTATTTGCAGATGATACCACAATTGTTGGAGCACAGCCCAAGTCTAAGAACATTATAGGGCCATATTTCTTAGATAGGATATGAAGGGAACGGTGTGGGAGTGTGCCTAGTTGGTGAAAGTTACCAATAATTGGCAGCTTTGGTGGGGATGGTGGGAATTTTGGTTTGCCACTTCCTACAAATGTTTTTCTATTTTTGAGAAAATTTTGAAAACTATAGCAGTACGGTACTAATACGTTTTTTATTTTTATTTTTATTCAAAGTACAAAGTTTTCCTATACTTTCCGAATCTTGCTTATCTTCTTCTTCTTTTTTCTTTTTCTTTTTTGGATGAAGCTTATCTATTAGACTGCATGCTACTGCTATGCTATATATGTAGTCAGCAAAGTTCTTTATTTTTTATAACAAACGTAGAGGGAGAGAGTCAGACATCAAATTTTATTGGATTTAGAGATATGTTTAGAATATAATAAATGAAGGTAATTAATGAGATTTTAATAAAAATATATGTAATAATGAGTGTCTTTTTTTAATCGTTAGATTTACTTAAATCGAATGATTTAAAAAATGTAACTTTTTAAAGTTACACAATGTGTAACTTAAACCAATTTCTAATTATATATAATTAAAGATATAAGACTAATCAACGATATCTTCATAGTGTTAAGAACTTTATAATTTAACTAATTAACACTTCTTAATATTTTCAATGAAGACAATTTGAATTTAAATCCCTTATCTCTTTATTATTAAATTTATAAAAAAAAAAAAAAAAAAGGAAAAACAAGAGGAAAAGAAAAGAAAGAAGTTATTTTTGCATGATGGCATGTATGGACTGTGTTGTTTTTTAAAGGGGCCTAAGCGTGCGATTGCCAACATATGTTTGTGTGATTTACGTGTTTTTGGGCTGGTCTTATTGTATTGTTTATGAACCAGCCAATTTTAATAAAACGCAACAATAATTTATTTATTTAATTTATTTTAAAAATATTTTATTATAATATTTTTAACAATAAATCTTTAATTTTTGACAAAATAATCGATATTCAAATTGACCCAAAAAATTTCAGTTTAGTACACACTCCTCACGGCTTCCAATGGTGGCGTCCCTAAGCATTCGAGATAAGTACACACGGCTTCCAATAGTGGCGTACCGTTGGAATCTTTAAAAGTTGCTCCAAGAGCTCTATCACATCACAGTTTATCTAAGTATAACTGGTTAGATTTTTTTTTTTTTTTTCAAAGGGAACCTAAATTAAGTAGAATTAAAAGTACGAAGTGCAAAGTTTAGGTTATAAAAACACCCCAAACTCAACCAATAACCCGTAAATATAAGAAAGAGGATGCAAATACAAAACAAATTTTTTCGATCAAAAAAATTGTGTAAAGGTAACTTTTTGTATTTTTCATTATTTGATAGTATCAGTTAAAATGAGTTAAAGAAAAATTATTTTTGATTAATGAAAAAGGTATGGTTTATTTTTAAAGAATTAAATTTAGTAAAGATGTGGTGTAAAATCCATATTTTACTCTTTCAATCTTAACATGCCACATTATCTTATTACATATTTAAGAATAACCATATTCAATTAATTCTAATACTCATATATAAATCCAACCAAATTGAGAGTTTATTCCTTCTCAAAAAAAAAAAAAAATTGAGAGTTTATTGGGATGTTATTAGGTATGGTAGAATGTATTGAATTTTAAGTAAAATGATAATGTGATAATCTCTTATTGAATGATGTAAAACATGAGTTTTACATTCCTTCCTTACCAAATTTGAACTCATTTTTAGATTTTTTTTTTCACTAAATTTTTTATTAAAAAAAAAAAAATTCTCTCACAGTAAGTTAAATAAAAGAAGTTAGAAGATTATTTTTCAACTTATTTAAAATTACTATTAAACATAAGGAAATGAGATAGCTTTATAAATTTTTTCTTTTTGAAAAATAACTCATTTTTAAGAATACATTATCAATGAACCAAAGAAAGAAACTTGTAACTGAATGACAATATTTTATTGCCACAATCAAATGATAAGGTATCTCATATATATATATATATATATATTAATAGGCAAAATTAAGAGAAAATTTAATTAAATTCTAAATTAGAGTCTAATTTTGCGGCATATGTCTCATCCAATTTTTAAATTGTGTGTCAAGTAAATTATTAGGTACAAAATTTTTTTTAAAAAAAGTCTAAATTCAATTAGATTTTAAATTGAAGTTCAATTTTGTACCATGTGTCCTATTTAATTTTTTAATTTTTGTGATAAATAAATTATTGAGTTTAAAAACCAAAAAATCTATATCTAATTAGATTATATAATATATATATATATATATAATTATAATTATTTTTAAATGTACTTATACATATATACGAGATTCCATACTAGTTCTCAGGACCTAAAATCCAGACTAAAAATGATTTTATTGCGGCCAGTCCGAGTACCACAACAGCTTGAAATAGAATCAATAGGACGAAAAAAAAAAAAATACAACCCAACTCTCCCAAAAACAGCGGCCCCACCATACCACAAAACTACGGGTACTATTACCATTCAATAAAATCCACCAGAATTGTCCACAAACCCAAGGCTAAATTCGTGAAGGAGATGCCCCTAATTTGTAGGACCAGCTTGCCTATGATGCTCACACCTTAGGCATGAGCTATCCACCACCATCACATGTGACACGTGGGAGATCTTTACCTAATCAAAACCACCAAAACTTCATGATGATCACCTGCTTATTGTCAAAATTTTAAATTCCCTATTTTAGAGAGTAAAAAGCATTAATAAATTGTTGCTAATCACTTGCTCATTATGTACCATAAAATCGATTCTGAATTAAAGGGTTTTTGTACATTTGAATTGACTTATTTATTTATTGAAATTGAGCAAAAGTATAATTATATTTGGTTAGAATTGTATGGTTAAATAATCAAATTTACTATATTTCAATAGTTTAAACTTTTAAAAAAATTGATAATTTAACATGTATTAGTGCATGTGATTCTGAGTTCGATTATTATCTCCTCCATTCTATCTTCTATTTAAAATCTCACATTCTTCAATAACAAAAAGTAGTCTTAAATATTGACTAACAATCTAAACTCACTTAAATAAAAATGGATAAAATGTTATTTAACCTCTCTAAGTTTGATCATTTCTAAATTGACTTCTTAATTATACAAATTTATCATATATATTTTTGAGAAATACAATAGTGTCAATGTATCATCTTCATTAACATAACATCCATTAAAATATTGCCATTAATTCACAAAAAAGTTATTTTAAATAGAAAAATAGGAACAAAAACATTGTAAAATAATAAAATAAAATAGGCATATTGATTATTGACATTTTTATCATAGTTTTATTATTTTTTTTAATAAAAAAATGAGATTTACCACCCTATATCACACTAAAAAAATGAATAATATTATATGTACTATCAGAGCTTTGATATGACTATTTACTCTAATTGCTCACTAAGCAAAGGGATTCAAGAATTCTTATCATTAAGTCACATCATGTGAGGGTACATTTAATTTGTTAAAATTTTAAAATGGTCGGATTTGAAAAGTGGACAGTTTGGGAGGTATGAGTGTTTTACATGCAAGAATTGGCACCAGCAAAAATAGGAGCAAAACGTGTTAGGCTCGGAATAGAGGCGGCACCAAAATAAGGCTAATGAAGCCACATGGACAACACGTGGCGAGAGGAAAGAGCTTGGGACTTTGCTTTGAATTATTTCTACTACTGAGCAGCACTGTGGATCGATGTGATTGACTTAGGACGCTATTGTGGGCCCCCACGCACACGCCTATTTCGCCGGGAAGATAGAGAGGAGGTCAGAGAGAAGAAATAGACTCATAATAGAGTTTAGAAAAATCAATTATACAGTCACAATTACACTAACAAAAACCCTCCCTCTTTGACTCTCTACTCGTATTTTTAATCTTTACAAACTTTATATATTACACCCTCAAGTTTGGTACTTGGGGTACTATGTAATAAGCTAATAGAAAAAGAAATGTTCCTTTGTTGCGGTTTTGTGAGCTCCTAGATCGATCTGTCCGAAGAGGAGGGTGCAACTCTGTTTTTGAGCTGAGCAAAAGCTTTTTGAACTCAATCGGGTATGTAACTATATATGTATACATCTTTTATGTCTCTCCTCCATCATTGTGGTAAATTATTGTGTTATTGGTTGGGGTTGATATTGTTGATCTTATTATGTGTTGGATATGAAAGATCTGAGGAAGAAGGAGATTGTTTGTTTTATGGTTTAGTCTCATGCAACAGTTTTTCATAGTTATTATTATTATTATTATTTTTTGAATGGAAGAGATAGAAATTTTCGTTGTTATTATTAAATTAATGTTAGTGCGTGTTAGTGAGGAATTTTGAAAAATTCTAGGTACGTAGGACCTGCGAGATGCTACTTTTCGTGTAAAAAATCTGGTTCATTTTTCTTTTTTCTTTTGGCTATGTATTTATTGATTTGTCACGATAATTTATTTAAGCACTAAGTGACTTACTAAAATAGGAAAGATTCTTTTTTTTTCTTTTGCTTTCCAACCCATTCTTAACTTCCTATTTCTGAAATGAGATTTTAATACGCAAATAGAGAAGGATTCTAGTCATTATGTCCGTGAAATGGACCTCACATTCTGAACCTTTTGTCTATTCTTCTTCACTTCTTCTTACCCAAAAAGAAAAATTCTATTCGTTTCATTTTGTAGTAAGTAATTCCCAGCGTTTTCAACAGTATGAGCATGTAATATGGAATAGGGTGTTCCATACATCCAGTTGTACCAAAATTCCTAACACGTCTTGTAATTTTGATGGCTCATGGTAAAAAGTTGCGGCCTATTACAAGTTGGAAATTCCCAATTGATATTAGGTTTCAACTATAGCTTCCAATAGAATGGCACCACGTCAAACAAGACCGATGTTGCCCTGTGGTCCTGTGGATAAGTGTAGCTTAAATATTGTGGTACCAAAAGGTCGGATAGGGTTAATGGTTTTAATTTCTCCGTCCAATCTTCATTTCTTACTTTATATTTTTAATGGTTTCCAGCCTATAAAAGAGATGATATTTGCACTTCAATTTTTTTATGTTTTAAAATATTTCACACCCATGTGTTCTACTTGTGGAAATATGGAAGAAAATTTTCTAGAGAGTTTTTTAATATTATTATGGTGACTATTTTTAGACAACTATAAAGTAAAATTCTTAAAATCCTATTAATTTATTTTGAAAAGAAATGATTATATTATTAGGTTGACTATCATTATTTTAGTATTACTTTTGTTCCAGATTGTTTTTTATTCCCTTTAAAAAAGAGGAATATATTTTGAGATATCTACTAAACATTTAGAATAAATGGACTATTTATAAATTATTGATGACGTGGCAAAATACAATCCATTCATTTCAAAATGAAAGACAAATTCTATGGCTTAGTTACCTTAAAACTCTAACTCTAAAAGGATCTTCAACTGCAAATAAAACATGTTACCCCCCAATAAAATTATAGAAAAAATTGGTAGGTAAGAAGATTACATTGTTAATAAATGATTATGTTTTTGGTTTGGCATGATCAATTCATGTATAAAAAATGTTTTCTTAACTTGTTAAATTTCTTCTAACATTTTGTTTCTTCCTGTAAATATACAGCAACACTTAGTAAAACGTTTCATGAAAGAGAAAGAGGGAGGAAAAAAAAATGGAAGTTACTAAAAGTATAAAAGTTAAAAACAGCTTAGCATTGCAAAAAAGATGAAGCAATTTCCGAAAATGTGTCCAATGAAACGCTTGCTAGCTAGTCTTTTTAATCTTCTGGTTGGAGTCCTAAAGAATAAGGAACCCCCATGCCAATAGTATCTTGTAAGAGAGTCAGGTGGACCAATTGGAATCAGTCATTCATATAAATACCATATATGTGTTGCTGGCTGATTAGGTTTCTATGTCATTGCATGCTCGAAACGTGTCATTCAGCTTTGTTGGATCATGTACCAACTCACCTTGCATGGCGGCATTAAAAATCTACACCTACCCTGTACATAGAGGACACTTTTCAAAATTGTGGCATTGTCTTACTTATATTCATAAGAACTGAACCACTTCACCTGGTCCTACTCCTTTGCATATTAACAGAAGAAAGTAGGCCTTTGTTTAACATAAATATTGATTAGCACATTCACATGAAATTCATTGGCCATATCTTAAATTTGTTTTGACTTTTCCTTGGCCTTTATATTTAATAAATTATCTTTTCAGATGGTGTTTCTTTTTATTTTTTTTTTATTTTTTTAATTTATATATATGGTATGGTCTCAAATTTTTGAATTTTTTTTTGGTAAAGTTGTTGCTTGTTGGGTTTATTTGTAATTAAATTAAGGGTTCGACTTTATCAAAAAAAAAAAAAAAGCAAAATTCCTCTTTGATCATATAGCAATATAATCCACCATAATATACATGATGTGTCAAAGTGACAGAGCATTGCAATTGTCAAAAATTATTCAGTCATTTTCGAATGGAGCTCTCTATAATAAATGGAGGTTTAATTTCCATACAGTTTTTTTGAGAAGTCTGGTTGTACTCTAGAGTCTAGAGTCTAATTGCATTTCATAAGCATATAACACACAGACACACACAAGAAAAAAGTAACACATTTCATACTCAACCTTTGTCCTATGTTTCAAAGTTGGCTTCATCATTTGAAATGTTTTATTTTAATCCTCATGAATTGTGCATTTAATCGAGTGGAAAAAGAGAAAGATGGAAAAAGGAAAATAAAAAAATGAAAAAAATAGGGTTTTTTCTTTCTTTGGTGTGGTGGAAAATAGGGTCCAAATTAAAACCATCCTCCCAAATCTCGAGAAAAGGTGGGCATGCAGAAAATGTTTCTTATATTTAATTTAAAAATTTTTCCATTTTATTAGGGAATGATGGAAAAAAGGAAAATTCTTTCTTCTTTGGTGTGATGAAAGAGGGATAACAGAAAATAAGATAGGTATATGTTTTCATCTGAGCCTACCAAAAACCATCCTGCCAAACAGGGAGAAGAAATGGGCAGAAAGTGTTTTTATATTTAATTACAATTTTGTCCATTTTAGTTATACGTTTTTCGGGAAAAGGTCTTTTAAGGCAGGGACCATTACATGGGCATATACTTCAATTAGTCTACCCATGAGCATATAAATTACCAAAATCATTTTTTTGGAGAAATTACCAAAATCATTTTAGTTAAATAGATCTGGGGTTGTTGTAGTTGTGAGGAGATAGTTTATTAACAACAGACTAATTGTACTACTAATTTGGCACACTAGTAAAGTTTGATGAGCAAAATAGCTAAAATAAAAGGTTATTGGTGTAATGACCACTGCCTTCAATTTTAGGTGATGTGAAGGCATTTTTCTCTAGTTTTCAATATTTTTATCTTTATGTAATAAACTATGTAAAGGTATAATTTATTATTAAAATCACGTAAGAGGAAAATTGAATCATTTCCTATTTTTTAACTTTTATATTCTTCTTACATTTAGTCCATCTAAAGATATGTATTTTTTTTTTTTACTTAATTTTAGTAATGTAATTGTTCGGATCAACTAATTACATAATTAAATTTAATTCTTAAAAATAATAATTTTTTTATCGGGTTGATCAAAATAGTTACATAATTTTAGAAAAAGTTTATAAATACAAAATTTTTTTTGCACTTGATTAATGTATCAAATTGTTAATAATAAATAAAAAATGATGTTAACGATAAATTAAAAAAAAAAATAAATAAAAAATTTATGAACTTAAATAATAATAAAAAATATTGTAAATTTTTTTGGCAAAATACAAGCAATGAAGCTTTCCCATTATATCCCTCTTCAGTTATTACCATTCAGTCTCTCAGTTTTTTTGAGATGGCATTCATTACCTTTTAGACCCCATCTGTAAGCAGCAGCACTTATCTCTTCTGCAATTGGAGCTCCAAACTCCAAGAGTTTTCAAACCAGCTAAGGTTACGTCACTCACATCTCGAACAATGCAAAAATAGTCTTTCTTTCTTTGCAACACTGGCTAGAGCATAAACTCGGAATCTTATAAACACCTTCCTTAAAAAGTTTCAAGCTAATTATTCTAATCGATGTACTACTCTCCGATTAAAGCAGGTACTTTATTTTCGATCTTCATCAATTTTCATCTTCTTCATGACAAACATGGTAGGCACTGAGTTCGATATGATCTCCCAAGGCGAGGTAGATGTAGATTCGCCATTGCAACACGATCAACAGCCCAACAACAACAACAAGAACAACAACAAAAACAACCCTTTCTCTTCGCTTGGAAGACAATCCTCCATTTACTCTCTCACCCTTGACGAGTTCCAACACACTCTCTCTGGGAGCGGCAAGAACTTTGGGTCCATGAATATGGACGAGTTTCTCAATAGCATCTGGACCGCCGAAGAGAACCAAGTCATCACCACCACCAACACCACCACCACCAGTTTTGCCAACAATAACAACAACAACAACATGAGCAGCAATGCCTTTTTGTCTCAACAGAAGGAAATGATAGCAAAGCAGCCAAGCTTGACAAGGCAAGGTTCGCTTACGCTTCCAGCACCGTTGTGTAGGAAAACAGTGGACGAGGTTTGGTCTGAAATACGCAACAAAGGGCAGGAAGGACAACATCAGAATAGTAATAGTAACATCAGTGGTAATAGTAATGATGGTGATAATGTTCAAAATCCCGAGTCTGCCCCTCGCCAGCCGACTTTTAATGAAATGACCTTGGAGGATTTTTTGATAAAGGCAGGGGTAGTAAGGGAATCGTGTACATTACCAGCGATAGTGCAACTACAACCTCGGCCACAACAGCAGTACGGGGTGTACCAGAATAACAATCACAGTTTTGTCAATAGGCCTTTATTAGGACTTGGTGGTGGTGCTGGTGGTGGAGCTGGAAGTAGTGTTGTTAGTGGTGGCGGCGGCGGCGGCGTTGGTGCTAGTGTTAGTGTTAGTACATACCAAGCAATGTCACAAGGTGGTGGTGGGGGTATTGGAGAGTCATCAGGGTATGCTGGAAATGGCAAGAGAAGTGGTGGTGGTGGTGGTGGGTACCCACCACCGCCACCGCTAACTGTTTGTTTTGGTGGGAGGGTAGTGAATGGTGGTGGTGGTGGTGCATATGGGGCGGCACCGGCAATGGGACCGGTGAGTCCAGTTTCTTCTGATGGGATGTGCACTACTCAGGTTGATAACACAAGTCAATTTGGGTTGGAGATGGGTGGGATGAGGGGAAGGAAGAGGATCATAGATGGTCCAGTGGAAAAGGTGGTGGAGAGGAGACAGAGAAGGATGATCAAGAATAGAGAGTCTGCAGCAAGGTCTAGAGCCAGGAAACAGGTAACAATACATTCTCTCTCACAAATAGATAGAATTTGATAGCCGTGCTATATTTTTTAAGGATTTGGTTTTCAAACAATAAATCCTAGTGGGAGTGGAAGTGAATCTCATTTAACTTGGAGGAATTTAGACCTTATTCATCAATGAATATAGCACTACTGAACCTGGAACATCTGTTTGTTTCTAGCCATATGTATTTTGATTCATTACTCACCAGGGATGTGCGATGATTCTCTAAAATAACTTATTTCACATTTTCCATACACATTCACTTTCTACGATTTCTAAAGGTAGATATTACCTTTTTACATTTTAATGTATACATTAGCGTATGCAACTGTGAATATTGTGTATACAAGTGTAAAAAAGGGGAGAGAGAATTTACCATTTTTGGAAAAATACTAGCTGGGTAGCATGTCAATTCCCTCTCTTTATTGTCTCTGTGGGTCTAGGTTTTTCCTCGTTAATCATTAGAAAGCATAGTATGTTTAGATTTGGTTTTAAAGGTGGACATTACTTTTTTACATTTTAATATGTGTACATCGATCATTGAATGCAATTGTGGACAACGATTGTGTTAAAAAATGATTTTGAGAGAATATTTATCATTTATGAAAAATATTAGCTGGTAGGGCATGTCAATTCCCTCTCTTTATTGTGTCTGTGGGTCTGGTTTTTCCTCGTCAATAATTAGAAGCATAGCATGTTTTGGGGGAAAGGAACATTTCTATTTCAAATGATTCAATTCATGGTTTTGTTTAATATTTACAAATCTAAACCGATGTTTATAATATGTCATTTAAAATTGTACTCATATATAAGAAATAAAATCGTAACCTTTCTTCACTTGAAATGAAGATGATCTTATTCCATATTTGGGACAGATGCATAGAGGTCTACCTTTGTGTACTATCTAGGAGTTGTCTAATATTGTAAGTTTTAACATGAAAGTAGAGAGTGCAGATCCTAGTGGTTCCCTTGTACACATGTTGATGGAAAATGCATCTAGAGCAATTGCCAGTGACTTCATGATTGAGTGAGTTAGGCTGGTAGTATTAAGGTCTTGCAAGCATTGATGGAGCAACATTAGATTCTTTAAGATGCTTGATAAAAATGAAACAACACCTCGGTTTGATTTAATGTGGAAAAGCTTCGGTTAGAGGTGTAATGATTTGCTTCCACAAACGAAGACAGGAACAAAAGGGCTTGATTGTGCGTGATACAATAAGGTACTTAAGTAATTTTTAACCATAATAATATAACTAGCTTGGCTACATGTCATGGTGGAATATTTTTCTGACTTGATGGATAGTTCACCTAGCCTAATAGTTGATGTAGAAAGAATGCTAGTGGACGCAGAGATGATATTAGAAGAGAGTTATAGAGAAGATGATATTAAGAGCATTAGCATTGGAGAATGCTAGTGCCATATGTAGGGTGTATTTAGCATTTCAACCCTTAACATCTACTGCATCAGAGAATTGCAAACCTAAGAATTGCAAATTTTTTTGCAATTTTGCTAGAGTGCAATTCTACAAGTAGAATTGCACTGTAGCAGTATTGTAAAAATAAAAACACTATTTTATTCTGCCCTGAACTCTCCCACTCTCCCACTCTCTCAACTCTGTCCTCGTCTCTCTTTCTCTTTCTCCCTCGCCCTTTCCTTTCTCTCAATTTTGTTTGCTCCGATGGGTTTGATATAGCTTCAATGGGTTTGCTCAGATGTGGGTGTGGTTTGCTCCGATCGGTGTATCATGGGTCAAGTGGTGGATCGGTATGGTGGACTGTGGGTTATGGGTTATGAGTTTTGGATTTGGGTTGATCTGGGCGTGACAGAGCTAGGTGTTGATTTGGGTTGATTTGGGCGTGGATTGGCGTGGGTTGATCTGGGCGTGATAGAGCTGGGTTTTGGATTTTGGTGTTGATTTTGGATTTGGGATCGGCATAACGGAGTTGGGTGTTGATTTTGGGTTTGGGATCGGCGTGGATTGGCGGAGATCGGAGATCGTGGTGGCGGTGTGGGTTTGGGTCGATGATCGGGTCATGGAAGAGGATCGGGTCGTGGTGGCGGTGGCTCCGTTGATTATTATTTTTGAATGGGTTTGCTCCGATGGGTTTCAAATTGGCGATTGTTGTTGATGGGTTTACTCTGGTGGTTGTTGATGGATTGAGGTGCCGTGGCTGTGGTTGTTGATTGCTTGTGTGTTGCTAGAGGTTGAGAGAGAAGGAGAGGAAAAAAAAAACCGTTCGAAAGCGCAGGAAACATGAGTCTAAAAAAAAAAAAAAACAGTTATAAAGAAATAGTAAAGAAAGATTAAAAAATAATATTTTAATAAAAATAGAGTTTTGGGATGTAGGAGGTATTATAAAATTGGATAGTATAATGATAAAGTGAGGTTATAGAATGGTAAAATAAAGTAGCATTAGCATTTTTCAATGCTAATGCTCGCAGAGCACAAAGAAGGTAATTGAATAGCATGGAAGCACAGTGAAGGAATAAAAAAAAATGCAGCTTGTGCTGTACACGTAGATCCCCACACCCCCCCCCCCCNTGGTTGCCTTTTTGGTGCGGTTTCTAGGCGGCTACATTAGATTGGTCAGCCGTGTCTCCATGGAAAATTTGAGCTTTGAGGGAACTATTGTCCGTTGAAATCGAGTGCCTGGTGTGACCGTACTACGTACGTACTTACTCAACATTCTCAACCCATGTGGGAGTTGGGACCGGCATTGACTCTGTTATAAGTCGTAGCCAAAAATTGTTTTTTAAGTACTCTGCTTCCTCTTTTCACTTGTATCGAAAAGACTGGGATCAAGATGGTTATGAAGCAATAGTGATTGCTAGGTGTTGGAAATGATGAAGCTATAGCGAGAAATGGCTGTGAGAATGAGGATTTGATAATTTGAAAGAAGCAAATCTTCATTTCATGATTCAGTGTGTTTTTCTTAATGAGTTTCAACGGACTCTACCATAAATTTAATAAATAAATCTTATCATGAATGTGAGAAGATAAAATACTATTTACCATGCTTTGAGCATATCTAAGAATTACTCATAAGAAGTGGCATAAAACAATGAACAATAACATTAGAATTAAGCCTAAACCCTAAAATGCAAATTGCACACTCTAAGTTTGACTTTGGATTCTAACTTTATTTTTATTCAATTGAGTCTTATTTAAGTTTCAAATTTAATCACTTTAGTTATTTTGTCGAATTCCCTTAAAAAAATGTCATTAAATATGAGATTAACTAATAGAAAAAAAAAATAAAGAAATTCTCGCATAAAAAAGTCTATAAATTTTTTTAATATTAATTTTGTAGATTTTTATCACGTGAGGAAAATATTTTTTATAATGACCAATTTTTAACGAAATTGGATAGAATGTCTAAATTGAATAAAATTTGAAACTTAGAAGATTCAATTGAATGAAAGTAAAAGTAAAGAACTGAAATGAATTTTAGTCAACTTTAGATGGTGCAATTTCCATTTTAGCCTAGAATTAATATTAAGGATTAAACTTGTTGTACACATACTATTTTACATAGTTTTATACACACACCCAAAAGCATAGAAATCGTGACTTGTTTTTTAGTGTCGTAAAGACTTGTTTTTGAGTGTCGTAAAACTATGTAAAATAATTTTTTTTTATAATAAATACTACTCTAATTGTAAAGCCTATGCCTCATTATATTTTTTTATTGAACTAATAAACAACAAGCAGTATTTCTTTTACGAACAAAAATAAAAAGCAACTGAATTGTTTGAGTTTTTATAAGGTGAAAAGGAAAACAATATTGTTCACTTTTAGAGGAAATGAAAACCGCCTTTATCTTGAGTGGTATAATTCACCTTTAACAAAAATCATGACAGATAATTGGCATGATGAAAGGAGTAGTGCAATAGAAAACTACAATATAAATAATAGTATAAAAGATGATAGAGAACTAAAAGCAACTAAAAGACCTATAGCTATAACATATAAAGACAATAAAAAAGACTTTGAGAAAGATAACTTAAATAAAGAAGATTTGAAAACACTAAAAATTACTCTGACAGAAAAGAAAGAAAATAGTGCTATAGAAACAATGCAAAAGAAGAAGCTAGACATAATGGATGAAGACAAAGAAAAAGGAATGATAAGGAAAGACATAGTAAAAAAATGTTAACGAAAATTGAAAGACAAAATGATGAAAAGATAGAAGTTATATGTAGAAAGTTAGATATAAAAGAAGAGATAGAAAAAGAAAGACAAAAGAGCACTTTAGTAGAACTAGTCAACAAATGATGGAAAAATAATAATAACGATAGTTTAAAAGAAAAAATTGATGAAATGTTATTAATGAAATAAATTTAAAAATGAGAGATCTAATTGCAACATTTTTTAGTGTTTTTGCATTCAATAAGCGGAGGACTTGCTTTACGAAACTCGATCTTGATACGAGAATTGCATTTCCCTTCCCTCCATGAAAGCACTAGTATTGAAGCATACACGATTATTTGGGCCGCGATCAGGCTAGGCCTTATATGTATAAAAGCAAACTAAGCTCCAAGGTCAGCCTAATGTTTTGGGGGAGCCCAGCATAAGAGGTAGATTTCAAGCCCAATTCAGCCTTATTAAACTTCCATTTTTGTTTTTTAACTTCATTTTTACATTAGGCCCAATAAAACTTTAAATAATAAATTTAAAGGAATATTCAGTACCAAGTCATTTAAAATTTTAAATAATATAACTAAATATAAATTGTTAAATCCAAGAAATCAAATCTTTTCTTGAAATAGAGAAGATCATGTTTTGCATAGATAGGAAGTCTAAGACAAGTTCCATAGTCTAAGAATGAATGGAGAGAGAGAGAGATAGAGAGAGGGGGGTGACATAATTAGAACAACGTCATTTTAAGTTTTATCCATTTCAAATTTTTTTATTAAAAAAATGTCATTAGAATACTCATTTACATCTACTTTTTCATACACATTCACAATTAATGCAAGAATATCCACATTTACATCTACTTTTTCATACACATTCACAATTAATGCAAGAATATCCACATTTTAACACAAGTTAATCTAAAAAATTTGTGGAATAGTGAATGCGTGAGAATCAATTGTGAAAAATAAACATTCTTGCACCAGGTATATTAAAACCGTTTGCTAGATTCTGTTATCCTATATTTGGCTCGAGAGAGAAGAGAGGAGGTAAATAGACCCTTAAAACTCAAAAGTGTTAGAATTATATATGATTAAATTCACAAATTTTTAGATGTTTAAACTTTTGGAACAAAGTGGTTGAGATGGAAGATGACGCCAATGAGACCAACGAGTAAAAGGATTATGGTGACAATGCAGTTGAAACTAAGGAAGCAGCTAGCAGTCATAGCCGCAGCCACACCAGTTAGCCATGACTGACGAATCAAGAGCTAGCGAAAACTAGTATTGACTATTGAGAATGGCACAACTAGACGCTGTTGCTTGGAGCAATTAATCCGTAGGAAAGAAACTTAATCCCACGCGTGTATAGAGGAAATGACAATCGGGACGTTTTCTTATGACTTCCAAAGTCCAAAGCCATCGACTTTTGGAAGGTTCCGTAGCTAAGCTATTTCAATTGACAAAGGTACGTAGAGTATAGAGCTAGGAATCTTTCAACCTGAAAACGAAGTAGCATGAAGGAGATGATGAAGGGAGAGGAGACAAAATTAATAGAGGGGAATATGATTGGAAAATTTGGAATACGTTAAAACTTAGTAGATTTTAGTCATCTTCAATTCTCCTGTTCTCTCGTCTTCCTCCATCCAAACATAAGGTCAATGAAATTGAATTCTCTTTTTATTAATTGAAGAGATGTTATTTATTGATTTTGGATAATCAAGGACATATAATTGAGTTTCTATGAAGGCATGACCAAGTAAAAGAATTAATCCAGCTTTTACCTACCCTCAGTCAACAATGTTTATTCCCACACTAAAAATCGATTCACTATATTCAATTATGTGATTTATTGATTAGTACTATTATATGACTTAATTGGTGAACTTAAAGTGCACCACATAATCAACTGTACTATTACCCATTACTTATATAAGAAACACATCCCCTTGGACCAGATTAGTCTCAATTTTCAACTAATCAGCACTAGGGTCTGAGAAAAAATAAGCATTATTGCACCAAGTAGTCTTGAAACCATTTGCTGGACTCCCATTAGAGCTCAAAGGAACCTGCAAGGGGCAATCGATCCTGGGTGACTTATAACGGAGAGTCTTGAACTTACCATACCTCACCCTTATCTTAAAAGAGAGCTTTACATCAATACTATAAACCCCAGAACTTTTCTCAGCGTTGAAACTGGAAACATCACGAGGCTTAAGCCATAGAACTTGTTGCCCCTCGAAAACAGGCCTTAAAATAGTTGTATTCTTATGCCCTTGGTAAAATGGGGTCAAGCTCACCGTGGCAAACCATTTCTTTTTATAGAATGCAATGGCTTCGACGCGGCGGTAATAGATGCCGACCTTTTTGTTTGAGTTTCTAAGGGTGATATTGAGTGCTAGGTTGTAGTTGAGAGTGTTGTTGTTAGTGTTGAAATCAAATTGTGTGAGTGAGGCATCTGTGACTTTGAACTCAACCTCCTTGGGAAGGAAGATGAGCCAGAAGATAAAGCTACCGAGGACAAAGAATAGGATGCCAAATTAGAAGATCCAGAAGCAGCACACTATTGTTCTGCCACACATGCCAGCCATGAGTCCATGATTTACAAGTGATTAAGAGTGAAAATTAAAGCCTTAATGGTACTAAGAATAGCAATGTACCTTGTCAATTAGGTATAAATAATAAAAACCAACGCTGTTGCTTTGGTGTTATTTCTAGGAAACTTGAACCTATATAGCTAGCTACTTGCCTACTTGTTTTCAAAGCCATTGACAATAGGGACATTTCCTTATTCATTTAAAAAAAAAAAAAAAACCATTGGCTTCCTGAAGATTTCGTAGCTACATATAGGTCGGATGTAGGACTCATTCCACCAAAGGGGAATCAAGAACCATGAAGGATCAAGAAACGTATTCACACCAGAGGTTTACTTCTAATGTCTACATACTTGGTATATATGGTATACCATGCCTATAATGTTGACCATATATATCATTCGCATTTATAATTTTATTCAACACTACATTGTTACATAATAAATAAAAGTAAATATTATCCATTAATACCATTTTAATACAAGAGTATTTTTATATATGGTGCCTTTGTATAAGGCTAAAAGCAGTTGAAAAACGGTGTTTAATTTGAGTTTAAAATGAATATTTGTAAAAAAAATAATAAAAAAAAAAAGAGGTACTGTTATTGCAAAACAAAATTTTGGATTTTAAAGACATTTTTTTTTGGCACTCAAAATGCCTAACTGACCAAGCCCATAAACACTAGCTAAGAGCAACATTGTCAGCTAATTATAACCAAAGAAGATTATTACAAATGTATAAAAACTTTAGTAATAAATAATAGGCCAGGTCAATATATTATATCTTTAGAACATATATTAATCATCAATTTTAAGAAAATTTTTACAAAAAATTAACCAAGATATTAAAAAAAAAGTTAACTCTTTAATTTTCTTATAAAAAGTTTTTTAAAATAATTTATTAATATATACCTAGATTACTAAAAACCGCTAAATAATAACAGGTCTTTTTCACAATTAGCTATTAATTAATTTGTAATCTCAAAGTCAAAGGTCAGCTGATCCTATGTCATGCACTAAAATGTCGTGCAATAATGATCAAGTTGCTTCACATTATGGGCAAATCGAATCTTTGAGCCATTCCATCACTTGGGATAGAGCCGGCCTCGAGTTCCGCATACGCGTTTGGCATTTTTATTTTTGTTTTTGTTTTTGTTTTTGTTTTTTCTCGAATAATACTTTATATTATTTTTTTATAAGAATAATACTATCTATTAAAAGAACAAAAAGTCTATAGGAACAAAGGGGGGAAAATTGACCATGCCTTTAATGTTGACCATGTCATTATATAATTTATTTAAGAATTGAGAGAATAAAAATAGAATGCTTTCCAGGCCAATTCAATACAAGAATATTTTTACATAACAGGGAAAGTTAGAAGGCATTGAACATCAAGAGAAACCAATATTCTTTTTCTATGTATCTAGCTAAAAGATAGATACATATATTATTTTTCTTCCTAAAATTTTAGTTTTCTAACTTTTCATCCCTAAACTCATTTCATCCTTAAACTATATATATAAATAAAATAAATAAAGGTTACATTTAAAATTTTAAAAAAGTTACATTTTTTTTTTCATCCAAACTTTACATTTTTTTCATCCAACTCAGCACATCGTATTGAGAAATTCTTAACCATCATCACATAACAACAATTCAACGTAATTCCAGTAATTGTGTTGGGTGTAAATTAAAACTCGAACATTTCATTTTCAATAAATAATTATAATTCATATGAGGAAAACTATTAGTTTATATTAATTGTACAAATGTAAAATGTACATTGTAGGCAAAATATATGGCAAATGTTAGCCATTTTTCCCCTAAGTGGCAAATGTTTTACGTACGTACCTACAATATACATTTTACATGATTCATGTAAACTAATCTTTCCATCACATAATATATTTAAATTATATTTCAAAATTATAATTCATCAAAACTGATTCTCAAAATATATACTAAAATAATCAAACTAAAAAGACTAAAATAAAATAATAACATAAATTCATATATATGTCAGATTCAATCAAATGTGTTCAAAAATTGTATCAAACTCAGACCTAACCCGCCAACTTAAGGCACAAAAAATTTCAAACCCAACCCAACATATATATGTCAGATTGAGTCAAATGTGTTAAAAATGTATAAAACCTAACCCAACTCAAGGCAACCCTGCCTTGGGTTGGTGGGTTACAATGCACAGCTGGTTTCATGCTCTCTCTTTTGAAGCCAAGCCTAATAGACAATAATGTTACTTGGTTATGTGAGTAAATTAAAAACTACCAACATCAGGTTTAGGAGTGGGCGGGTGAAAACTACTCGGTTGTTAGTTCTTACTAATCAAGGCCGCATACATGTACCAATGCCCAAGCGAGTCTATGTTTGTAGATTAGTACCAGCTCAAGAGACCCGGGAAACTCGATCGGGACAGAAAACTCAAACAAGAGCAGGGGTGCAAAATGGAATAAGAACACTAAGAGCAACATTATCTCCTAATTATAAAGAAAGAATATTACAAACGTGTAGCTTCAGCACTAAAAATAACTAGCTTTTATAGTCACAATGAAAGGTCAGCTGATACAATGTCATGCACCAAACCTTTGTGCAATAATGATCGAGTTGCTTCACAGTGGGGAAAACGAATTTCTTCTCATCACTCTCATCGATCTCTTTAGCCTTTCCTGCATTGTGATCTGGCCTTTGCTTGTTTCATTCCTCAGTCTGACCTTCCACTTTTCCTACTTTCACTGCATATAGGTAATTCTTTAAGCAGATGAATATAACATGTATCGGTGGAGAAGAAGAGACTCATTCAAAATGATGCAACTCAAACACAAAATATGAATGCAATTACCATCTCTTTATTCACAATGGGCAACTTAAGTTCCTTCTCAACATCCTCAGTTTCTCCTTAGCCTTTTGAGCCTTGGTATGAACTTTGGTTTTCATTTCCTCAAGGTACTGCCAGAAAGAAGAATTAAAGAAAGAATATAAGATTAAAATACATTAAAGAAAACCCAAATCCAATTAACTGAAGGGTTCTACATAATGCTTTTAACTAAAGAGATTAAAATAATATGACTAGAAGAGTAGTTTGAAAGATATTTTCATCACAACCACAACTCCACATGGAATGACCCTATTATATATATAGGTTCCACTGCATCTGAAAAATATGGCAAATTAGAAGTACATAACCATCAATTAAGTGAACAAACATGCAATTCTTTTGCGACAGAACACAATAGGGCTATCTAACACAGGTGGGTTGAGTTCCGAACCAAATGTGCAGTCCATGCGTTGATGTAAAAACATATGATTAATTATGCATTAATAAGAAACAAAATCCTTGAATAATTACCTGTTGCTTTCTTTTCCTCTCAAGTTCTACCTGTTTAAGTTGAAGAGAAACAAAAGCGAGAATTGTGAGTAAATACCTGTGACATCTAATAAATAAATGGCAACCTCTCAACCAATTAATGCTCCAAATGTTTATTACCAAAGCTTGCTTAAGGTGGTGTTCTCTTCTCTCAATTGGTTCAGCTCTGCTTCTAGTTCAACTGTGTATGCCTGTAAAAGTAAATACAATCTGATTTTACATAGCTTATGGTATTTTAACCGTATTAGCATGGTGGCACCTCGTGAATATCATTTAGGCTCAATGATCTTCAGGCAATTACAAATAAGTTTTTTTCTTAAATCTGTTGTAGGTTCGTATTTTGCAAAAATAATTTGTGTGTGTGTGTGTGTGGAGACTGGACAGAGAGAGGAAAAGGAAGAAGGGGGAGGGGGGAGGGGGGAGGGGGGCACAAACATGAGAGCATTGATAACCCTCGCCTGAGCTGAGCACTATAAATAAGAGGGAAGGAGAAGAAAGATGGGTTGGTCACAAAAGGGGAGGAAAGAGAACAGGGGTAATAGAGAAGAAAAATAGAGTCTGAGAGGAGTTGGGAGGAAAGATTGTGTTGCCGAGAAGGAGAAAAGTGATCTCAGTGAGTCCTTGGTTGTAGAACTACCCATAGTAGGAAATTCAGCCCAACAAACAAATAAGTTGTGAGCCCAAGTGGGGTTGAGCCCATTGGCCTCATTTGCGACCCGCACACATTTAATTCATAAATTCTTAGAACCTAACAAATCTGAAAGTTAAAAAGTTGAATAATAAGTACAACTTCTTCCCAGATTTTTATATGACAATTTATTTTGGATACAAAGAGAATGTTTGCACTAAAACATGTCTAACACAAACAATTGTCTTTTTATAAGTACAACAATGGTTTTAAAAGACTGCAAACACAGGATGCTTATAATAACTTATTAGCGTCCCTAGAGGACCCATCTAATGGCTTCTTTATACTGCATATTTCAAATTCATTTATACTATTAATAATTCAATCACGTAACTATTTCAAATTTCTTAATATTTCATAGGCATTAATTTTTTTTTTTTTTTTTTTGAGTCATATCATAATAACCAGAGTTCACTTACGAATTTCTTTTGCAGAATTTGCGTACTCTTTGTTTTGGCATATACAGGTCACCTATATACCTGCAATAATGAGAGCCAGTATATTTAGCTCATCGTGATATATGGTTTCGCATCATGGGTTTCTGGGTACAAGGCTACTTCATTCCACTCTGGCTTCACAAAACGAGGATGGGTAAGACCGTAAGAGTTGTAATTAACGTGTACAGTATCTCGTATCTTCTGTATTATAATTCAGGTTTTCAATTATGTGGTTTATGATTTTTCTTGCAGAAAGAATGTGTCATTCAAACTGGGGCCCTGTACCCTATTCCAGTGATCTTAACAAGTCTTGCCACATCTACAGAAGCGAAAACAACCTCCTATCTTATCTTCTTTTTTTTCATTGCTATCGTACTCCTAACTTTTGGTGGCAGATCCGGCCTGACTTCCCTAAATGAATCTGAAATAACTTGTTCCACTAGACACTTTCAAAGTGAGATTCCAAATCAGGCTTGGTACATGAGGACTCCTGCTCAAATGTTCCTCGGGGGTCTTCTGCCTTTCAGCATAATCTACTCCATGATGGATGATATCTATGCCAGCTTGTACAGTTTGAAAGTCTGTGGTGCATTTAGTACTACGTTTATAGCCTTCGTTTCTGTCATCGCACTAACTGTGGTGTTGGGAATCATCTGTACATGCTATCAGCTGTACAAGCAAGATCACCAATGGTGGTGGAGGTAATTCTCTTACAACAATTTTATAGTGCAACATGACTTTCACATGGGAATACTATTAACATCACTTTTTTTATTAACTAATCACAACCTATCATGTGAAATTTGTTGTGCATTTAGACTTACTGAATCTCTTAACATATACCTTGATCAATGATGGAGTACCTAATTTCAAGGGTACTCTCAGTTATTAATGCTAGGGAATTAAAACTCTCTCTGGAAAACTACCAAGCTTTATCAAATGCTTATCTACATTTTCATCATAAAATGATTTCCCTTAGTTGTTACTTTAGCATGCTAATGCAAATTTGTAAGCCATTCAAGTCTTATGTATATATTTGCGCAGTAGTGAACTAATTGAAGACAACAACTTTTATACCTGAGTAATTCTTATTGACTATAATAAAGAACCTATCTACAAGATGGCCCCTCATTGCAACATTTGAACGCACAGTTTGAAGCCCAAATTATTTCTAAATTCATTCAGTTTTAGTATCAAATCATGCTTTTCTAAATTTTGTTCCTAATTTAATGAAAAATCAAATCTTTTATTTCCATGAAGCAATATACTAATCTCTTTTCATCCAATATCTATTTATCTATTGATCTAAGTCTATCTACAATGCAGATCTGTGTTTCGCGGGGGATCAATTGCCATTTTCATGTTTGCATATGGCCTCTATTTCTACGCTAGAGCCAAAGCCAAAATTTCTCTGAGCCTGCTAAAGTTTGTGGGCTACAATGCTTGCATATTCTATGCTGTCTTCTTGATACTTGGAACCATTGGCTTCTATGCTTCATCAATTGGTTTCCACTACATGGGCCGAGTCCTAGAGAGGAGAGACTAAAGAGCTCAATTCTTTCTCATGTCCAAAGAGAGATAGCACATCATTTTGGTTATTTTCTTGACTGACAGGCTTGAGGAGGCCATAGTAACTGTTTTGCAATTTTTTTTTTTTTTTTTTTGGTAGAAGAACTCAACACCATAGATTTAAAATCCATGACCTCACCCACACCTACATTGTTATTCATGGTCTAGGAATTGGATGACTGGCAGTTACCAATCATGTTGCATTGAAATACACTCGGCACAGGTCACTTTTAGTTTTAGTAAGCTCAAGTCTAGGTAAAAAGAATTACTTGGATCAATCCCTTTGTCACAAAATAATTGAAAGCAAAGCTACATATCCGTTTATTTCATACAAATAGCTACCCCGATTCAAGTATCAGTCAATGTCACCTTGTAGAGATGCAGAGGATGGTGATTGTAGCAATCCTGGACCTCTTGGTCTTGCATGAGGTGGTCATGACTTGGTGTTGCGGTTGGTGGCGGTGCCCTGGTGCAAAGGATGGTGGTTCTGGAAAGAGTCCCTTACAAAAATGTTTCTTGGTGGAGGCATATTTTCCTCCAATCAGTTTGAATTTTAGTACTCAATTCCATTCTGATCAACATCCGGTACCCTATGGCCGGACCAAAACAATAAATGAAAAACTGGAAGAGTCAGATTTATTTCTCCAAAAAAATCTTCCATTTTTAATGACTTCTACTTAGAATTTAAATTTTAAAACATAAATGGAACATGATTGATGAAGAATAGGTATGAACGGCATAGCCCTTATTAGTGATCCCACGCAATTTGATTTCATCACCAACAATACCTTATCTAACTGAGAAAAAAATAATGTAGCTTATATAGTGAGAAGGGCATTACTATTATTAAGTGAGAACAATGTTGCCATATGAAGTTGGCATTCTTACTGAATAACAAAGATGTGATGATGTTCTTATCAAAAAAAAAAAAAAAATGTGATCAGTCCCTTATATTTGTGCGGAAATGGAAATTAGAATGAGTAGACATTCCGATTAAAAAAAAAAAAAAAAAAACAGGGGAGAAAAAAAAAATAGAAAACAAAAAACAAGGAAAAAAAGGGGTACCTGAGTTTGTCGTCCACAAAATCCATCTTGGTCCCAATTACATGCATGAGGGCCTTTGGATCAATTAATATCTTTACACCCTTGTCCTCAACCAATTCATCAAACTTCCCTTTCTCATCTATCATATTGTACACAGTATAAAATTAAGAATCAGTTCAACAAAATACTTTCAAAGTAAAAAACATGGATGATCAGTTCAACGAATCATATGTAACACCTTCTAGCACAAAAATAAAAAAGGCATGGTTAGTAGAAGAAAACAAATGTGCATCTGGCCACAATTTTTCATGACGTTATTTAGCTCAGCAAACATGCATAATCGCTTACATAAATTTGCTGATGACTCTTAACATACTTTTCACATTTTGATTGCAGATTTGCATCCATTGATGATAAAGATTGAGAAACAAGTTTGACCTTAAATATGGATTTAAATAATTTATATGATCTCTTCCTCTGTCTTTGTGGCTCTCTGTGGGTTCTCATATAAAGAAAAGAAATTAAAAAAACGAAGAAAAAAAATAAGCAGAGCTACGAGAAGGCATGTAGGAAAGGAACAATGGAGATAACTGATCCTCATCCTCAATCTGGTTCGCGATGATGAAACTATGCACCATAGATGATACACCATCTTACTTTTGCCTCTGTCTAAACTGAAGAGCTGCATTAGTCCACTCTGCAGCTCCAGTTATTCAAGAGGCAACTTTTCTGTTCTTAGGAAAAATATATGCTGTAGTAGATTATGTCCTAAGACTGCTTGGAGGACAATCGACAAAGAAGCAAAAGAGTCCCCTCAAAAGACTTAAGAAGACCAATAATGATCCATTAATCTTTGCCTCCTAACTAAGCCAATATGGCACATAATAACTCATATGGCTACTCAAAGAGGCAGTGAGTTTTAGAAGAAAAAAAGGAAAAAGAAAAAATGGGCGAGTTGCTCAAGTGATGACATGAGTTTATATTTAGAGCTGCATTTTCATATTAAACAATACCACATGGGGGGTTTTGTGCTAAACAATTAATGGTTTTACACATAAAACAATACCACAGGTGGGTTAAGTGTTACACTCAAAACCTCAAGTGGATTCTGTGTTTTTAGAACAAAAAGCAAACTGCAAGAGGTTTTTTGTATTTTTCCTAAGAAAAATGGTAAACACCCAGTGAAAAATGATTTGAGAGTTTGTGATTTATCATCTATTTAATCTCTTAGAAACCGAGCAATTCTGCCTATTAAAGCCCATAAGAGAAGCCACATGAGATCAAAGATTGTTCAAGTATTGCAAAACCTCTTAAGTGATCCTTAGTAATGGTTTTGCAATCTATTTTAATTTTGGTGGAAGAACTCAACATTAGTGGAACCTGAGTACATGACCTCGCTCACACTACATGTTTATTTTTCATGTGCCTGGGGGATTGCCATTTACCAATCTTGTTGAATTGTGGCACTGCAAATGTCAATTTTACTAAGCATGGTCTAGCTCTAGTAAAAAAGAATTAAATCAAACCCAATTTATAATAGCGATTTCCAACATATCCAACCCTTAAAATTTTCATTATTATTTTTTTTTATCTAACATACAAATTCAAATCTAAAATTATATATCATGTAAAAGTATCGCAAAATTGAAAGGGCAAAAAAGGCATGTGAGATTGAAATCTAAGATCAAAGAGCCACCTGAGTAGTTGAGGGTGTAGGATAAGCCGTTACAGCCGCGTGCTTTAACGCCCAATTTGAGAAAGGGTCGCTGGCGCTGCTGTAGCAGGTGGCGTATTCTGGCGGCGGCGGCGTCCGTTAAGTTCAGGACTTGCCGCCTCGCCACGTGTCCCATCTTCTCAGCCACCATTCGAGAAGCCATGAAAATGAAATCTAATAAAAAGTCTTTCCCACAAGCTAAAGCAAATTGTTGTCTCAAATCCCAAACACAATTTAAATTCCCAATTCCCATCAAGGGTAATTTAGTCAATTCACTCCTAACCTCCCAGAACCAGAAGTTTCAAGAACGATTACCGTGAGATAGTTATTTCACCAACATGTGACTCCATCACTGCCTGCAAAAATAAATAACTACCCGCCAGTCCAACAGAATCCAAGTCAATCTTTTACCGTCCAAAATATCTGATCAACTCCATCAAAAAGATTAACGAACAGTATATAAGCAAGCAACACTAACAGCTTTTCCCTCCTAAATTTCAAGCTCTTCAAAATCTCAATCTCGCAGAGAAATCCATGGCTCGTAGAGTACGAACGAGTTTCTTGGTTCTGATACTGGTTGCTCTTCCAGCGTTAGTATGCGCGATTCAGACTATGAGATATGCGCCTTTCATGGAGGTAAAGCGAGATGGGGAGTACAAGGAAGGCGACTACATTCCTCTCTTCGTCGGCAAAGCTTATCCTAATGAAGGAGATGATCCATGGTAAATTAGTTTCTCCATTTTTTTTTTCCTTTGAAAATCTCATCTCTTTCAACGTTTTCTAATCTTCTTCTATGTGAATTTGAATGTGTTTTTTTTTTTTTTTTTCCTGATTCTTTTGATTTGGTTGTAATATTTCTTATTTAATATCTAGCTATTGTTCTCTATGTTCTGAGCTTTTTTACTTTGTTTGCTAAGAGTTTTATTTTATCTGTTGAAGCCGGAGATAAAAAAGTATGGTAAAGTGCACTTTGATTTTAGGTCACAATGTTTTGATTTTGTTTAAGAAATCTTTAAATTTCTTGAGAAAATAATCATTTGTTTGTTGTTAGATTAGATTCATATTGTTAGTGAGCATCAAAGGTGTTTGATTTTGTTCTCAAAGTTTGTGTATACATTTTGTGAATCCCTGATATAATTTAAAAAAAAAAAAAAAAAATTCAAGTCAATCTTTAAGTCGGTTATAATATTGTGAGCTTTTAACAGGAGAGAAAATTTTTCTTTAAGATAATGCTTCTTTTTTTGGACCTTCTTATGAATTTGATGCATCTCTGTTTGTATATTAATTTGTAATTTTTTTTTTTCAATTCAATTGCAGTGAGGCATATTCGTATTTTGATTTGCCATTCTGCCCTCCTGGAGGTAAGAATTACTTTCTTGGTTTGTGAACAAAGTTTTACAATTTGCACATATTGGCTTTTGATCTTAGTTTCTACTTTCTAACTAGGAGTCTAGGATGCATGGACATGGACACAGACACGGGTGGTACAGTAAGATAGGGTGACACTTTGCATCAATTTTTGAAAAATTAAAACATAAGAAATCGTTTGAAGAAGTTATAGCAGGGGATTGCTATGTGAACACTGGGTATGAATTGAGGTTCATGATGGAAACAAAGAAGAGACCCCTTTGTGAGAAAATTCTGACGAGAGAAGAAGTTGCGAAAGTTAAAGCTGCCATTGAAAATAAAACTGTGTACGGGATGTACTTTGATAACATTCTCTTCAAAATGCAAGTTGGAGAAAAGAGTGCAACCTCCTACGATCCTATGCATTATATTTTCAATCACCTGGACTTTCATATCCTTTACTTAGAAAACAAAGTCAAATACATATATGTTACGGATGACTACGATATTGCTGAGGATATATCTATGGACAAGGAAATCTATGTCAACTTCACGTATTCTGTCTCCTGGGATGATTTTGAATATATAGAGTTATATTTGGACCAACAAATAAGTATTCTGTCTTCGGTCAGTGACTCATCGGAGAAAGTTGGGGGAGACGATCCTATGTCTTATGCTACAAATATAGTCATTTGCGCCTGGCTTCTGTTGCTTTGTATTGTGATTGTGACATACCTTAGAAAGTATTTTACTCGGTATCTCTCCATTCCTTATGTTTGTATAGTTCCATTCAAGCAGGCCATTGTATTCTCCTAATGATGATCAAATCAACTTCTACAGGAGGAACGCTTTTCAAGCTGAAATGATGACCAAAGCAACAGGGCTTGTTCTTCCAAGTCGTATTCATGGTTATAGTTGCAGGTGTCCTCCGTACTCGTCCCTACTTGGGGCCATTCTGGGTGTTGGAATTCAACTCTTCATTATGTAAGCCATATCTGCCACATGTTTGTTAATTCAATTTTTTCCCTCCAATTCTGAATTCTAGCTTCTTTGGTTGAAAGTCTAAAGCTATTTTGGGTTTTTTGGTCCGATTTTATTCTGAAAAATGTTGTCACATGTCACTTAGGAATTCTATTTGCAGAGTTTGCATCCTCTTCGTTTTGGCTGTATATACTGGTCGCCAATATCCCTGCAATCATGAGAGCTTGTATACTTGGATCATCACGAGTTATGTTCTCACATCATTGGTTTCTGGGTACAAGGCTGCTTCATTCCACTCTAGTTTCACAAGAAGTAGATGGGTAATACAGTAGTTGTAATTAACATATACAGTATCACAGTAGTTTCTGTGTTAAAGTCTTTACAGTTCAGGTTTTTAATTATGTGCCGAATGATTTTTCTTGCAGAGAGAATGTGTTTTACAAACTGGGGCACTGTACTTTGTTCCAGTGTTCATAACAGGTCTTGCCATAATTACATTGAAGGCGATCACAACAGGGGTGTCACTTCCTCACGATTGGTATAATTATCTTTGGAAAATCATTTCATTACCCCTCTCTTTCGGAATCCTTATTTTGGGTGGCATATTGGGGCAGTCTTCCCTAAGAGAATCTGAAATAACTTGTTCCACCATACACTTTCAAAGTGAGATTCGTAATCAGGCTTGGTACATGAAGACACCTGCTCACATGTTCTTTGGGGGCCTTCTGCCTTTTTGCATGATCTTCTTCATGATGAATGATATCTATGCAAGCTTGTACAATTTGAAAGTCTGTGGTGCATTTAGTACTATGTTTACGGCATTCCTTGTTGTCATCATAATGACTGTGTCAATGGGAATGGGCTGTACACACTATCAGCTGTCCAAGCAAGATAGCCAATGGTGGTGGAGGTAATTCTCTTACAAGCGTTATAAAAACTATAAATTTCACAACTTTTTCACATTTGAGGTGGAAGATTGAAGCCCAAATCATGCTTTTCTAGCTTTTGTTCCTAACTTGATGAAAAATCTAATCTCTTCTTATCCGATATCTATCTATCCATTGATCTATCTAAGTCTATTTGCAATGCAGATCTGTGTTTCGTGGGGGATCAATTGCCATTTTTATGTTTGTGTATGGCCTCTATTTCTATGCTAGAGCAAGCGCTAGAATTTCAATGAACCTGCTAGAGTTCCTGGGCTACAATGCTTGCATATTCTATGCTGTCTTCTTGATACTTGGAACCGTTGGCTTCTATGCTTCATCAATTATTTCCAAACGTGTACACCGAGGTCTAAAAGAGTCGTGATCTGGAAACTCAATTCAATAGGATCTGTGGGATGATATGAGCTGTGCTTTACTTAAGTGATAAGTACTGGAAGTTAGCCTTGGCAGCTGAGTTGGCATTATAGTCAGTCGTTAGTTAGGATGTGTATTGGGAAGGGGGAATTGTACTATAAGAAGCTATAGGTAATTGTAAAGGATCATATGAGAAATGTTAAGCAAATGGCTCTCTTCATTTTCTGTTTCTTGTTTTTACTTCTAAATTCCAAGGAAGCTAGTTCCCTTGAAGAACTACTTCAATTCCATAAGAATCCATAGATTCTTATTATATAAAATAAAATTAAAAAAGTAATTCCTTGGTTCAATCCATTTGTCACGAAATAACTGAAAGCAAAGCTACATATTCATTTATTTCATACAAACTGTCACACCAATTCAGGTATCAGTCAATGTCATCTTGAGGAGAGGCAGAGGATGGTGATTGTAGTGTCAATCTTGGACCTCTTGCTCTTTTATGAGGTGGTCATGGCATGGTGCCCTGGCAATGGATGGTGGCTCTGGTAATAGTCCCTTGCAAAATAGCTTCTTGGTGAGGGTAATGGAGACAAAATAATGAAATACCAAGCTTAAAGAAATGCAAGCAATATTTAGTCATAAATGATCAAAGTAGAGAATAAAAATCACCTTCATTGAAAATTACAAGGAATTTGGAGGCATATTTTTCTCCTATCAGTTTGTCTTTTTAGTACTCAATTCCATTCTGATCGACATCAGGTGGGTATGGGCAGACCAAAACGATAAATGAAAAACTTGAAGAATTAGAAGGATAATTCTGTGAAGGACATGTGCGCTTCCTCTAATCTTGTGAGTTGCTTTAAATATTTTTTAGGATGCCCATGAAATGGTTTCAACTAATTATCTAAGTCATGCTAGCGTATTTAAATTAAGATATGTATCGGCGTACAAATCTTTTTTCCCAACTGCCCCCACACTTTATTGTCTCAAAACCCAAACTCAAGTTTATTTCCATTCCTTTCTCACCAAAAAAGAAAAAAAAAAAAGAAAAAAAAGAGTTTCAAGAAGGAAAGTACAGTGAGATAATTATTTCACCAACTTGTGACTCGATCGCTGCCCGCAACATAATTCTGTTATCCAAAATAATTAACTACCCGCCAGTCCAACAGAATCCAAGTCGATCTTTTACAGTCCAAAAAATCTGATTAACTCCATCAAAAAAGATCAACGACCTAGATTAAAAGAACCCGCATAACGAACAGTATATAAGCAAGCAACACTAACAGCTTTTCCCTCCTAAATAATTAAGCTCTTCAAAAACGCACACACACTCTCTCTCAGAATCACAGAGAATCCATGGCTCGTAGAGAAACAACAAGTTTCTTGGTTCTGATACTGGTTGCTCTTCCAGCTCTTGTATTCGCAATTCGAACTCTGAGAACTGAGCCTTCAAGGAAGCAAGATCGGGGGTACAAGGAAGGCGATTACATTCCTCTCCTCACCAGCATAGCTTATCCTAATCAAAGAGGTCCATGGTAATTCATTTCTCTTTGAAATCTCTCATCTCTTTCAACGTTTTCTAATCATATTTTTAGTGAGCAACAAAGGTTGTGTATACTTTTTGTGAATGCCTGAGATAATTAAAAAGAAAAATACTTTTTGGACCTCCTGATGAATTTGATGCATCTCTGTTTATTTATTTTTTTCGATTGCAGTGAGGCATATTCGTATTTTGATTTGCCATTCTGCCCTCCTGGATATAAGAATAATTTTCTTGGTTTGTGAATTTAGTTTCTAGGCATAGACAAGATAATTAATCGGGAAAAATTTGCTGAATAGTACATTTTAAGAAAAAAATTGAGGTGAATCGCATGCGTATAAAGTTATATAGCTACATAGGCTGTTATTGGAACTCGAGTTTTGCAAAATTGAGTTCCAACCAAAAATCAAGTTTAACAAACTCGAGATCCAACTAGTATAGGTCTAGCGTGGAATTTAAAAAAAAAAAAAAAAAAAAAAAAAAAAAAAAAAAAAAAAAAAAAAAAAAAAACAACTAGTATAGGTCTAGCGTGGAATTAAAAAAAAAAAAAAAAAAAAAAAACATGAGAAACTTGAGTTTAGGAAACTTCAATCGCATGCTATTCACTGAATTTTTTTCTAAAAAGGAACTATTTAGCAAATTTTGCCTAATTAATTCAATAGGATCTGCTCTCAAATTAGTATAAAATTTATGATTTCCCAATCCTATGCATTTTCTAACCAACATCTCAATATATAGATCCAATGCCCAACAAAAAGAAATCGTTTCAAGAAGTTACAGCAGGGGATTGCTATGTGCGAATTGTACTATGATAACATTGGATTGAAAGTGATAGTTGGACATAACAGGTCTATAGATGAGTACGGCAATTTGCAGGACCCAAATGTAATAGGTCAAAGGATTTATATTTTCAGTCACCTGGACTTTCATATCCTTTACTTGGGAAACAAAGTGACAGCTATATATGTTATGAATTACAACGAGACTGTAGCGGATGTGTCTGAGGACACTGAAGTCAATGTCAAGTTCACGTATTGTGTCTACTGGGATGATTTTGATCCCAATGGAAAGCTTTTGGACGAAACACGTGTTCTGTCATCGGTCAGTGACTTGTTCGAGCCCGTTGGAGGAGACGATCCTATGTCTTATGCTACAAATATCATCATTTTTGTCTGGATTGGGTTGCTTTGTATTGTGATTGTGACATACCTTAGAGATTATTTTACTCGGTACTCACTCCATTCCTTTATGTTGGTGTAGTTCCATTCAAGCAGGCCATTGTATTCACCTAACGATGATCAAATCAAATTCTACTGCAGGAACTCTTTTCATATTCATGGTTATAGGTGCAAGTGTCCTCGGTACTCGTCCCTACTTGGGGCCATTCTGGGTGTTGGAACTCAACTCTTCATTATGTAAGCCATATGTTTGTTAATTCAATTTTTTCCCTCCAATTCTGAATTCTAGCTATTTTGGGTTTTTTGGGTGATTTTATTCTGACAAATGTTGTCACATGTCACTTATGAATTCCATTTGCAGTGTTTGCATCCTCTTCATTTTGGCTGTATATACTGGTAGCCTGTATTCCAGCAATCATGAGAGATTGTATATTTGGATCATCGCGAGTTATGTTCTCACATCATTGGTTTCTTGGTACAAGGCTGCTTCATTCCACTCTAGTTTCACAAGAAGTGGATGGGTAATACAGTAGTTGTAATTAACGTATACAGTATCTGACGCAGGACAACCAGAACGAAAACTAAACAATAGAAAAATAAAGGGATATGACTTAGGAGTCAGCACCTAAGCCTTGCTTGGAGTCAGCACCAAGCGGGGAAACCACTAGGAGTCAGCACCTAGGGTAGACCTGGAGTCAGCACCAGACCAAAAAAAGACCAAACGGCCATTTTTTTCATTCATCAAAATATCAACTATCTCCTCAAGGAGTATAATAAGTTGCTTATAAAGGATTGCTAAACCCTAGTTCTAATTGGCTAGGAAACCCTAATTGCCTTATTACAAAAATAACCTTACTTCTAAATTAAAATACTAAAAGCCCAATAACTAAAAGCCCAATAAACTAATAGGACCTAAAACATAAAAATACAATGGGCTTGCAAACATAAATAATACTAAAAAATAATCAAGTCAGCACCAGACCAAAAAAAGACCAAACGGCCATTTTTTTCATTCATCAAAATATCAACTATCTCCTCAAGGAGTATAATAAGTTGCTTATAAAGGATTGCTAAACCCTAGTTCTAATTGGCTAGGAAACCCTAATTGCCTTATTACAAAAATAACCTTACTTCTAAATTAAAATACTAAAAGCCCAATAACTAAAAGCCCAATAAACTAATAGGACCTAAAACATAAAAATACAATGGGCTTGCAAACATAAATAATACTAAAAAATAATCTTCTTGTGTCTCCCTCATCAGTATCACAGTAGTTTCTGTATTAAAGTCTTTATTTTTCAGGTTTTTAATTATGTGGCAAACGATTTTTCTTGCAGAGAGAATGTGTTTTCCAAACTGGGACCCTGTACTTTGTCCCGGTGTTCATAACAGGTCTTGCCATAATTACACTAAAGGCAATCACAACAGGGGTGTCACTTCCGCACGATTGGTATAATTATCTTTGGAAAATCATTTTGTTACCCTTCGCTTTTGGAATCCTAACTTTGGGTGGCAGATTGGGGCAGTCTTCCCTAAAAGAATCCGAAATAGCTTGTTCCAGCATAAACTCTCAAAGTGAGATTCATAATCAGGCTTGGTACATGAAGACACCTGCTCATGAAGTGTTCTTTGGGGGCCTTCTGCCTTTCTGCGTGATCTACATTTTGATGGATGAAATCTATGCAAGCTTGTACAATTTGAAAGTCTGTGGTGCAATTAGTACTATGTTTGGGGCTTTCCTTATTGTCATCATACAAACTATGACAGTGGATGTGGCGTGTGAACGCTATCATCTGTCCAGGCAAGATCGCCAATGGTGGTGGAGGTAATTCTCTTACTAGAATGTTATAAAAACTATAATTTCACAACTTTTTCACATTTGTGGGGCAAGATTGAACCTTAAATCATGTTTAATTTCATTTAATTTTAAGCTCAAATTACGCTTTACTAGCTTTTATTCCTAATTTGATTAAAAAAAAAAAATCAAATATCTATCTATCTATCTGTTGATCTAAGTCAATCTGCAATACAGATCTGTGTTTCGTGGGGGATCAGTCGCCATTTTCATGTTTGCGTATGGCCCCTATTTCTATGCTAGAGCAAATGCCAGAATTTCAATGAACCTGCTAGAGTTCCTGGGCTACAATGCCTGCATATTCTACGCTGTCTTCTTGATACTTGGAACCATTGGCTTCTATCATTCATCAACTATTTCCAATCATTGACCAGGAAACTTAATTCAATAGGAGCTGTGCTTTTCTGAAGTGGTAAGTGCTGAAAGTTAGTTGCATTCGCAATTAGCCTTGACTGCTGAGTTGGCATTATAGTCAGTTCTTAGTTAGGATTAGTTAGTTAGTTGATACTGTTGTAACAGATTGGGATTTGGAACGGATAGTGCAAGTAGAAAGTCTTTCATTATGTTTTTGTGAGAGAGCGTTGCGTGTGTTGGGAGCAGATAGCGAGGTAGAGTTGCCAAAAACATATACAGAGAGAAGAAGACGACGAATATATATTAATTGTTCATCAATGCCAACTAATAATATAGTCCCCTTTCTCTTCCTGCAAAATGCCATTCATTTCCCTCCAAATTGCATTTGTTTCCTCTCCAAGAGATTGAACATATGGTGGACACTATATTGGAAATGCTGCCATATATGGACTGGAAAGCATTTCAGCATGCGCCAAAAGAGAAATTACTCATAATATATATATTTTTTTCTTTTTTCCTTTTTATTTTGGAGAGAGAGAGAGAGAGAGATCATGGTGGGCTGCCAACAATGCCTACAGAGACTCGGTTGAGAGATGGCAATTTCATTTGCTGTTCATGGGCTCTGCTCTTCTTGAACAGAGGCTCTGGTAATGAATAAACTGAGGACCCCACAGCCCAAGAATCTTAGGAACTATCCGAGCTAAAAACAGCATCAGGAACTTGTTCATACTTGCGCTTGTGACTGTGAGGGTTATTATGGGCGCAATTATATGCATTTGATAGCTCAAGGATGAGATTGCAGCAGTCATTTACTTTTTCCTGTTACAATGCAGATGGGTAATCAAGATCAAATCATGTGTATTAATAGCTTCACGCTTGAACTTAATTCTAAGAGAAGCATTAAAGTTCCAAAAACTATTTAACTCAGTAGGCCAGAGAGAGAGAGAGAGAAACCTTGCTTATTTTAAGGACATCCAGAAGTTGGGGTTGGTATTCCATGGAATTACAAGGCTCAAATTGGTCTATAACGTGCATCCAAAAATTTTTCATTATCATTGTTGAATCTTATGTGAGTAAGTTGAACAAGAATGAAATCTTCGAGACAAGCATCAAGCATATATAGATCAGCCCTTGCAACCTCCGCGATCGCATTAGAAATGTGGTGAAGTCTTCAATTTCATATTACAAAATACAGGTTACAGATCATAAAGAACAACAATTACAACTTACAAACAGGATTTTTAAGCTATTGTTATTGTAATACAAAACTTTTTTTTTTCATAGAAGCTCATCAAACATTATCTTTCTCAACCAGGAAACAAGGACTTTCTGAATGGGTTTCACTCTCTCCAACCATATAAGTTTCTTGGTTTCTTAGCTGCCATACTGAAACTGCATGTAAGGGGTTCATTTTTGGTTTCTTGTGACACAGAAATTCTTGAGACACTGATTTCATTGTCGGCCTAGACTTTGGTTTAGCACGTAAGCAAGCAAATGAAATTGCAGCAACAAGAAAAATATCATGTGCAACCAAACGATTTGGAGGTGGGAGACGCTTGTCTAATATTTCAATTAGCATCACACTTTGAGATGAAGATAATGATGTCAAGAGTTCACCTGGATGCCTTCCCATTAATATTTCTAATGCCACCACTCCAAAGCTATAAACATCACTTTTTTCAGTCACCTTCATAGTATAAGCCAATTCTACAAATATTGGACAAAAAATAGGTATGAGAAAATTAATATCTTTTGTTTAACTTTAATCTCTCTTTTTTTTTTTTTTTCCTGGACGTTTGGGCAAAACATGCTAGTGTATAAAACTTCCATCATAAAAGTAATTGTTTCTCACTAGAATGACCATATAGAAAGCTCTACATGTGACTAAACATTTAAAATAATATCTAGGATAATTACAAAAATAATATATAATTCACCTGGAGCAATATAACCATAAGTCCCAGCAATTAAAGTTTGATTGGAGGTATCTGAATCAAGAAGTCTAGCCGTGCCAAAATCTGACACAAATGCCTCTAACTCAGAGTTCAATAGAATATTGTTGCTTGATATATCTCGATGAACAATTACCGAGACACCTTCATGATGCATATAAGATAATGCATGTGCTGTACTTTTGATTATGTTCACCCTCTTCATCCAATCCAATTCTACAGCCTCAGCGTTGTTGCGTAGGACACAAAATAGACTTCCCCTTTCCATATACTCATAGACCAAAAACATGCATCGTTTGTGCAAACAATAACCATGCAGTTTCACAATATTCCGATGCCGGATTTCAGTTAAAATTTTGACCTCATTTCTGAAACTCTTGTCAAAATTTAGGTCCTCAGCCTCTAAGCGATGAAGTTTCTTTAAGGCAACTATTTTACCATTAGGCAACTGTGCTTTGTAAACACTACCATAACCACCTGTTCCAATACAATATCTAATGTCAAAGTCCTCTGTTGCTTCAATGATGTCTTCATATGCAATTTTTCCATCATAATTCCATATTGAGAACAAATCCCCATTCTTTGATTCCCTTAACTCAGATGACATTTTCCTAACTCTACATTGAGAGCGGAAAAAATACCCAAGAAGTAAAAATATAGGGAAAGCAATTAAGGGAACAAAAAATTTTATTTGATGGACAATGGATCTATTGTTGCTTGGGCAAGGAGGGAAGCCTTTGACATCACCGCATAAATCTTTGTTGCCGATGAAGGCTGAAGGTGCATAATTAAAGTAGCCAACTGGGATCCGACCATGGAAAGAATTGTGGGAAAAGTTCACTTCTTTTATTGAAGCTGAAAGATCCGGAATATTTCCAGTAAGATTATTGCAGCTGAGATCCAAGAGCTCTAAAGGTTGTGAATCCCCTAGTTTAAAAGGAATTTGCCCACTGATAGTATTATAACTTAGGTCCATAGCATTTAAAAACGGAAGGTCACTAATTTGAGATGGAATGCTTCCAGTTAAGTAGTTATGGCTCAATACCAATTCACTCAACCCCTTGCAATGAGCTATTTCTTTGGGGATGGAGCCACTGATTTGGTTCCAACTAAGGGACAAGGTGTGCAACCCAGTTAATTGACCTATAATCGAAGGAACTTGACCAACAATTTTGTTATTGCTAAGGTTGAAGTAATACAGAAGCGCCATATCGCCTATTAAGTTAGGAAAGGAGCCATTGAAGTTATTGTAGCTGACATCCAAAAAGTCTATACCCGAAAGAGGTATTTCTCCTCCACTAATTGAATTATAACTGAGGTCAATCCATCTTAATGGAAAAAGGCTACTGTTCATAAAGGGAATGCTTCCAGTTAAGTAGTTGTGGCTGAATACTATGTAGTCGAGTAAAGAGCAATTAAAAATGTGCACAGGGATGGAACCACTAATTTGGTTCCCACTAAGGGACAAAGTTTGCAAGCTAATTAAATGACCCATAGTCAAAGGGATTGGACCAACAATATTGTTATTATTGATATGCAAGTCTTCCAGATTCGTCATGTTGCCTATTTCAGGAGGAATGGAACCATTGACTTGGTTCGAATCAAGAAACAAAGAGATCAAATTGGTTAGATGACCAAGAGATGAAGGGAGGGGGCCAATAAGCTTGTTGTTATTGATGTTCAAGTAACTCAAATTCTTCATGTTACCTATTTCTAGTGGAATGTGACCATTGATTTGATTCATAGAAAGGGACAAAGAATCCAAATTGGTTAGATGACCTATAGACAAAGGGATTGGACCAGTGAGATTGTTCTTTTGTAGGTCCAATTGCAACAAATTCTTTAGCAATCCAATTTCTGGCACTACAGAACCATTGATTTTATTAAAAGACAAATCCAAGATGGAAAGATTGGTTAAAAGGCCAAGAGCAGAAGGGATTGCTCCGGTAAATTTGTTATGACTCAATCTTAATTCTATAAGATTCTTTAAATTACCTAATCCATTGGGTATGGAACCACTGACTAGATTATAGGAAATGTCAAATACCTGTAATCTAGCGAGGTTTGCAAGTGAAAGAGGTAACTCACCAATGAGTTGATTATCATGCACACTAAAATAGGTGAGATTTGTTAAATTTCCCAATTCTTTGGGAATCAAACCAACGATAAAATTTGAAGAAATGTCAAATTTCACTAATCGAGTGAGGTTTCCAAATGAAGGAGGCAACCTACCTGTGAGATTATTGAAGGACAGATCAAGGTAGGTGAGCTTTGAAAGGGTGCCTATCTCAACTGAAATGCTCCCCGTAAGCCAATTACGAGAAAGATCAAGACGGACTAAATTTGGGAAGGAAGAGATGTTGAGGTTACTGATCTCATCTCCCTGATAGTACCTACCCCTGTCAATCTGTATGACGCTTCCACCAGCATTGCATATGATTCCATTCAACTTACAATGATTTAAGGATGTATCGTTGGAGTAATCAGCCCACCACCCACTCTCCAAGAGAGCCTTCGCTTCTAGTTCAAGCGCTGATGAATTAGATGCTGCCACAGAGCCAGCTGCAATAACCATAGTTGTGGAGCGCATCAAGATATAAAGAACCCATAATGCTACTATCAGAATGGAAATGGAAATAGAGGGAGCCATGTTAGAGTTTATGATTGATTGATAAGTGCGTTGCAAAGGGGCAAATATTTGATTGTTATATATTCATCACTCAACACACTTTAATCATTGAAATACAGTCCTTACCAACCCAAGACTGGAAGTCAATTTGACGAATGAGCTACTTTTTTCTTTTCCTCCCCCTTTTTTATTTTTTATTATTTTTCTTTTAGCTTTTTCTATTTTTTACTTTGAATGAATACCAACGTGATTATCATGAAGCATTGTCTTTTTGAACCCTGTTGAAGTGCAAAAATTTACATGAATCTACCGGCATGATTTCCACGAAATCATCTTGGAAATTTCGTTTTTAATAGAAACTCATAATGCAATTGCGCCCTTGTTAGATTACTAATAGTGGAATTGCTGCGAAGTTTGCAATTTTTTTTTTCTTTTTTTAAGAATCTGAACAGTGTAATCAGCAAATGGTTTAATAGCCACTATTTATTTCTTACCCTTTGTCAAAGGTTCTATATAGGATAAAATTATTGAGTACTTCTAGAGTACCATAAATACGTATTCTTCCTTTTTATATAATTATAAATCTCACTAATTAAATTTATGATGAAATCTACAATTCATACGAGAAAAAAAAATACACATTTATGGTACTATCAAAACATTCAATTATTTTTCTTTAGATTAGTGGAATCAGTAAATGATGTAATGATCCTGATTTATTTCTAACACTTCATTAAAGGTTTCCTTCGCTTTTAGTTTTAGAGTTGATGATTTTTGGGAGGTGCAAAGCACCGTGTGGGTCCAGCCCACATGCCTTGTCTAAATGAGCTTGACTTCAAAAGTCTTCAAGGAAGCCATGTCTCTTATCGACATGTCTCTTAACGAGACTTGACTAAAGCGTGTTGAACATGCTGAAGGAACAGTTGAAATTTCGGTATTATCGCCACAGATCCAACCCATCTCTGTGCCTCTTTCTCTCTCTCTCTCTTTTTTTTTTTTTTTTTCCTGTCACTATCTCTCTCTCTTTCTTTTCCTGTCACGAAGAAGGTGATTCTAATCTAAAGCAGAGCTCGCCGATTGAAGTTCGCAAATCAGAACCTTTGCTTGCCGATCTGAAGCTTTGCTTGCCCAGGGGCAATTGCTGATCTTTGCTCGTCGTCCTCCACAGCTCTCACCGCCGATGGTTGGTTGAGTTTGGTCATTGATTAATCTGTTGGGTTAGGGTTTTGTTGAAGATTTTGAGTTTTTATATTTTTATTTTTATTTATATTTTTTTTTGTTGAGGTTTTTGGATTTGGAATTTGTTGGAGGATCCGGTGATTGTGGTTGTAGTTTGTGGCAGTGGTTGTAGCGGTGGTTGTTGTTGTGGCGGTGGTTGTAGCAGTGGCTGTTGATTCTTGGGTGGTGGCAACTGCCACTGGCTGTGCATTTGTATATTTGTTGGGTTTTGGGTAAATATATTATTTTAATGTATAGTAAATATTATTTTAATGTATAGAATTGAAATATAAAACATCTCATAAATGAGATATTGTAAAATGATGTGTTAAAATGATAAAATAGGTTTTTGGTGTGTCAAAATGACATTTTTTTATGAGAGAGCTGATGAGAATGCTCTTATAATTCTCAAATTAAAAATCATAATAAGGTCTCGATTACTAGAAGGTTGAATTAGTAGGTAGTGGGGTTCGGGGTTACAAAAACAACAGAGGTGTTAGCAGTGGATGATTGGAATGGAAAAGAACGGGGGAGTTAGAGGAATTGAGTGTGCGATTGTAATGTGGGTCGAAAGAGGATAACATCATATTGGTGTAATTTAGAACAGATAGTGCAAGTAGAAAGTCTTTCATTATGTTTTTGTGAGAGAGGGTTGCGTGTGCTGGGAGCAGATAGCAAGGGAGGTAAGAGTTGCCAAAAACATATACAGAGAGAAGAAGACGACGAATATATATTGTTCATCAATGCCAACTAATAATATAGTCCCCTTTCTCTTCCTGCAAAATGCCATTCATTTCCCTCCAAATTGCATTTGTTTCCTCTCCAAGAGATTACACATATGGTGGACACTGTATTGGAAATGCTGCCATATATGGACTGGAAAGCATTTCAGCATGCACCAAAAGAGAAATTACTCATAATATATATATTTTTTCCTTTTTCCTTTTTATTTTGGAGAGAGAGAGAGAGAGAGAGAGAGAGAGATCATGGTGGGCTGCCAACAATGCCTACAGTGACTCGGTTGAGTGATGGCAATTTCATTTGCTGTTCATGGGCTCTGCTCTTCTTGAACAGAGGCTCTGGTAATGAATAAACTGAGGACCCCACAGCCCAAGAATCGTAGGAACTATCCGAGCTAAAAACAGCATCAGGAACTTGTTCATACTTGCGCTTGTGACTGTGAGGGTTATTTTGGGCGCAATTATATGCATTTGATAGCTCAAGGATGAGATTGCAGCAGTCATTTACTTTTTCCTGTTACAATGCAGATGGGTAATCAAGATCAAATCATGTGTATTAATAGCTTCATGCTTGAACTTCATTCTAAGAGAAGCATTAAAGTTCAAAAACTATTTAACTCAGTAGGCCAGAGAGAGAGAGAGAGAGAGAAACCTTGCTTATTTTAAGGACATCCAGAAGTTGGTGTTGGTATTCCATGGAATTACAAGGCTCAAATTGGTCTATAACGTGCATACAAAAATTTTTCATTATCATTGTTGAATCTTATGTGAGTAAGTTGAACAAGTATGAAATCTTCGAGACAAGCATCAAGCATATATAGATCAGCCCTTGCAACCTCCGCAATCGCATTAGAAAAGTGGTGAAGACTTCAACTTCATATTACAAAATACAGGTTACAGATCATAAAGAACAACAATTACAACTAACAAACAGGATTTTTAAGCTATTGTTATTGTAATACACAACATTTTTTTTTCATAGAAGCTCATCAAATATTATCTTTCTCAACCAGGAAACAAGGACTTTCTGAATGGGTTTCACTCTCTCCAACCATATAAGTTTCTTGGTTTCTTAGCTGCCATACTGAAACTGCATGTAAGGGGTTCATTTTTGGTTTCTTTTGACAGAGAAATTCTTGAGACACTGATTTCATTGTCGGCCTAGACTTTGGTTTAGCACGTAAGCAAGCAAATGAAATTGCAGCAACAAGAAAAACATCATGTGCAACCAAACGATTTGGAGGTGGGAGACGCTTGTCTAATATTTCATTTAGCATCACACTTTGAGATGAAGATAATGATGTCAAGAGTTCACCTGGATGCCTTCCCATTAATATTTCTAATGCCACCACTCCAAAGCTATAAACATCACTTTTTTCAGTCACCTTCATAGTATAAGCCAATTCTACAAATATTGGACAAAAAATAGGTATGAGAAAATTAATATCTTTTGTTTAACTTTAATCTCTCTCTTCTTCTTTTTTTTCCTGGACGTTTGGACAAAACTTGCTAGTGTATAAAACTTCCATCATAAAAGTAATAGTTTCTCACTAGAATGACCATATAGAAAGCTCTACATGTGACTAAACTTTTAAAATAATATCTAGGATAATTACAAAAATAATATATAATTCACCTGGAACAATATAACCATAAGTCCCAGCAATTAAAGTTTGATTGGAGGTATCTGAATCAAGAAGTCTAGCCGTGCCAAAATCTGACACAAATGCCTCTAACTCAGAGTTCAATAGAATATTGTTGCTTAATATATCTCGATGAACAATTACCGGGACACCTTCATGATGCATATAAGATAATGCATGTGCTATACTTTTGATTATGTTCACCCTCTTCATCCAATCCAATTCTACAGCCTCAGCGTTGTTGCGTAGGACACAAAATAGACTTCCCCTTTCCATATACTCAAAGACCAAAAACATGCATCGTTTGTGCAAACAATAACCATGCAGTTTCACAATATTCCGATGTCGGATTTCAATTAAAATTTTGACCTCATTTCTGAAACTCTTGTCAAAATTTGGATCCTCAGCCTCTAAGCGATGAAGTTTCTTTAAGGCAACTACTTTACCATTAGGCAACTGTGCTTTGTAAACACTACCATAACCACCTGTTCCAATACAATATCTAATGTCAAAGCCCTCTGTTGCTTCAATGATGTCTTCATATGCAATTTTTCCATCATAATTCCATATTGAGAACAAATCCCCATTCTTTGATTCCCTTAACTCAGATGACATTTTCCTAACTCTACATTGAGAGCGGAAAAAATACCCAAGAAGTAAAAATATAGGGAAAGCAATTAAGGGAACAAAAAATTTTATTTGATGGACAATGGATCTATTGTTGCTTGGGCAAGGAGGGAAGCCTTTGACATCACCACATAAATCTTTGTTGCCGATGAAGGCTGAAGGTGCATAATTAAAGTAGCCAACTGGGATCCGACCATGGAAAGAATTGTGGGAAAAGTTCACTTCTTTTATTGAAGCTGAAAGATCCGGAATATTTCCAGTAAGATAATTGCAGCTGAGATCCAAGTGCTTTAAACGTTGTGAATCCCCTAGTTTAAAAGGAATTTCCCCACTGATAGTATTATAACTTAGGTCAATAGCATTTAAATACAGAAGGTCACTAATTTGAGATGGAATGCTTCCAGTTAAATGGTTATGGCTCAATACCAATTCACTCAACCACGTGCAATTAGATATTTCTTTGGGGATGGAGCCACTGATTTGGTTCCAACTAAGGGACAAGGTGTCCAACCTAGTTAATTGACCTATAATCGAAGGAACTTGACCAACAATTTTGTTATTGCTAAGGTTGAAGTAATACAGAAGCTCCATATCGCCTATTAAGTTAGGAAAGGAGCCATTGAAGTTATTGTAGCTGACATCCAAAAATCTTAAACCCGAAAGACGTATTTCTCCTCCACTAATAGAATTATAACTGAGGTCAATCCATCTTAATGGAAAACAGCTACAGTTCAGAAAGGGAATGCTTCCAGTTAAGTAATTGTGGCTGAATGTTATGTTGTAGAGTGAAGAGCAATTAAAAATGTGCACAGGGATGGAACCACTAATTTGGTTCCAACTAAGGGACAAAGTTTGCAAGCTAGTTAAATGACCTATAGTCAAAGGGATTGGACCAACAATACTGTTATTATTGAGATGCAAGTATTCCAAATTCGTCATGTTGCCTATTTCAGGAGGAATGGAGCCATTGATTTGGTTTGAATCAAGAGACAAAGAGAACAAATTGATCAGATGACCAAGAGATGAGGGGAGGGGACCAACAATATTGTTATTATTGATGTACAGGTGACTCAAATTCTTCATGTTGCCTATTTCAGTAGGAATGGAGCCATTGATTTGGTTTGAATCAAGAGACAAAGAGATCAAATTGATCAGATGACCAAGAGATGAAGGGAGGGGGCCAATAAGCTTGTTATTATTGATGTTCAGGTGACTCAAATTCTTCATGTTGCCTATTTCAAGTGGAATGTGACCATTGATTTGATTCATAGAAAGAGACAAAGAAGCCAAATTGGTTAGATGACATATAGACAAAGGGATTGGACCAGTGAGATTGTTTTCTCGTAGGTCCAATTTCAACAAATTCTTTAGCAATCCAATTTCTGGCACTATACAACCATTGATTTTATTAAAAGACAAATCCAAGATGGAAAGATTAGTTAAAAGGCCAAGAGCAGAAGGGATTGCTCCGGTAAATTCGTTACCACTCAATCTTAATTCTAGAAGATTCTTTAAATTACCTAATCCTTCGGGTATGGAACCACTGACTAGATTAGAGGAAATGTCAAATACCTGTAATCTAGTGAGGTTTGCAAGTGAAAGAGGTAACTCACCGATGAGTTGATTAGCATGCACACTAAAATAGGTGAGATTTGTTAAATTTCCCAATTCTTTGGGAATCGAACCAGTGATAGAATTTGCAGAAATGTCAAATTTCACTAATCGAGTGAGGTTTCCAAATGAAGGAGGCAACTTACCTGTGAGAGAGTTATGGGACAGATCAAGGTGGGTGAGCTTTGAAAGGGTGCCTATCTCAACTGAAATGCTCCCCATAAGCCAATTACGAGAAAGATCAAGAAGGACTAAATTTGGGAAGGAAGAGATGTTGAGTTTACTAATCTCATCTCCCTGATAGTACCAACCCCTGGTAATCTCTATGACGCTTCCACCATCATTGCATTTGATTCCATACAACTCGCAATGATTTAAGGATGTATCGTTGGAGTAATCAGCCCACCACCCACTCTCCAGGAGAGCCTTCGCTTCTAGTTCAAGCGCTGATGAATTAGATGCTGCCACAGAGCCAGCTGCAATAACCATAGTCGTGGAGTGCATCAAGATATAAAGAACCCATAATGCTACTATCAGAATGGAAATGGAAACAGAGGGAGCCATGTTAGAGTTTATGATTGATTGATGAGTGCGTTGCAAAGGAGCAAATGTTTGATTGTTATATATTCGTCACTCAACACACTTTAATCATTGAAATAAAGTCCTTACCAACCCAAGACTGGAAGTCAATTTAACGAATGTGCTACTTTTTTCTTTTCCTCCCCCTTTTTTTATTTTTTATTATTTTTCTTTTAGCTTTTCTATTTTTTACTTTGAATGAATACCAACGTGATTGTCACGAAGCATCGTCTTTTTGAACCCTGTTGAAGTGCAGAAATTTACATGAATCTACCGGCATGATTTCCACGAAATCATCTTGGAAATTTCTTACCTTGTTAGATTACTGATAGTGGAATTGCTGCGAAGTTTGCAATTTTTTTTTCTTTCTCTAAGAATCTGAATGGTGGAATTGCTGCGAAGTTTGCAATTTTTTTTTCTTTCTTTAAGAATCTGAATAGTGTAATCGGCTAATGGTTTAATAGCCACGATTTATTTCTTACACTTTATCAAAGGTTGTAGATGAGGGGTAGTTATTGAGTATTTCTAAAGTATCATAAATAAATATTTTTCTTCTTATATAACTGTAAGTCTTATTAATTAAATTTATGGTGATATTCACAATTTATATGAGAGAAAAAAAGACACATTTATAATTTTCTAGAATCATTCAATAATATTTCCTAATTAAGATCCTTATACTAGTGGAATCAGTAAATGATGTAATGGTCATGATTTATTTCTAACACTTCATTAAAGGTTTCCTTCGCTTCTAGATCTAGAGCTGATGATTTTTTCGGGGTGCAAAGCACGTGTGGGTGCCTTGTCAAAGCTCATTTATGAGCTTTTGCCTTCAAAAGTCTTCAAAAGTCATGTCTCTTAATGAGACTTGATTTAAGCGTGTTGAACACGCTGAAGAAACAGGTACGGTGGAACCAAAGGGGCCTTGGTTCTCCCAAAATATTTGAAAAAAAATTAGTATATATATATATATATAAAAGAGTTATTTTAATAAAAAAAATGATATATTTGTAATATTTATCACTCAATCTTAATTCTAGAAGATTCTTTAAATTACCTAATCCATTGGGTATGGAACCACTGACTAGATTAGAGGAAATGTCAAATACCTGTAATCTAGTGAGGTTTGCAAGTGAAAGAGGTAACTCACCGACGAGTCGATTACCTTGCGCACTAAAATGGGTGAGATTTGTTAAATTTCCCAATTCTTTGGGAATCGAACCAGTGATAGAATTTGCAGAAATGTCAAATTTCACTAATCGAGTGAGGTTTCCAAATGAAGGAGGCAACTTACCTGTGAGAGAGTTACGGGACAGATCAAGGTGGCTGAGCTTTGAAAGGGTGCCAAATGAAGGAGGCAACTTACCTGTGAGAGAATTATAGGACAGATCAAGGTGGGTGAGCTTTGAAAGGGTGCCTATCTCAACTGAAATGCTCCCCGTAAGCCCATTATTAGAAAGATCAAGACGGACTAAATTTGGGAAGGAAGAGATGTTGAGTTTACTGATCGCGTCTCTGTAATAGAGCGTACCCACCCTGTCAATCTCTATGACGCTTCCACCAGCATTGCATTTGATTCCATCGAACTTGCAATGATTTAAGAATGTATCGTTGGAGTAATCAGCCCACCACCCACTCTCCAGGAGAGCCTTCGCTTCTAGTTCAAGCGCTGATGAATTAGATGCTGCCCCAGAGCCAGCTGCAATAACCATAGTTGTGGAGTGCATCAAGATATAAAGAACCCATAATGCTACTATCAGAATGGAAATGGAAACAGAGGGAGCCATGTTAGAGTTTATGATTGATTGATGAGTGCGTTGCAAAGGAGCAAATGTTTGATTGTTATATATTCGTCACTCAACACACTTTAATCATTGAAATAAAGTCCTTACCAACCCAAGACTGGAAGTCAATTTAACGAATGTGCTACTTTTTTCTTTTCCTCCCCCTTTTTTATTTTTTATTATTTTTCTTTTAGCTTTTCTATTTTTTACTTTGAATGAATACCAACGTGATTATCACGGAGCATCGTCTTTTTGAACCTTGTTGAAGTGCAGAAATTTAAATGAATCTACCGGCATGATTTCCACGAAATCATCTTGGAAATTTCTTTTTGAATAGAAACTCATAATGCAATTGCGCCCTTGTTAGATTATTGATAGTGGAATTGCTGCGAAGTTTGCAACTTTTTTTTCGTTCTTTAAGAATCTGAATAGTGTAATCGGCAAATGGTTTAATAGCCACGATTTATTTCTTACACTTTATCAAAGGTTCTACGTTGGGAAAGTTATTGAGTATCCTCAAAGTATTATAAATACGTATTCTTTCTTTTCACGTAATTATAACTCTCACTAATTAAATTTATGGTAAAATTTATAATTCATGTAAGAAAAAAGAGTACACATTTATGATACTTTTGTAGCGTTCAATTATTTTTCCTGCATAAAATCCTTAGATTAGTGGAATTAGTAAATGATGAACATGCTGAAGGAACAGTACGTTTAGAGTTAGAGCTGATGAATTTTTGGGGGTGCAAAGCACCGTGTGGGTCCAGCCCACATGCCTTGTCAACGCTCATTTATGAGCTTGCCTCCAAAGATTTTCAAGTAAGCCATGTCTCTTAACGAGACTTGACTTAAGCGTGTTGAACATGCTGAAGGAACAGTATGTTGAGACTAAAGGAGGCCTTAGTCCTCCCAAAATATTTGAAAAAAAATTAGTGTGTATATATATATATATATATGTATGTATAGAGAGAGAGAGAGTTATTTTAATAAAGAAATAATATATTCACAATATTTTTACAATAAATTTTAAATGACAAATTATTATTGGTTGTTACAGGTGAGCAAAAAAGTTATTTAAGTTATGGATTAAAATTAGAACTAGTAACAACTTATCACTTAAGATTTATGTGAAATTGTTGTAAAAATATTATGGAGGTAGCACTTAAATTATTCTCCTCCACTAGATAACCACGTGTGTGGTTAAAATACTTCTTGCAAAAGCAAGTGGGTAGCCTACTCCCACTTTACTTTTTTACATATATTTAATAACTTGCTATTTAGATTTTGTTGTAAAATTTTTATAAAAGTATTGTACTAGTAGCACTACACTTATAGTATTTAATTTTATAAAAATAAACAAAAATGTTCCAAATTTTTGCTCATTTGTTAAAATTATTAAAAAAAAAAAATTTAAATCATGTGATATTGTGATAGCCGTTTGACATTAATAATTTTTTTTTTTTGGGGTGAGAAACGGGCCTCTGTGAGGAACAGGCTGTTTGTAAATTTTTTTTTTTTCCAGATGGAAAAATAATATTATATACTATATTATTATTATTTGAGGGCCCTCTAAAAAATGGGAGCCTTAGGCGGTGGCCCAGATTGCCTATAGCTTCAGCCGGCCCGCTCTGGCTTCACAAAACGAGGATGGGTAAGACCGTAAGAGTTGTAATTAACGTGTACAGTATCTCGTATCTTCTGTATTATAATTCAGGTTTTCAATGATGTGGTTTATGATTTTTCTTGCAGAAAGAATGTGTCATTCAAACTGGGGCCCTGTACCCTATTCCAGTGATCTTAACAAGTCTTGCCACAACTATAGAAGCGAAAACAACCTCCTATCTTATCTTCTTTTTTTTCATTGCTATCGTACTCCTAACTTTTGGTGGCAGATCCGGGCAAAAAAAAAAAAAAACCTTCTCTTTGGAACTGTGGCTTACTTTGTTGTTGATAGTGGAATGAAGCTGTTTTTCTCTATACTTTTCTTCTTCATAAGCAAAAAATTACACTACCATTACAACCAATAGATCTTTATCTACATCTGTGATTCTCCTCTCATTCTCCTTATCTCTCTTTCACTTCTATATTTTCTTAGTTTTTCTCTTCATTTGACTAAGTAGTTTGATCAATGCTCTATAAATTTCCAAGTCCAAGAAGTTTTTTAGTGCTTGCTTAAATTCTAAGAAAGCAACCACGTATATGATTAAAAAGACATATACTTCAAAAGAAAAAACTTGTATTAGTTACTATTTTTTTCTTAATTTCACATTTACTCTTAGTCCTACTCCTAGGTGTGTTACTATTTTTCTTTATCATATATTTTTATTTAATTGATATTACATATAAATATAATAAATTGCTATTAATTTGAAAAAAATGTAGTATTAATTATTTAATTATATTTTTTTTATGAATTTAATTAATGGAACCGATCTTTAAACTATTAATAATTTTTTTGACTATTAATATTGTACAATATAGTAATATTGTATTTTAGATTATTGTATATAATATGGAAGTTGTATATACAGGAAAAAAAAATTATCATTTTATTTTTTTACTTACCTAAATGACAAATTTCTAGTTCTGTCATTGCTAACTCTCCTAGAAAAATATCTTGGAACTGCCACGGTTAAAGTGGTTCCTGCTATATGACTGATACTAATCAACAGTAAATTAGAAAATATGCTTCAAAGGGAACCAAGGCCACAATAAACAATGGAAGTCTGCATGGATTAAGGATATTATAAATTAAGCTATGAGTTAAAAACTGCAGAAGATTTGTCCAGTGTAAATGCATCTTTGAATTTTTGTTTTTTTGTTTTTTCTTTCCTCCTAATGCAACTGAGGGGAAACATTGTCACATGGCACTGAAGTTGGATGACTATTTCAACAGCAGCATCTAGCACATTTTGCTAGAATATTCGCATGGGAGTAATTCTGTTTGTTAACTCTTAAAAATCTAACATTGGATAATTATCACATGAAAGAGTGGATGATAAAAAATTTAATTTTGTCACATTGGAACCAAGGATACAATAACAATGGAATCAAGACACTTTATTACAAAGTCCTTGTAAAAGTAAGATGGACGGTGGTATTGATTGCTTGTATAGTGTTATGTTCATTCAAGAATAGAATTCACTTCGGTATTGTTAAGTGGGGACCTTTGATGAGTTCAATAAAAAGTTGACTTCTCTTAGAAAGTTAAGAGAAGTCTACTCAGTCTACTTAAGTGAATTCTAAGTGACTTCTCTGAAATATCAAATCAACTTAAGAGTGTAACTTTTTATTTAGTCTGGCCAAAGTAAAAAATCACATAATCTAAAGAAGTCCTTCAAAAACTAAAATAAACAAAATTTCATAAATAATTAACAAACTAAAGCTAATGTTTGACTATAAGTCACGGGCAACCTGTGAAAGTATTGAACTCATTACCACCACCGTCCATCTTACTTTTTACAAGGACTTTGTAATAAAGTCACTTGGGATTAAGAATAGACTAATGGTCGTATTGACTAGACACTGGAGTCAGTCTATGCAAAAAAGCTTTAGAGAAGTCATGGTCCTTTGATATTTCAGTGAAGACAATTCCTTAATGGCGACTTGCAAAGAAGGGGAGCCACCCATGCAATTGCAATGAAGGGGACCAAACTCCCCTAGCCCTAATCATGGGTTAGCTCTTAGAAAATTCAAGTCATGACCCTATTACAATCAAAGAAATAAATATTGCGCCTTTGTATTTGATATGTCGAGAATTTTTTATTATTATTCATAGTGCATCGTTTCCTATAGGGGTGTGCATGGGTCAGGTTGGGTCGGGTTGAGGGAATTTTTTGACCCAACCCACCATGGTGGGTCAAAAAAAAACTCAACCCAACTTAACCCATCACATAAGTCCAACCCAATCCAACCCAACCCACATGGGTTGGGTTGAACCCATGGGATTGACAAATTTTTATTATTATTTTTATTATTAAATTTATTAAATATATTATTATTAGTATATATTACATATTATATATATATAATATATTATATATAAGCACTTATAGTATATAATATTATTATTAGTATATATTAAATTTACAGCTGATTTAAAAAAATTTATTAATATATAATATATATTAAATATGGGTGGATCAGGGTGGTCGGGTCGGGTTTGGCGATTTTGTAATTTTATTACCCACCACCTGGCCCATTATAAAAAAAAAAAAAAAAAATTGTGACCCAACCACCCACCAAGCCTTAAAACGACCCACCCACCAGGTCGGGTTAGGTCGGGTCGGTGGGTTTTCTGCCACCTCTAATTTCTCGATCAAGGCACTACTTTTCTATTGCATAAACTGACTCTGCCCAATCAAACGGCCTTCTAAATTATTAATCAAAAGACCTTAAATTTATTTATATATAAAAATAAAAATAAAAATAAAAAGTTTATAATAGCTAAGTTAGGTCAAAAGGAAAAAGATTGAATTGTTGAGAGAAATATCAAATCATAGAGAGATATTAAAAATCATAGATTGATGGAAATCTTGAAAGATTTAATTATAATTAAATATGATGGTGACTCGAAAACCATAATCCAAGATTCAATTGATTTATTCAAACAACATCGTTTTGAGCTAATGTGGCATTATATTTAACGGTAAGCTCATGATGCATGCAATGTTAGAGGGGAAAACAAAATTACCCAAACTTAAAGTTGTAAATTGCAATATAATCTAGCCAAACTGACATCATCCGGAAATGACGCTGTTTCAAATTAGATTAAAGTGAAGAGCTGCTCTTCAAAACGGTGCCGTTTTGCTCAGAAACCAGAACACAAAATCTGTAATTATACCACACCGCTTCACAGGTTCTCCTAAATCAAGACAAACCCCAGACCCAAGATTTTCTCTTCTACTCATGGTAAAAATTAACTTCAGTTGCTGTCAACAAATATTCCGCCTGTATTTTCTCTCAAATATTTTTGGATTATTAAATCATAGTGCAACCATAACCCAGATCAAAGCAGCTAATTTTCTATTGCATGGGTCCCTTTGCATAGATTGACTCCATCAATACGGGCTTATCAAAAAAAAGAATGGAAACGGAAACTATGGATGCCCATGTTGATGCGTATGATTGATATTTAATGATGAGTGCGCTACATTTTTCTTTACTTCTTGACTTTGAATGAATACCAACGTGATTCTCACGAAGTATCGTCTTTTTTAAAATCCTATTGAAGTGCAGAAATTTACATGAAATTTATCTGCATGAAATCATTTTTGGAAATTTAATTCTTTCCACTTTTCTATTTAATTCTTTTCACTTTTTACTTGGCCTTTCTTAGCAATCATTTCCACTTTTGAATCCTTGCAATTTTAGGACTCTTGCGAAGAAGCTGACTAGTGCAATCAGTTAATGGTTTTAAGGCCACGATTTATTTCTTACACTTTATTAAATGTTTCATATAAGGTCTTTAGATTAATTAATAATTAATTAGTGGAGCTAGTACCCAACCTGCCCTTCGTGTAAGAAAGTTTTATATGAAAGTGATAAATATATAAGGACAATAATTTATGAAACACATTTTTCCATTATTAAAATGAATAATAACAACAACACCAACAAAGTCTTGGTCATTCGTCCCCAAGTTTTTTAGGTCAATTACAAATATATATTCTTTTCCTTCATTCTATTTTATTCACAAATTGTAGTATTTGAATTTCCAATAAATATATATATATATATATATGGTTTTTGAAATTTTGTTACTTCCTTAATAACAGGCATTTTGAACTGCTACTAATATTATTGATTTATTTCTCTATTATTAAAATAAAATAAAAATTCTCAAGAATTCAAAAGGAAAAGTAAGAAAATATTTATTCATAAATAAGATTTACATAAATTTTATTATGCATCATCAAAATATGTTAAAAATTGGCAATTATTGACAAAAATAACACTCTCAAAATCCAAACTTTCTCTACCTAATATCTACTAAAACACAAAATATATTTCTTTAAAAATATTAAATCAGTGAAAAGTTAAAAAAAAAAAAAATTTGAAAAAAACTAAAAAAAAAAAAAAAAAAAAAAAAAAAAATAAATTCAACCGAAAGAAAAAAATCTAAAAAAAAAATCTAAACTTTTTCTTTATAATATCTAAAACACAGAATTGTATCTAAACCCAAAAATAAAAAATAGAGTCACAACAAAATTTAAACTTTTTATTTTTAACATCTAAACACAGAATCGTATATTAAAATTTATCAATCGAAGAAAAAAGAAGAAGATTCAAGCACATTTAGAATCTAAAACCGTAAAATTACAATTATAACCAAAAAAAAAAAAAAAAAAGGATGTAGAATTTTATGATTGATGATGTTGACTGTCATATCCATGGCCAAAGACCCTTTAGTATGTGATATATATCCCAACTTTGAAAGAATACGAACGTGATTCTCACAATAGCAATATGAAAACGGATAAGGAGAGCTAATTCTTTCTACAATATTAATATATAATTCACAAATGGCAGCTGGTTGATTGCAAGGCTTGTCATGTTAGAGGTTACGTAGTTGAAAATTAAAATTCTGACAGTGGCCGATCGAGTAGATTTTTTAGCGAAGACAATTCTCTTGATTTTTTAGGTGGTCTCATTTATAGAAGTTATGTATCAGAGTTTAGAAGAAACTGAAGCCACAAGGATCAGTAGCAAGAGCAGAGAGGCAGAGTGTATAACAGAGCATAAACGACAGATCAAAGAAAATGAAGAAAATGTTGAAACGACTTGTAGCTTAGCATGTTTTAAACCTCCTTAAGTGTTAACACGTGAACTGATCAGTTAGTCCTGTAGCATTGCACGTGTATGAGTTGTTATTTCTTGCTCCCCCCCCCCCCCCCCTCAGGCTTCGGTTTGGCCCTAGTCTTTGAGAATTTCTAGAAGAGCTCCTTCTGAGGTAAAGTCCTAGCTTAGTAATTTACTTTTTAACTTGTATGCTAGGTTCCCATAAAATCAATCATATTAAATGAATTGGTGTCAAGATCTTTATAGTTTAGATAGTTGGCACCTCTTAGTATTTCCAATGAAGACATTCGGAGCCAAATCTCCTTTCCCCCAGCTATTGAATAATAATAATAATTGTTAGGGTCATATTTTCTATGTAATTGGTTAATTCTTTGACAAAATTCATTTTACTTGTAACTAGGTAGATCTAAGTTCGGTTTAATATATCAAGAAGTATGTTTATCAAACATATCAAGTGGTATCTTTAAAAACATGAAGATTGATCCAAGAAATAAGGGAAGAAAAGTTGTTTTATTAAAGCTCGACACATAGTTGACAAATAGCTGCTATCGAGACTAAAGGGGAAGCTTGACACATCTTGACACAAGCTTAATCTATCGAGATTTACGATTTCATGATTTCCAGATTTGAAATTCGGCCCATGATTGTGTTATTTGTTTAGGGTTTCTTTTCTCACAACCCTAGACATATATAAGGCTTATTTTAAAAGCCGTTATACATGGATATAGAAACCAAGAGTTTAATTTTCTCTGTGATAGGCTACTGCATTTGTACGCCATAGGGTTTTGTAACCAGGTGGTTCCTGATCTTCATTGTTAATGAAGTGAAGAATTTTGCAGCCAACAACAATCATTCAAGTTGCTGGAGTTAGTCATATACTAGGATCCATGCAAAAGAGTTAGTCACAGATTGGAGATTTGTACATCAAAGGAAAGAAGGCTACTACATGATCAAATCCAATTGGGTATTGCTTGATATATCACGATGAATAACTAGTGTTATGCATTCATGATGCATGTAAGATAAGGCATGTGCTATGCTTTTGATCATGTTCATCCTCTTAGTCCAATCCAATTTCATTGCTTCAACATCGTTGCTTAGGAAACAAAATAAGCTTCCCCTTTCCGTGTATTGATAAACCAAAATGCATCGTTTATGCAAGCAATAACCATGAAGTTTCACAATATTTCGATGTCGAAGTTCTGTTAACATCGATCTTTACCTCGTTCTTGAAACTCATGTCAAACGTTGGGTCCTTAACCTCTAAGCGATGAAGTTTTTTCAATGCAACAACTTTCCCACTAGGCAATTGTGCTTTGTAAATGCTACTATAACTACCTGTTCCAATGCAATATCTAATGTTAAAGTCCTTTGTGACCTTAATGATTTCTTCATATGCAATTTTTCCATCATAATTCCATATTGAGAACATGTCCCCATTTTTTGCACTCCTTGTCTCTGATTTTGTTTTCTTAACTTGACATCGAGAGTGAAAAATATACCCAATAAGTAAAAGTGCAAAGAAAATGATAAAGGGAACCAAAATTGCTACTTGGAGCATGGTTTGAGAAGTTGGAGGGCAATGAGCAAATCCTTTGATGTCACCACATAAATCCTTATTGCCAAAAAATCGTTCAAATGCATAATTTTGGAAAATATATGGGATTTGACCCTCCAAAGAATTGTATGACAAGTTAAATTGAGCTATGTTGATGAGAAAAAGGGGAATGTTGCCCGTAAGGTTATTGTAGCTGAGGTTAACATAAATTAGGAGGGACAGGTCTCTAATCCCAGAGGGAATAGTTCCGGTTAAGTAGTTATGGCTTAAAGATAAGGAGTTTAACAACGAGCAATTAGCCAAGGTGGAGGGGATTTGACCATCTTGTTATTGCTAAAGTCCAACTCAATCAAACTCTTCATATTGCCAATTTCTAGGGGAATGGAACTGTTGATATGGTTTGAATCAAGAAACAAATGTGACAAATTCTTTTCAAATCTTATTTCAGATACTTTAGAACCACTAATCCCATTAAAAGACAAATCCAAATACTGGAGATTAATTGGTTAAAGGCCCATAGTGAAGGAATTGATCCTGTGAGTTTGTTATGACGCAAATCTAATATTTGAAGATTTTTAAAATTTCCCAATTCTTTGGGAATGGGCCCACATATTAGATTTTGGTAAATGTAAAAAGATTCTAATTGAGTGAGGTTCGTGAGAAAAAGAGGGAAGTGATCTGTAAGATAATTACTAGAAAGAGATAAGAAGGTGAGCTTTGGAAAGTGTACCTATTTGTTGAGGGATGCTCCCTTGAAGTCCAGTATTCCAAAAACATAGACTTTACTAAATTTGGTAAGGAAGAGAAGTTGAATTTCCTAAACTTATCTCCCACATAGATCCCATCCATGTAAATTCCTATAACAATTCCACCATCATTGCATATAATTCAATTCCACTGGCAATAATTTAAGGAGGTATCATTGGAGTGACCATTTCAGTTTATTTCGGTCCATTTGGACTATTTGGACCTTAAATTGATTCTTTTTGGCAAAAATGCAAAACTGACCCTCTAACTTTTAGCTTTTGTCATTTCAGTCCTCTAACTTTCAGTTTTGTCATTTTAGTACTCTAAGTTTCAATTTTTGTCAATGTAGTCTTCTGTTAAAACTCAGTTATCTTTTTCTGTTAAGTGATCAAAACTACACCGTTTTGACATTTTTTTTATAATAATTTTCATAGTTGAAAGAAAACTAAAAAAAAAAAAAAAAGCTGTGAAAAAAAGAAAAAATAATGTCGGAAAACAAAGTCGGAAATGGCAAACGCAAATCCAGAGGAAATCGACGGAATTGGATGAGTTTTAACCACTTCCAGTTCCTGTCTTCTGGGTTTGTTTGTTTGGCTTCTTTTATTCTCATACTAGGAACTACTGACTCTCAAGACTCTTGGCCTCATCACCTTTAATTTTCTTTCTACTTTGAATCTCTCTCTCAAACCCTTAAACCCAACGCACTCTCCCACAAAAATTACTCACAAAGATACCAACTTCTTCGCTTACAAAGCCCAATACCACCCTCAATTCTAGTCTTACCTGCAACACGTAACGCAAGGTGAGTTTTTTTATTTTTTATTTTTATTATTATAATTATTTTTTAATGTGATCCCATTTTCTGTCTTTGAATTTCTGGAACTGGGTTTCATTTTGTTTTTTATAATGATTTGTTTAACATTTAAAAAAAAAAAAAAAAAAAAGTGTAATGAAAATTTTCATTTCGTTTAGGATTTTGGTGGGCGATTATCCTCTTGCAGCTGTTAGTGTTGACTGTTGAAACTAACAATGTCTATTATGTGCCAGCATTTAGTTGTGTTTCAATTCTTTCTAAAAGAGACTGGTTGCTTGAAGCAAAATTTGCCTTAACTTTTGTTTTTGTGTGATGTGGCCACGAACGAAGGTTGAAGCAAGCAAGTGCGTAATCCCACTCCGCTTCGCTGCAAAACCTGTGCCTCTGTTCTCAACCCTTACGGCCTTACGCTTGCGTCGTCTTCGCCGCCAAGATCTAGATTTCTGGATTCGACATGTTCAAGGTTTTGATTTCTCAGGTAAGGGGAACGACGTTGTTCCCCTTACTTTTTTTTTTTTTTTTTTTAAACAGCTTTTTTTAATTTTCTTTTAATTATGAAAATTATTATTAAAAAAAGAGTTGAAAGTTAGAGGGTCACTTAACGGAAAAAAATAATTGAGTTCTAATGGAAGGCTGCATTGACAAAAATTGAAACTTAGAGGACTGAAATGACAGAGCTGAAAGTTAGAGGACTGAAATGACAAAAGCTGAAAGTTAGAGGGTCAGTTTTGCATTTTTGCCATTCTTTTTTAGGTTGCATTTTTAGTTTTGGGCTCAATTTTTTTTTTTTAATTGAAAAGTTAAAATTTTTTCTTCTATTTGGGCCAAACTCTTTAGTTTTGAACTAAAAAATACAAACAAAATAAACATTAGAAATTAAAAATATGTACCCTAAAAAGCAAATAAAAATGATATACACTCCTATTAAACCATTTTAATATAGTATTTTGATATTCTTTAGTATATTTAGTCCATTTAGTTTATTTTGGCCCACTTCAGTTTACTTGGGTCCATTCGATCCACTTTGGTTTATTTGGTCCACTTTGGTCGATTTAGTCCAATTAAGCCCACATTTGTGACAAACACTTCTTAAATAGGCAAGTAAAGTCAAACAACTAATTATCCAACTACAAAACTTAGATATGATACCTTATGTGCTTTTTCTTAGATTCACCTCTTATGATTTAGCCATGTGGCTACTTAACTAAAAAATGCACTTCCATCCTATGAGAAAAAATCCATATGGCAGAATCTTAAAATGAAAACCTAAGAAACAGCAACTAAGTACTATACCTAAGTCTTGACCATTATCCAAACCAAGCTTCTATCATTATATGCTGGATGCATTATGCATACATATCTTTCTTTGATTCCCATTAAGGGTAATTTTGTCAAAATCCAAGTCAATCTTATACCATCCAAAATTTCTAATTAACTCCATCAAAAAAAATCAACGACCTAGATTAAAAGAACACCCGCATAACGAACTGTAGATAAAAGCATGCAATACTAACAGCTTTTCCCTCCTAAATATTCAAGCTCTTCAAAATATCTCTCTCTCAGAATCACAGAGAATCCATGGCTGGTGGAGAAACAAGAAGTTTGTTGGTTCTGATACTGATTGCTTTGCCAATTTTGGTATTCGCAATTCAATCCCTAAGAACTGAGCCTTCAGGGAAAGAAGGTCGGGAGTACATGCAAGGAAGGCGATTACATTCCTTTCTTCGCCAACATAGCTACATTGTTATTCATGGTCTAGGAATTGGATGACTAACATTTACCAATCATGTTGCGTTGAAATACACTCGGGATAGGTCACTTTTAGTTTTAGTAAGCTCAAGTCTAGGTAAAAAGAATTAAATGAAAATTGCAAAGGACAAATGCTTCCACTGACCACTGATCTTGTAAGTTGCATATACATAACATAAGCAAATGTTTACCGCCTCTCAAGTCACAACCTCTATTTCTGAACATAGAAAATCGACAGATCCTAGTTTAAGTTTGAATACAAGTACTACTATAATCCCAAGATTTGACTTGGAATAATTTTGGTGATCAATTTACAAGTGGACAAGAAAAGTGTAATTTGCTTAAGCTCTAGACAATCTAAAAGTCAACTACTTCTTCGACTTTAGTTCACCATATTTTCATGCAATAGCTTCAAACTCTCTTCTTTCTCTATTACATATAAATATTCATTTCATTCATTACTATTATATTTTTCTGTCTCTAAAAATCTTTCATATATTTTCAATCTCTTCTCATCATTCCACAATCTTTTTGCCTCGTCAAGCTTCCCATTGACATCATTGGACCGCCTTATACAAACAAACCTATTGATCATCGACCTTATAAATCCTTGTGGCGGCCTCCCTATCAAATCTCGTTGGGACCAATGGTTCCAACTCCATTAAAAAGATCCCCTTATAGGTATCCCTGAAGTCCTTGCAAGACCAACCGACATAATCGACCAACACGAAAACAGTGGAGAAACTTCTTTGTGAGAAAACTCTGATGAGAGAAGAAGTTGCGAAATTTAGAGATGCAGTCTTAATGAAACCATGTACGAGTTGTTCTATGACAACATTGGATTGAAAGTGAGAGTTGGAGATAAAAGGTCCGTAGGTGAGTACGGCAATTTCCAGGACCCAAATGTAATAGGTCAAAGGATTTATATTTTCAATCACCTGGACTTTCATATCCTTTACTTGGGGAACAAAGTGACAACTATAAATGTTATGAATTACGACGAGACTGTTGCGGATGTGTCTGAGGACACTGAAGTCAATGTCAAGTACACGTATTCTGTGTACTGGGATGATTTTGATCCCAATGAAAAGCTTTTGGACGGAGCACATTTTCTGTCATCGGTCAGTGACTTGTTCGAGCCCGTTGGAGGAGATGATCCTATGTCTTCTTATGCTACAAATATCATCATTTTCGTCTGGATTGGGTTGCTTTGTATTGTGATTGTGACATACCTTAGAGACTATTTTACTCGGTACTCGCTCCATTCCTTTATGTTGGTGTAGTTCCATTCAAGCAGGCCATTGTATTCACCTAACGATGATCAAATCAAATTCTACTGCAGGAATTCTTTTCGTATTCATGGTTATAGGTGCAAGTGTCCTCGGTACTTGTCCCTACTTGGTGCCATTCTGGGTGTTGGAACTCAACTCTTCATTATGGAAGCCATATGTTTGTTAGTTCAATTTTTTCCCTCCAATTCTGAATTCTAGCTATTTTGGGTTTTTTGGGCGATTTTATTCTGAAAAATGTTGTCACATGTCACTTATGAATTCCATTTGCAGAGTTTGCATCCTCTTCGTTTTGGCTGTATATACTGGTAGCCTATATACTTGCAATCATGAGAATGAGAGATTGTATACTTGGATCATCACGAGTTATGTTCTCACATCATTGGTTTCTGGATACAAGGCTGCTTCATTCCACTCTAGTTTCACAAGAAGTGGATGGGTAATACAGTTGTTGTAATTAATATACAGTATCACAGTAGTTTCTGTATTAAAGTCTTTATTTTTCAGGTTTTTAATTATGTGGCAAACGATTTTTCTTGCAGAGAGAATGTGTTTTCCAAACTGGGACCCTGTACTTTGTCCCGGTGTTCATAACAGGTCTTGCCATAATTACATTAAAGGCAATCACAACAGGGGTGTCACTTCCGCACGATTGGTATAATTATCTTTGGAAAATCATTTTGTTACCCTTCGCTTTCAAAATCCTAACTTTGGGTGGCAGATTGGGGCAGTCTTCCCTAAAAGAATCTGAAATAGCTTGTTCCAGCATAAACTCTCAAAGTGAGATTCATAATCAGGCTTGGTACATGAAGACACCTGCTCATGAAGTGTTCTTTGGGGGCCTTCTGCCTTTCTGCGTGATCTACATTTTTATGGATGAAATCTATGCAAGCTTGTACAATTTGAAAGTATGTGGTGCAATTAGTACTATGTTTGGGGCTTTCCTTATTGTCATCATACAAACTATGACAGTGGATGTGGCGTGTGAACGCTATCACCTGTCCAGGCAAGATCGCCAATGGTGGTGGAGGTAATTCTCTTACTAGAATGTTATAAACACTATAATTTCACAACTTTTTCACATTTGTGAGGCAAGATTGAAGCTTAAATCATGTTTAATTTCATTTAATTTTAAGCTCAAATTACGCTTTTCTAGCTTTTATTCCTAATTCGATTAAAAAAAAAATCAAATATCTATCTATCTATCTGTTGATCTAAGTCAATCTGCAATACAGATCTGTGTTTCGTGGGGGATCAGTCGCCATTTTCATGTTTGCGTATGGCCCTTATTTCTATGCTAGAGCAAATGCCAGAATTTCAATGAACTTGCTAGAGTTCCTAGGCTACAATGCCTGCACATTCCTAGGCTATATGCAAAATTGCAATTGTATACCAACTCTCAAGTCTCAACTCAGCTAATCAGGGGTGAGGGATAAGGCCAATTATCTACATCAATAGGATCCATGTTGGTATTCTGGCAGTGGCCAAGTAGATTTTTTAGTGAAGACAATTCTCTTGATTTTTTAGGTGGTCTCATTTATAGAAGCTAAGATGGTTTGATTTTTTGGTGAAGACTATTAATTCCTTACTGGCGACTTGCAAAGAAAGGGAACCACCCATGCAAATGCAATGAGGACCAAATTAACTCACCTGTGGTTCTTCTTATCCATTGCATTCACTTTTAATCTTGCTTAGTCTGATTTTTCAAAACAGTTGCCATATATATCCAATGTGGAACATAGAGCTCAAATTTTTATCATAATTCAAATAGTAAAAAGTTCGAAAAGTAAAAAGGCACCAGTAGAATTATCTAAGCCAATTGTAGAATCACATGAAATTTGGTGACCAAAAGGGAACCTCCATGAGAATCAAAATTTATTGCCTAATGGCGGTGACCTACTTCACTATACAGACAAATCCCTTCATTTAGATCTATCTTTTATTAAATTTGCTATGTATGTTTATTTGCTTTTTTTTTTTTGGTTATAATTCTCAAATTAAAAGTCATCATAAGGTCTCGATTACTAGAAGGTTGAATTAGTAGGTAGTGGGGTTCGGGGTTACAAAAACAACAGAGGTGTTAGCAGTGGATGATTGGAATGGAAAAGAACGGGGGAGTTAGAGGTATTGAGTTTGGATTGTAATGTGGGTCGAAAGAGGATAACATCATAATATTGGTGTAATTTAGAACGGATGGTGCAAGTAGAAAGTCTTTCATTATGTTTTTGTGAGAGAGCGTTGCGTGTGTTGGGAGCAGATAGCAAGGGAGGTAGAGTTGCCAAAAACATATACAGAGAGAAGAAGACGACGAATATATATTAATTGTTCATCAATGCCAACTAATAATATAGTCCCCTTTCTCTTCCTGCAAAATGCTATTCATTTCCCTCCAAATTGCATTTGTTTCCTCTCCAAGAGATTGAACATATGGTGGACAGTATTGGAAATGCTGCCATATATGGACTGGAAAGCATTTCAGCATGCACCAAAAGAGAAATTACTCATAATATATATTTTTTTTCTTTTTTCCTTTTTATTTTGGAGAGAGAGAGAGAGAGAGAGAGAGAGAGAGAGAGATCATGGTGGGCTGCCAACAATGCCTACAGAGACTCGATTGAGTGATGGCAATTTCATTTGCTGTTCATGGGCTCTGCTCTTCTTGAACAGAGGCTCTGGTAATGAATAAACTGAAGACCCCACAGCCCAAGAATCGTAGGAACTATCCGAGCTAAAAACAGCATCAGGAACTTGTTCATAACTGCGCTTGTGACTTTGAGGGTTATTATGGGCGCAATTATATGCATTTGATAGCTCAAGGATGAGATTGCAGTAGTCATTTACTTTTTCCTGTTACAATGCAGATGGGTAATCAAGATCAAATCATGTGTATTAATAGCTTCACGCTTGAACTTAATTCTAAGAGAAGCATTAAAGTTCCAAAAACTATTTAACTCAGTAGGCCACACACAGAGAGAGAGAGAGAGAGAGAGAGAGAGAGAGAGAGAGAGAGAGAGAGAGAGAGAGAGAGAGAGAGAGAGAGAGAGAGAGAGAGAGAGAGGGAGAGACAGAGCGCTA